>NC_039246.1:1565599-1878719 GCF_003368295.1 Carassius auratus
CTCTGCAACCTCTCCGTACGAACAGGCATACTGAGCTCACGTATCTCAACTCTTCCCAACTTTGGGGGCCTTCATTGTCTGGCCTATATATACGCTAGAGACGGTACCCCCGCCCTGAGTCTCCCTGAGCCATCAATTCAAGATGCTCTGATCAACCTGACCATCATCCCATTCCCTCGACCCCTTCATCCTCTTTCTACTCTTCCCCAGTTGCATAGCTGGTTTGTGGCGTGGTCCTAGCTGGTGAAAAAGGGTTTATGTTGTAATGGGATGTTATAGGCCAGACTCAAATTAATCTATATATGAAAAAAAGCCCTTGTAGGGTTGTGTTGACATTCTGAAGGCTGAAAATATCAAACTGAATCTCTACTGATGTTTTCTCTAGAATGTTATCTACAGTCTTGTTCAAAATAATAGCAGTACAATGTGACTAACCAGAATAATCAAGGTTTTTCGAATATTTTTTTATTGCTACGTGGCAAACAAGTTACCAGTAGGTTCAGTAGATTCTCAGAAAACAAATGAGACCCAGCATTCATGATATGCACGCTCTTAAGGCTGTGCAATTGGGCAATTAGTTGAATTAGTTGAAAGGGGTGTGTTCAAAAAAATAGCAGTGTGGCATTCAATCACTGAGGTCATCAATTTTGTGAAGAAACAGGTGTGAATCAGGTGGCCCCTATTTAAGGATGAAGCCAACACTTGTTGAACATGCATTTGAAAGCTGAGGAAAATGGGTCGTTCAAGACATTGTTCAGAAGAACAGCGTACTTTGATTAAAAAGTTGATTAGAGAGGGGAAAACCTATAAAGAGGTGCAAAAAATGATAGGCTGTTCAGCTAAAATGATCTCCAATGCCTTAAAATGGAGAGCAAAACCAGAGAGACGTGGAAGAAAACGGAAGACAACCATCAAAATGGATAGAAGAATAACCAGAATGGCAAAAGCTCAGCCAATGATCACCTCCAGGATGATCAAAGACAGTCTGGAGTTACCTGTAAGTACTGTGACAGTTAGAAGACGTCTGTGTGAAGCTAATCTATTTTCAAGAATCCCCCGCAAAGTCCCTCTGTTAAAAAAAAAGGCATGTGCAGAAGAGGTTACAATTTGCCAAAGAACACATCAACTGGCCTAAAGAGAAATGGAGGAACATTTTGTGGACTGATGAGAGTAAAATTGTTCTTTTTGGGTCCAAGGGCCACAGGCAGTTTGTGAGACGACCCCCAAACTCTGAATTCAAGCCACAGTACACAGTGAAGACAGTGAAGCATGGAGGTGCAAGCATCATGATATGGCCATGTTTCTCCTACTATGGTGTTGGGCCTATTTATCGCATACCAGGGATCATGGATCAGTTTGCATATGTTAAAATACTTGAAGAGGTCATGTTGCCCTATGCTGAAGAGGACATGCCCTTGAAATGGTTGTTTCAACAAGACAATGACCCAAAACACACTAGTAAACGGGCAAAGTCTTGGTTCCAGACCAACAAAATTAATGTTATGGAGTGGCCAGCCCTATCTCCAGACCTTAATCCAATTGAGAACTTGTGGGGTGATATCAAAAATGCTGTTTCTGAAGCAAAACCAAGAAATGTGAATGAATTGTGGAATGTTGTTAAAGAATCATGGAGTGGAATAACAGCTGAGAGGTGCCACAAGTTGGTTGACTCCATGCCACACAGATGTCAAGCAGTTTTAAAAAACTGTGGTCATACAACTAAATATTAGTTTAGTGATTCACAGGATTGCTAAATCCCAGAAAAAAAAATGTTTGTACAAAATAGTTTTGAGTTTGTACAGTCAAAGGTAGACACTGCTATTTTTTTGAACACACCCCTTTCAACTAATTGCCCAATTGCACAGCCTTAAGAGCGTGCATATCATGAATGCTGGGTCTTGTTTGTTTTCTGACAATCTACTGAACCTACTGGTAACTTGTTTGCCACGTAGCAATAAAAAATATACTAAAAACCTTGATTATTCTGGTTAGTCACATTGTACTGCTATTATTTTGAACAATACTGTAATTTAGATAGTTCCAGTGAAATATGACCCTTTACAAGGAGATCATTTATCAAATGTCTAAGTTGCTAGTACTTGTAAAATTCTTTATTGTTGATATCAAATTCACTTTTTAATTCAGTAAAAGATTTAAGGGTGCCCTTTTTAACAACTTGCTTAAAAGAAACAATACCTTGATCTTTCCACTTCATAAATAGTGTGTTTCCCATAGAAGATGGTAGATCTGGGTAAAAGGACAAATTTGTGAGTGCAAACTGCTAAATCTTTTGAGTTCCTGCCAGGCTTTCATTATATTATACATCTCAAATGTCTTTACAAAGCCATTTATCCATTTTATATTATTAATGTAAGGGAAAGATGTTAATGACAATGGGTAAATGGCTTGTTTCTCGATATCTATCCATTGTGCATTGTCTCGAGAGTATTATAACTGAAATTATGGAAGCCCTAGTCCCCCATTTTCTTTTGATTTGCATAAAGTTTTAAGAGCAATCTTTGGTGGATGGTTATTCCAAATAAAGGAGCTATCTTCTTATTTAAAGTTTTGAAAAATGCATTATTTAATTAGCATGGTTGAATGAAAAAGATAATTATAGCATGGCAGTTCATTCATTTTAACCACATTAATTCTTCCCAGGAGAGAGATGGGAAAAAGAGACCAATAATAAGTCATCCCTTATTTTTTTTATTTAATGGTAGATAATTACTGCTATACAGATCCTCAAGGTTAGATGTTATCACCACACCCAGATTCTTAAAACCCGTCTTACTCCAAGTGAAAGGTGATATACTACAAAGATTTTCACAAATTGAAGAGGATAATAGGCAGGCATTAGACTTGGTATAATACATTTTGTAACCTGATATATTACCAAAATCATTTATAAACTAAGTTTTATAAAATTAAGTTAAATATAATAAAATATCATCTGCGTACAGAGATATCTTAAACACACCGTAAACGTGTCTTAATATGTAGCGGAAAAACACCCAATCTGGCAACAACACCAGTGTCGCACCGCCGTCCGCCGCATACGTGATGCCTCATCAAAAAACAAAAAAAAAAAGCATGGAGGCGACAGCAGCATGTAGCAAGAAGGCGTTTGATCATTTAAAAGAAGTTTATGTTTATGACAAGGTCGGTGAGAATGGGAGACAAAGCATTAAAGCAACAATCGGGAAATGCTGTCCCCTCAATGCTAATGTAAACCCTGGTTGGATAAGGATTCAAAATTGGATATGAAGATGAAATCTGATGCATAGCTTCATTGTTAAAACTGATAAAATAATTGCTGTCTGTGATTCTATATGGGCTTTTGCAATAATTTTGAAAAAGTAATAGCTCGAAGCAACATATGGAAAAAAGAACTTTGAACTAGTTCATTTTTGGAACTTGTGAACTTAGTTCAAAATTTTGTAGTTTGAACTATGAACTGAACTAGTTCATTTTAAAATGTGTGAATTGTACTTTGAACTAGTTCAGGTAGAAAGTGAACTTTCCCAACACTGAGCCCCATCATACGTTCCTTTGTTGCCCTTTTCCTTGCAGATGTATAAGATATGTTCCCTCTAATAACTGCCTTTGCAGCATCCTACATAACTCCTGGTGAAACACCAGAGGCAGCATTATCTGTTCTATAATATTAAACCATTCTTTAAATGTTACTACATGCATTGTTATTATTAAGTAATGAGGAATTAAACCTCCAGTGTTTATATTGATGTAAACCTTGACCTATGGAGAGACTTAGATAGACTGGTGCATGATCTGATATGAGGATTGATGCAATATTACATAAGTTTACAAAAGGAATGTACTCTTGTGGCAAAAGAAACATATCTATGCGTGAATATGATCTATGTCTTGTTGAATAAAACAATATAATCTCTGGCTGAATAATTTATCAGCATTCGGTTAGCACCTTTTGCCATTACGTGTCTGACTCACTATCTCCCATAAAACGACGAGATCTATACTGACAATTTTTCGGTTCTCTGGCCAATATGCTGGATCAGTCCTTCTCTGACAGGCACCGCCGCTAGCTCCGGGATTTTTTGCTGCCACTGCTGTTCTGCTCAGCCAGCCACACGCAATTGGCGATGCCGCGGCTTGACTTCGCCTCTACCAACATCACTTTCATTTTTCCCTGGCACCCGCTTATCTTCGGTCGTGCCTACAATTTCTCCATCTGGAAGTTGACTGCTTTTAAGTCAGAGGCAAATGCTGATTAAATCCGATAGTCCTCGCAAAGGTAAACAAGCGGATCCATATGATATAAATTATTTGTCTCCCAGCAGCAGGGCAGCCAATATATCGAGCAAAGATCGCAAGTCCCCGAACTCGCCTCGCTCCATTGCTCCGCGGTGCACAAGACCCGGCTTTCCCTAAGCACTGGGTCGTAGTGGCAGGCTTCCAACAAGCCTGGGCTGTGCCCCCGATCTCACAGTAAAAAAGCCCCACTGGCTTTCCGCTTCAACTTAACCTTTTTACCGCAGCTTTTCCGACCGCAGCGTCATATGCATATCGTGCTAGCGGCACAGGCTGTGTTGCAAATTATTGGTAAGTATATTGCTAAAGTTTTCATTGGCCGCCGAAGTTGCTAAATGACGATGTGACACAATGACCTTGATGACCTTATTTCATATTTATAGATGTCGCAACAGCATAGAGAGAGAGAGAGAAGGGGAAAAATTCCCCTGCATTTTAAATTACACTCCACTCAGATAACGAATAAAAAGATTGATTTGCGAGAAAATATAAACTACTATATACCTAAATGATTAACAACTATAGGCACAATTTTTTTTACAGTCTATGGGTTATATATATATATATATATATATATATATATACCTAGTAAAACAACAGCCTTTAAAATTGCTTTATTATAGCAATGAGGAAATGTTGATTGGTCGAAGCAAAGTATGTAAAGTAATTAATTATACTGTTCCATTTAACAAACTTAACAATGCACCGGAAACAATATATACGTACAAGCACATTATATCAATAGCCTTCAAAAAGGCACCAATGTCCCGACAATAGTTTCTACATGTCACTGTACAATCTAGTCCTCGTTGGGCTAAACATTTAATTCAAATGTAAACAATCTTTAATATTTGGACAATAATTTACAACAGGCATGATACAGAAATCATAAATGCTTGAACGTGGACATCAAATGTTGGCATTTTTCATTATGTTTAGCTAATTCACTGAAATACCCTGTTCAGTTTTCCCCTACAGGTGGCATGAATCAAAGAAGAGTTTATGACCAGCATTTTCGAAGCCCCACCTTCTCGGTTCTCATTAGCCCACTGGTGTGGCTAATCTGAAAATTCTGGGATAAGAAACTCCTAATCGATCTGTCAGCTCCATATACTTTACCGTTTTCAAAAATAATCACCCTGATTGCTCTTGATGAAATCTCTCTCCAAACTGTAGAACAATGATCATGAAATAAACATGGAGAAAAAAGGTCTTGTGGTCATCTTGTGGTCTGAGACCACGCATCCAGAATCATGAATCATCAGAATCATGGCACTTATTTGGGGTACATTGACACAGGAAATTCTATTTCTTTGCATGCTTACCTTCAAATGCAAGCCGAACCAAAATATTCTGATGTTATTGGACACATCTTAATGTATTAAACTCCCGTCAGATGCTGCAAGAGCTTTCCCATTTGAGTGAATATTTTCTTTCCCACTCAGCTCCCACTGAACACCGGCGAAAGCTTCGCAACTCAACAACCTTAACTTTCCCCTCTCATGGTAGGAAAGACTCACCCTTCGGGTGTCGCGAGTATTGAACTCCCACAGGATGCCGGCAAGAGCCTCCCAGCTAGACAACCTGCCTATGAGAGCCTCCTAGCTAGACAACCTTACCTTTTCTATTCTACAACCAGCAAGGCTTACCCGTCCATTGCCAGGAGCTTGAGTTCCTTTTGGACTTTATTTAGACAACCTTACTTTTCCATCTTTTGGCCAGTGAGACTTCCCCATTCGATGCAGGGAGCTAAGCTCTTATCGGACATCAATGAGAGCCTCCTGACCAGACAACCATTACCTTTCCAAGTTGTTTCAGTCGCCATACCGATCTACCCAATGTGCATGTACCAAGTTCACAAGGGAGGCTGGCGAAAGCCTCATTTCCCAGTCTACGCTCACCGAGGCTCACCCGCCTGATGCTAAAAGTATCAAGCCCCCATCGGATGTCGTCAAAGATCCTTATGGCCACACAAACCCACCCCAACTTTACCTCTTCTGTCTTACATCCGGAGAGGCTTACACTTTCAATGCATGTGCTCCCTTCGGGCCTTCTGGCTAGACAACCTTACCTTTTCTTTTTCTATGGTCCGCGAGGCTTTACCCGTTCGATGCGTGTGCTCCCTTCAGTCATCTGGCGAGAGTCTCTCGGCCACACAACTTACCTTTCCATTTGACGGTAGGCGAGGCTTAACTGTTCGACGCCATGAGTCTCGACCTCGTGTCAAACCCTGCCTAAAACTCTCTCAACTACCATCACATCTTTTAACCCCGCTTGGAGAGGCTTACCCATCTGAAGCGCATGCTCCCTTCAAACACCGGCAAAAGTACTCTTTGGGTTTTCCTTTTCTCTCTCCACGTCCTGCGAGTCTTACCTGTCTGATGCGTTTGCTCCCTTTAGACATCTGGCGAGAGTTCTCCCATTCAGGTTTCTATACTTGCTGCCTGCAAGCGAGTCTCATTAATCCGATGCCATGAGTAACAATCTATCGTTGGATGTCGCAAGAGTCGGTCAGCCCAAAGTCTTAATCTCCAGGCTTTATGGGCCCTCTCGGTCAGCCATTTGCCTTTCGCCCACTGAATTGCAGGGGCTTATCAGCCAGTAGGTGATTTGGGCCCTCCCGGTGTGGCTATACAACCACACAGCTCTTCCTCATTGGCTGGTAGGGCTCACTGTTCCAACGCTCCAACACTGTTCCCCTTAGACTCTCCTTTTTGTTCAATTGCTCTAGGTTCAGGTCATTCCCGAGCTCAGAGCCCTTCCCCTGACAACATGCCAAATACACATACCATACCTCTAATTGTATGTAAGTGTGAACTCGTGAAAGTAACAAAGTTATTCATTCATTTTGATTACTCATTCATTTTAGTGTCTGTATTGGGAGGATAGATATTCATTAGAGTAATCTCTCGACTATATAGGGTACCTTTGATTAAAATAAATCTTTTTGTATCACTCAGTTGTTTTTCAAATAAAAAGGGTAAATTTTTATGAATGAGTATAGCTGTTCCTCTTTTTTGAGTTGTATTGCTTAAAGAATACTTGGCCCCCCAATCTCACTTAAGTTTTTAGTGTTCTATATCCGACAGATGGGTTTCCTGCAAAAAGGCAATGTTAACTTTTTCTTTCTTGAGGAGAGTAAGCATTCATTTGAGCTTAATAGGGTGGCTTAAACCTTTGACATTCCATGTTATCACTTTACATACATTTTCCATCTTACAACAGTACTTGGGTTACACAGACCGATCATTTGTATACTCAAAATTAAAAGATTAAATACAGTACACTGAACCAAACTGCAAACTCCTGTCTCCCTCCCACCACCTTTCCCTTTTGGCATGAGCCCTGTCCCCAAACGACAAGGCAGGCCCATAATCGAACAAATCTGGACATATAATAACCAGTGAACTCATGCTCAAATCTCACAGCACACAAACTAGCATAATACAAATTAAATAAATACAAATAAAGGAGTGACCTTGTCCTGTCATATCAAAGACTAACAATGCTAAGATATGAGAATATAATACTGAAGTAACATGTATTTACGCAAAAGTCAACATAAAATAGCTTTCAAAACAGAAAGTTAGTTTCGTAATTTCAGTCTTTATAAGTTTTAGCAAGGTCAATATCTATACCCCAACTAGCTTCTTCATCATTTAAATCCGATCGACAGTTAACATTACTCACATCATGGACACTGAGCCAATGCTGTGATAGAACTCCTCAGGTTCTTTGTGAGATGAGAACAGGTTGATCCTCTTGTCATGCAGAATTTACAGTTTACAGGGTTGGACGAGGAATCCGCGATAGATCCCTTTTTCAACTAACAGTTTTTTGACATTGTTTTTTTTTTGTGATCAATTATTTATTTATTTTCTTACAATCATTATTTACACATTGGAGAGGAAACACCTTCACAAGAGAAAGAAAACCCTTAGGCTGATAACATCATCATTGAGAATATAACAAAGCACAATAAAGTGCCGCTTTTTTGACATTTGTAAGATTAATAAAGGAAGTAAGATCAATATAACTCAAAGGGGATTGAATTATAATGAATAAGAACCGAATTAGTATGCAAATTATTCAGAATTAATATTTAACACTTTATCAACTATTCGTCCACCGATAAATTGAGATTAGGGTATTTTATAAATTCTGGACAAAATATTATCCCGTGGCGTACGGTATTAATAGCATAAAATTTGGATAACTGATTATGAGCAAGGTAACAGAATCTACAGTTTAAGGCAGTAACTTGTAAGCACACAGCACAAGACACTGGTATGTAAAATCAACCAAGGCTTGTGGAAGATTTTTATTAGTAAGATTTTAATCAATCAAGAATAATCAATGTGAATCAAGCCATTTTTGTTGCTAGTTGTTTTTCCATTATAATCCTATAGGTAATGGAGAGAAAGGAAAATGTTTACGTGCTGGAATGTCCAGAACTAAGGAGAAACATATGGCCAGGAAGGGCCTGTGTTTAGAGTAAATCAAGCAAGGGGGCCTCTTCTCCCTAGGGAGGGATCAAAATTGCAAGCATAAGGAGAAGTTTGACTATTTGGAAACGCCCCATATAGTGTATATAAGGAGAAACCAAATTGCATTTCGGGAGATCTCCTTGCAACGAGCTCTCGGCTTTGTTTTGCTTAAAATAAAGTCTTTTCTTCTGAGAGAAAAATCCCTGACTGAGTTTGATCCTTTGGAGAACCGGCAAAATACACCACAGATTTGGCGACCCAGATGGGACTGGAAAGGAGCAGAGTGGACGACTGCTTTTGAGCTGACTGATGAGCAACACACACACAGTGGTGGCCACCATAGAATAAGGTAAGCATTTTTGCTTATATAATTAGTGTGTGTTGTTGACTGGTCAGTTCTGAGTGGTAAGGACACTTAAAATCTGCTCTTCCAAATTTAGAAAAATAATAGGATATCTAAATTGAAAAAGGGGTTTTACTCCAGAAGAAATAACTGCATGCACATATTTGGGTTATTAATAGGAAGGCCTTGGAAGGCAACCTCGATTTAAGACAAATATGGTGTAGGCAGAAAGACATGGCATGCTGTGCGTCTGTGTTTATTGGATAGCTGGGCCTAGGTAGGACAGTGATAAACGGATAAGCAGATTAGTTAAGGAATCGCGAGGAAAAGTCCCACGGATACCGCTTTGAGAATGTATAAGTGAAATTCTCGAAGGACAGAAATAGGTGGGCCCTTAAGGAGCTCTAGGTGAGCTGTGTTTTGTTGTGTGGATGTATTTGTGTCCGGACGAATGAATGTGTGAACAAATAAATTCTGTGTTGGGTGGGTAAAAGTTGTGCACCATTCTTGGACCGTCACTTCAGGGTGGCTGGGTGGAGTTGGATGCAACTGGTATCCACTTGAGAGGGATGAATGTATGATGAGCCTTGATAATAAAAGGACAATTAATGACTGATTATCCCTTAAATGAAGGGAAAAAGTATGCAAGAATAAGCACTCTGGCTCAATAAAGAGTGCAGAAAGTGTGAATGAGGCTAGGAAAATAGCATCAATAAAGTTTGAACCAAGATCTATAATAGATTTTTGCATTTAGGATGTCTGGGGCAAAGGGGAGAAAATTTTCTGAGCCCAGTGTAGTGGGAGTGAGAACAAAGGAGGACGTTTCCACAGTAAAGTTGTATTACATGGGTGGAGCAAGAGGTGCTCTCCCCTCCTGGACCATCACTTGGGAGTGATCAAGTTACAGAGACTGGTGTTGAGAAAGGATAAGTGCAGGAGCCCTAAAACAATAAAGGTAACTGAAGGAAGGTTGTTTTAGAGAAAAATAAATACAAATGTTCCAAGAAATGGACTAATATAGAGATGGCAGATATGGTGGAATATAGATATAATAATAAATTAATTAAAATAAGATATGCATTTATTATTTAATAACTTATATTAATAGATGAATTTAAAAGATGCACGTGCTTAAAACTTTATATCTAATATGTGAAGACCTCTAAAATTTGTATCTTGTTATCCCTGGGACAGTATGAAAGTTAATCCATTACAGAGTTTCAGAGATTGGGCTTGTGTAAATGTAAAAAATAAAAGAAATAACTTGCGCAATGTGGAATGAAAGCAAGATTGGGTGACCAAGTTAATAGACATTTTGATTCAAAAGCTATAGGCATTTTACAATAGGAAGGAAACTAGTTGCTTAAAGAATTAAATTTAATTATTTTATTTACAATAATAGGAATTATTTTATGTTGGTTAGGAAACATTAATTCACAAATACCAGATTATTCTGAATCATGTATGCAAATATAGAAGAAAAAATATGATTGAAGTCTTTATTTTACCATATGCATGTCATGCTGTTATAAAAAAAGGTTTATTTTATTTTATTGCAGTATATTTAGATAATAAAGGTAGCTGATTTCTGCATTTTGCAAAGAAGAAAAATGCTTGCTATTTTCCTGCAATGAAGAACTTGCTTAACTAACAAAGAATAAGAGAACTGCTGTTTTCAACCAGATGATTTAGTTTTTATTAAGGGACCACTGAAAGAAGAGGTTGAAAAGTGAAAATTAGAAAAAGAGCTGACTGCTCAGAAACAATTTGGTCAGAAGTTACATAGGTACATTTGATTAATGCAGTCTCTGAGTGTTCAAATTTCAGATGACTTCTGGAACAGTGCCTTGACAAAGGAAAGCAATGAAATGGAGTCTGTCAAGGAATGGCAAAGCAGCAAACAGCTGAAGAGAGAAGAAGAGGGAGGGGCTGATGGATGTTCCCCTCCCCTCTTGAAAGAGAAGAACACACTTCAGCAAGGAGAAGACTGAATCAAAGCAGGAAAAGGTGAATCTTTCACTTGAGACTTTTCCTGAGGTTGAAAAGAACATTATGAAATGCAAAACTCTGGTAGAAAGCAACCAGAAGCCAGACTGAGAAGAAGCAGAGGAACAACAGAGACCGTACGCCACAACATCAAGTCTTTGAGTGCCATCACAGACTGATGACCCAGTACAACAGCCCAGGCTGTCATCAGGAGGACTTCCATCCCTTCAGTGCACAGGTGCTGCATATTCAGTGAACACTATAGAGACTGCTTCAAATGTTAATTATTTTATTTCATTATGTTATTTACTATGTTTTAATCTTGATTATTCACTGGTCTCACAGCACTTCCTTAAATTCTGTGTGTTAACTAACTCTCTCAATCTGCTTTTCAATAGGTTCCAGTCCAGCCTCATGTCTTAAAGAAAAATAATAACTTTGACAGACAGAAGTGAGTACTTGACTCACCAATCAGATAAACATGGAGCTGGATTTGGCATAGTAAGACAGTTTCATTAAACAACTAGGGGAAAATGCACAAATAAATACTTGACAACAATGCTGAGTGCTTTGGGAAAGAAGTGAATAAATAAATAAATAAAAAAGGGTATCTTGATGAACACTATAAAAAATATATATATGGTTGAAAAAATAGAAATATTGGTCACTCCATTTTGTTTAAAGGTAATTTTCTAAGGTAAAACTGAATAAAATAATATTGAATAAAAGATTATTCCAAAGATCCAAAATCATGTAATCACATATACTGTCATCACTGGGGATAACAAAATGGAAATGTTGATGGCCATGGATCCAAGATTTACAGAGATCTCCAATCCGGTTCTCAGAGTCGCTCATGAGTAATAACAAAAAGTATTTGATTAAACTTTAAATTAGACAAACACATGACATTTGAGAAATTAGAATTGGCTCTCTCAAATGCCCAACGCCTAGGCCTAATATTCTAAACAAATTCATCTATGAGATTTTGAAAAAAGGAAGGAAAGAAAGAAAAGTTTTTGGCAAAAAAAAAAAAAAAAGAAAAGAAAAGGAGGGAGTTTAAGTGTGTGAAAAAGTATGAATGATGGTGTTGTATGGCATGAAAGAGAGTGTCTGACGAGACACTGAGGCAATTCAATCAATTTGCCCAAACATATGTATACAAATTTGAATGTGGGCCCACAGGGCAAATTTATGCCCAGTAAAATAATGACCATGGATGAATTTGGTTAAGTTTCCTGGTCAGTACCTAGGTCTTTGTTGTGGCAGAAAGAAAAACAGTGCCACACATGCGCAGCGTATAACACGGGAAGGCAGAGCAGAGCAAAGCAAGCTTGCTCTGTCCACCCACATTTAACTTTCTTTTCAGCATATCATGATGGAGCTGATTGTGTCAAAAGGATGAAATATTATCTTTCTGACTGTTAAAATAAATACAGTGGGTTGAGTGTTTTCCAGGGCAAAAGGCCTATGCTACTGAGCAAGATAGGCCTAGATGAATTTTCCAGTGATATAGTGGAACTCAGTTTACAAAACAAAGAGATAACTAAATAAGCAAATGGTTGAGAATAAAATTGAAAGGAATTAAAAAAAAATAGTAAAGACAGCACTGAAATTGTGAAAACTCAAAAAGGGGCCAAGACAGCCCTCAACCCACATTACATTTCCACAGGTCACACCAAGAAGGACAACTGGCAAGATGAACAAATTAGCATGCTTGATAACACTAACAAAAAACTCTGAAGTTTCCCATTTACAGGTGACAGCAGTTCCAGTAAGGCCAAGGAATGCCTCGCTCCATTAAAGAGAACCAGTGAGGGTGCAGTAATGAGCTCAAGAGAGCCTTGCATGAACCAGAAAAAATGGTTACAGAGTGACACCTGAGTTCACATCTCTAACCTTAAAATACCCCAACCAGCTTCAACAACTCCACACAGCATGAAGTGAGAGATGAAGGGCGTGCTAGTAACGACCCACCCTTGCCAACGAGGGAAAGACCATTGCAACGACTCGCAAAGAGTCTCCCTGGTGAAGATGGAATGAGACGTGATGGGACTGCTACTGAGATCAAAATACTTGGGAGCAGATATGAGCCAACAAATAGAAAAGAAAAAATGGAAAGAGAATCTTAAGTAATGGTAGATGAAGAATTGGAAGGTTATGAGAAGGGAAATATGGATGTAGGAAGATTTGAAGGGAAAATAGAGCAATTAGATGCAACAAATAGAATGAAAGGAGCAAAATAGAAAAGCTCAAGATTTGTGAATTGAAGAAGGAAAAGTATGTGTTATGTTTGGGGAAAATGCTGTATTTATAGAAGGGAGCATTTAATGAATAACTGATCAAATTGAAAAGGCTAAGAATGGTAGATAAAGAAAATGTTGGAAAAGATAATAAAATGTAAGACTGGTTCGATTTACAGTTAGGAGCATGTGGAGCATAGTTTATAACTAAATAGGGAAAGTTTTTAGGAATTGCATTAATGACAGGATATTTACTATTTTACTGTATACTTCCTATATTGAGGTCACTAGTCAAAGCCACAGTTAAGCAAATTAAATTCAAAGATATCAAAATAATGGGAAATTGATACATAAGGTATCTAAGCTGAAGTTCAACTCTTATAATCTTGTGATATTCAATGTGTGATGTGATTTGTATTTGTATGTGTATGTATTTTTACGCCTTTTATACAAAACTGTGATAACCAGGCAAATGCTGAACCAATTGCACATTCATGCTTTTAACAATGTCTACTATTAAAGAGGGGTTAGGGGAGACTGGATCTTTTACTCACTCCATGTCAAATTAGGAGAGAGATGTTTGGTCCAGTAATCCCTCAGAGTGGAATTTCATAATCTAGTCACTGGTGATAATACAATGTGACTTATTTAGTCACTAGGTAGTGTAAATAATATGACTGGATTATGGAGTAGCACTCTGGATAAAAATAATCAAATGTGAGACTTATTAAGTCTCAAAGGGGAGAATATGTGGAAGATTTTTATTAGTAAGATTTTAATCAATCAAGAATAATCAATGTGAATCAAGCCATTTTTGTTGCTAGTTGTTTTTCCATTATAATCCTATAGGTAATGGAGAGAAAGGAAAATGTTTACGTGCTGGAATGTCCAGAACTAAGGAGAAACATATGGCCAGGAAGGGCCTGTGTTTAGAGTAAATCAAGCAAGGGGGCCTCTTCTCCCTAGGGAGGGATCAAAATTGCAAGCATAAGGAGAAGTTTGACTATTTGGAAACGCCCCATATAGTGTATATAAGGAGAAACCAAATTGCATTTCGGGAGATCTCCTTGCAACGAAAAAGTCTTTTCTTCTGAGAGAAAAATCCCTGACTGAGTTTGATCCTTTGGAGAACCGGCAAAATACACCACAGGCTTTATTGAACTACTCTAATACACACTAACTTAACTAATGAAAACACACAAACATTCATTCAAACAGTAACAGAGAAAAGTGATGTTATTCTTGACCGCAACCTGAGAGAATCAATCTACTAGCACTTTAATCTTATTTTGTTTTCTTAATAAGATTTGCACCAGTTTCAGCCAGAATTAGGAGATATTGTGTACTTGTGTCCACCAATTGTCCAACACCTTGGTTCTCTGAGCTCAATGTCCAGTCGAACATCAGAAATCTAGGTGTCTGGTTTGACCAATCGTTGTCTTTGGACTGCCATTCGAGACTTCTGGTCAGAAATTGTTTTTATCACCTAAGAAATATTGCTAAATTGAGGATGATTTTAATGGACTCTGATCTTGAGATGGTAATTCATGTTTTTATTTCTTCACATTTAGATTATTGTAACTCTCTTTTTACTTTTCTTAACAAATCTGCTCTAAATCGTCTCCAAATGGTACAAAATGCTGCTGGCAAGGCTTTTAACAGGATCTGGCAGACAGGCTCACATCAACCCTATTTTGTCCTCCCTACACTGGCTACCTATCAAATTTCGCATTGATTTTAAAATATTAGTTTTAACTTTTAGAGCTTTAAATGGTCAGGTCCCACAGTACATCACTGATTTGCTTTGCACATACTCCCCAGGTCGTTTCCTTTGATCAGCAGGCCAAAGTCTTTTAATTGTCCCAAAGACTCGTTATAAAACCCGGGGAGATCTGTTATTTGAGGCTGTAGCCCCCAGACTGTGGAACGCCTTGCCTTTGTTCCTCCGTGTGGCTGATTCTGTTGAGTCCTTTAAAAGGCAACTCAAGACACTGTTATTTAAACAAGCTTTTAGTTGATGGGCTTAAGTTTACTTTGGACTTTTTGTTTTAATTTTATTTGAATATTAATGTGTTTGTACTTTGTAAAGCACTTTGTGATTGTATCTGTGAAAAGCACTCTATAAATAAACGTTACTTATTTACTTGCATTTGGATGCTCCTGTGGGCGTGTTGCTGGAAGTTGCTGGAGACGGAATCTCTGGCGCTGATCTGGCGCTCTGATGGACAGCAATCGTGAGTGGTTGGTTGGCTTTGCCGGGTGGCGCTTCGTTCGCGAGACTTCCTGGATTGCGGCTTGCTATGCAACGGAGTTTCCTCGGAGTCTGGAGTGACTCTGAGAGGGTTTTCTTTGAGGAAGTTCAGCGAAGGATCTTACAGAAGAGTTGAGTTTTGAGTGAGCTCTTGGTGGTTTGAAGAGTACACGCTGGACGATGGAAAGGTCAGCACAAAACATAAGCAAGAGCAAAGTCACTGCAAAAGCAGGGCAAAAAGCAAGGCAAAAAGCTTGTCATTGGGTTATAAGTGTGTCCATCTGACCCGTCCTTCTTAGTGCGACAGCCAATCAGATATTGTCTTGGGCTGGACCTACGCCCGTTCTCCGGTTCTTGCATATAATTAGAGTAATGTCCACATGATCGTGTGTGTCCAAACTCCTGAGAGTTTAGTTTAAACGCTTTAATATGCAAACTTAATAGTTTAAATATGGTGCATCCTAAACACATCTACTTTATATCAAAATTCTAGAAATCATTTACCCATCAAGCAGGTACCAAAATACATATACTTCCCATAATTGAGTTGGAATCAAATAAGGTTTTAGCGGTGATAAGTGTTTAACACACAAAATTAACTTGAATAATATAAAGCATGCATAATACAGCAACTTTTGGTGATTAGATTAGATTAGATCCTAAAACTGAGGTAGAAAACCCTACGAATAGGTTTCTTGGCCATTTGGACTTAACATTGGTGAACAAAAAGAAATCTTTTCCTGCTGGCTGGCGCCACTGGTATGAGATTAGACAGGCAGAAAAAGGGAAAGGGGGTTTGACATCTCCTTTAGCCATCTTGGCACCATGACTGTGTTTTATGATGCACTAATGATTCGATGGGGAATGGACTGTTCAAGGATAATCTTACACATTGTTAAACTTGCGGCTTGTCGCATAGTTTCAGGCGAAAAGTCCTCGGAGAAATATTGCCTCGTTGCATCGTAGGTGATTTCTCTACGTCTTGTTGATCGAAACACCAGTTCTTTTTGTGAACCCGCTCCAGAGAGAATGGTGTGTCAGGTGTTGTCTCCATCCACCGAGGCAGCATGTCCTTAATGAAGTCCATGAGCGGCCTTGAGCCTTCTGCAACCTCACGGAGGCCGAATATTCAGAGATTCTTCCTCCTGCTGCGGTTTTTTAAATCTTCAACCTTTGCCTCCAGAAGATTCAACTTCTTTGTGTACGGTTAGTAAATCGATCAACCAGCCAACTTTCGCCAGAGCCACGTGACCCTCAGTATGAGCTAATTTTTAACTGCTTAACTGTCATCAAGTACTGGATTGTTTGTGGCCACGCCACAAACAAGCTATAAAACTATTAATTGACCAGAAGTTTAGGGAGAAGTAGAAAGAGGATGAAGGGGTCGAGGGAATGGGATGATGGTCGGGTTGAATGGGGGCATCTTGAATTGTTGGCTCAGAGAGACTCAGGGTGGGGGGTACCATCTCTATCATATATTTAGGCCAGACAATGAGGACCCCCCGATACAACCTGATAGAAATATAACGTGGGATAAGGTTGGCTGAATGGATGAGAAAGGGAGGGAAGGGTGGGTTCGAGAGCATGAGACTAGCAGTACGGTATGCGGAGGCCAGATATATATGGAGGTTTATTAAGATTAATTCTTAGATGTGTATTTGTTTTATTTCTAGTTTTCTGTTATGCTTGTTTTATGTTTATGCCCTTTGGGCAATCCTAGTTGAATTTATAAATGCTTTATAAATAATACATTCAAAATTATATTTAAAAAATAAATTTTGATGTTTAAGATTTTAAGGCTCTTTAATTGCAAGTTTTCATTGTGATAAATTATCATAAAGAGGGACAACAAAAGATTAAAGTATGGTCAGTGAATGAAGTCTTTTCTTCTTGCAAATACAGAAATGGTCTCAACATTGAAAGGGTGACAAATACTAATACAAAATTATATTTTTATATAATAGAATAAAAATATCAAATTAATAGTCATACTCTTTAGTATTATTATGAAATTTGGAATAAGGTGAATCTAAAAATGAACTCACTGTTGTAGCAGATGAAATGCTGGTTATCACTACATGGCAAATCATGCCATTGTCCATTTGTCATCATACCACACTCTTCTCCTTTATCTTGTGGTTGTCCAAGAGCCCAGTTCAGATAGAGCGCAGGTTCACCTGAAGACCACTGCCATTCATCACGACCCGTCTTCTGCAGCCCAATCCAGACATACTCAAGACTTTTATCAGTCACACTCTTGTTCAGCTCCTTCATGTCGTTCATGTCATCAGTGGTGGCCAAATCTGTGTATTTCTCTCTACAGTATCTCTGAGCTCCAGTCCAGGTCTTCTTCTCATTTATAAAGTGATACTGACGCAAAACACATTGAGATACAGAGCAGAGAGCTGTGAAAGAGAGACTTTGAATTGAATGCTTTTCATATCAGAATCAAACCTAAGGAAACTAGAAACCAGAAATAAACCCACAAACACACTCACCAATGAGAAGAATAAAATATAGAGTTTGGTCCATTTCTGAGGAAAAACCAAAACATTGATCTTAACAGGAACAGAAAATGCACTGTACATATATTATTAAGACAATACTATCATGTCAAAGTCTAATTTTAGTTAAAGATTGAAATATGAGTTGCTCTTACTTCAGAGGCTGTGTGTTTCTGTCCTGAGTCTGATCTTTCTGTATACAGCTGCAAACTGTGTGATTATTATATCTGCTCTCATCCCTCGTTTAGCATCACATCATTTACTACTCTAAACAAAAGCCCGTTTCATTTTTCTTCCTCATGCATGATATTATTATAATTTTCACTGTGTTGTCTTTGTTGCTGTAATTGTTAATTTGAATGTGGTAGAGACTGAAGATATGTATGTTTCTGAATACACACAGGCAAATAAAAGCTAAAGCAACAACACATTCATCTCCTTATTTATGGAAATCATAAGCACAGAGAACATTGACATTATTTCACTATGTGTACACAGGTGATGTTGCTTCCTCTTCAAGTGATATCAACTCACAGTCAACATTATAACAGTAAATTTAATTTACTGGTTTAATAAAACATGCTTGAACCTCTTTCATCCTTTTTTTTCCCCACAGATTAACATGCATATGAGGACCTCCAATACATGACTCAAGCTACTTCCGCAGTTGTCCACGACACTGTTGTCATGTGGTTTCTTGGTCAGTAAAGGCGGTAACAAAGGGTAACTTACGTCATTAGATTCATATCCATACTACATACTCCGATACAGTATGTGGCGGTATGCACCTGATAAGCCATGATTGCAATCTGCCATAAATCTAAGAAGAAGAAGAAGAACTAACGTCATTGACAGACGACTGCACTGCCCCGTGTCACTGTTTAGAATGGGAATTTTCTCATGATTTACAAGTATTTGAAAACATTATATTGATACATTAAGATATTGTCAGTAATCAGCTGGACAAAATATAGAACACTAGCCTAGTGTTTTTTGGATATTTTACTGCAAATATCTTACAAATTGTACCTTTAACATATACAAACATTTACAAAATGATGAATAGTTTTAACTTTAATACGAATCAATGTATGATTTCTACAGTGAAGTGTATATAGTGTTTTAGTTTTGTGTTCTTTTTTTAACCCTTGTGCGTTGTTCAAATTCATAACCCTTTCGTTATGTTCGGGATGAAAACACCCACTAAATTAAACTGCTGTAAAAATGTATCAGATAAATATTTTTTCTTTCACTTTTTTTTTTCATAAATCTGTTAAACAACCTCAGTCCTGATCAAAACTACTAAATGTTAAAAATAAAATCCAGGATTATTACTTTTTAATTGCCAAGTTTATAAATTATGTCACAGATTTGGGGGGAAAAAACAAACAAAATGACTCATTTTTAATATAAAAAGGGATTGTGGACTGGATTTTTTCTTACCTTTTATCACAGTCTTGGGCATGTCAAAGGTTAGTAACAACATTGGATTTGATGCATTGTTAGTTTTTGTGCAGCATTAGATTATAATTTTTTCTCCAATTGACTTAGATTATAATGGACATTTTTGATTGCAAAGCCATGACACCATATAATCATGCATTCTTGATAGTTGGTGGTTTTCCCTGTTTGGAAGAGGTACATTTTTAATTTTTTACTGTTGATCATAAGGTGGCACCATTAACCCTTTATTTAGGCCTGTGCAAAAAAAAGCTTAGTTTCTGGCTTTTGTATGGAGTTATATGGAGTATAACAGTATATTATAGTGTGTGTGTGTGTGTGTGTGTGTGTTTGAGAGAGAGTGTGTGAGAGAGACCTTTGTGCACTTTGATGTAGTTCTGATAGCTGAGGTACATTTAGATTTTTTCTCAGACGAATGGAGTAAATTAAAACTAAAGTAAGTGTATTTATGCACCTGCTGCCTTTTGATGGTGATAAGTACAGACTAAACAAAAACAAGTAAGTTGATTTAAACACTTGGATGCCATCCTGCTGGTCATTTGTTGTTGAGAAGAGCAGCAAGCAACATGAGAAAGAGCTTGACTTGTACCGAAGTTTTAGAAATGGTTATGCATAGATCTAAATTTCATCATAATGGAAGTCAAAGTGGCAAAAATAGCCACGGACAAGAAATGAGGGAGAATTTTTTATTTACATTTAATGATGCACAAAAGCTAACAATGCATCAAAGCGAATGTTGCTACTAATCTTTGATATGCCCAAGACTGTGATAAAAGGTAAAAAAAAAAAAAAAAAAAAAATTCCAGTCCACAATCCCTTTTTATATTGAAAAATAGTAACTTTGTGTCTGTTTTTCCCCAAATCAGTGACATCATTTATGAATTTGGATTTTTTTTTTTTTCAACATTTAGTAGTTTTGATCAGGACTGAGGTTGATTATTAGAATTGATGAAATTAGAATTTTTTTTTTAATCTGATAGATTTTTACAGCAGTTTAATTTAGTGGATGTTTCATCCACTAACATAACAAAAGGGTAGTTAATTTGCCACATTGTATAGTGGAGTTTTTGAAAATTTTCAAAGAATTTTTCTGAATGTGTCAAATATGTGTCAAAATAAGATTTGTCATTAAAAATCATTCCCTCTGCTGAAACACAGAGAAAGTTGTGGCCAAAGTAAGAGTAAACTTTACACCCTAGTGGACCAAAACGTCCCCAACAATGCATAAAGGTTATTAATAAAGACAAAATTAAAGAATTTATTTTCTTTTTTTTTTTATCTTGCCCACTTTGGCCTAAATTCCCTGGTAACGCCCTAAATGGTTTAGCTCCTGTGTACCTAACTAGCCTTCTACCACGTTACAATCCATCACGCTCCCTATGGTCAAAAAACGCGAGGTTTCTCACATTTGGCTCCCAAACTCTTGAATAGCCTTCCTGATAATGTTCGGGGTTCAGACACACTCTCTAAATCTAGATTAAAAATGCATCTCTTTCACCAAGCATTCGAATAATGTATCTCTTAAATTGTGAGTGTAGTTGCATCTGATCAAATGTGCATTCTTATTCATTAGCTTGGGTTAAACTAATTTTACTTTGTTGGATCAGCAGCTATGCTAATGATGTCTCTATTTTGTTTCTATGTTTTGCCACGGGATGGGATTTACACAAGCTCCAGTCTGGATCCAGAACACCTGAGAAGAGATGATGCTGACCCTCAGAGGACCTCAGATGATTCTAACCCTGAATCAACAAACAGAACTAACAAATATTGCTACAAGTGTGACTGCATCATAAAATAATTATTAATTAATAATGTTCATCGTCTGGCTGATTACGTCTTGTATTAATTTTTCTAAAAATCCTGTCAAACGTGCACAAACTGACAGTCAACACCATAAGCTACTACTAAATATTGTAGAAACATAATTTTCTGTAAAGTTGCTTTGTAACGATTTGTATTGTAAAAAGCGCTATACAAATAAACTTGAATTGAATTGAAGTCAAGATGGGCAGAGGATCACCAATTCCCCCAATGCTGCGGTGCATAATATCATCCAAAGATTCAGAGAATCTGGAACAATCTCTGTGCGTAAGGGTCAAGGCCAGAAAACCATACTGGATGCCTGTGATCTTCGGGCCCTTAGACAGCACTGCATCAAATACAGGAATGATACTGTAATGGAAATCACAACATGGGCTCAGGAATACTTCCAGAAAATGATGTCGGTGAACACAATCCACTGTGCCATTCGCCGTTGCCAGCTAAAACTCTATAGGTCAAAAAAGAAGCCATATGTAAACATGATCCAGAAGCACAGCCGTTTTATCTGGGTCAAGGCTCATTTAAAATTGACTGTGGCAAAGTGGAAAACTGTTCTGTGGTCAGAAGAATCAAAATTTGAAGTTGTTTTTGGAAAACTGGGACGCCATGTCATCTGGACTAAAGAGGACAAGGACAACCCAAGTTGTTATCAGCGCTCAGTTCAGAAGCCTGCATCTCTGATGGTATGGGGTTGCATGAGTGTGTGTGGCATGGGCAGCTTACACATCTGGAAAGACACCATCAATGCTGAAAGGTATTTCCAAGTTCTAGAACAACATATGCTCCCATCCAGACGTCGTCTCTTTCAGGGAAGACCTTGCATTTTCCAACATGACAATGCCAGACCACATACTGCATCAATTACAACATCATGGCTGCGTAGAAGAAGGATCTGGGTACTGAAATGGCCAGCTTGCAGTCCAGATCTTTCACCCATAGAAAACATTTGCTGCATCATAAAGAGGAAGATGTGACAAAGAAGACCTAAGACAGTTGAGCAACTAGAAGCCTGTATTAGACAAGAATTGGACAACATTCCTGTTCCTAAACTTGGGCAACTTGTCTCCTCAGTCCCAGACGTTTGCAGACTGTTATGAAAAGAAGAGGGGATGCCACACAAACATGGCCTTGTCCCATCTTTTTTTAGATGTGTTGATGCATTGATACATTTTCTCAGTTTAAACATTTGATATATCATCTATGTTGTATTCTGAATAAAATATTTTTGGAATCAGAAAAATTCAACTCAAGTCAAGTCACACATGTAACTTGAAATTTTTTTTAGGATTTCGTGACCCATTGTCGCACCTGGCCTTGAGATAAGAAAACATTCTCACAGACCCTGAGGAGGACACACCCCTCTGCAGCAGAACAGAACTCTGTGAAATTGAGAAAATGATACAAACATTAAGGGAAAAACAACAGATTCATAAGATACATCATATGTGATATATATAGATATTCTTACTAAACTTTGAGTGAAACCTTTTCAGGGAGGGAGAGGAAGAGAGAGCAGAATAAGGAATATGGTTGTACATGAGCAATGGTAGAGGTTTTGTTTGCTCTCAACTCTGCTCCTGACGATCTTCTTCTTCTTGTAGAATTCCGGCAGTGTAGACGCTGCTGAGCATATTACTGCCCTCCACAGGTCAAAATTTAAACTAAATTCTTACATACGGACCTGTATCATGCAAGAACTGAAGAACTGCCTTGGAGATCAGTTTATGCTCATCACTGTGACCAAACAAAGTTAAAAGACTAAAAACGCCTTAACTCCAAGTCCTGCCATTTTTAAAAATAACATATTTCTTTCTGCCCTATACTTTCTGCATTTTAGGAAAACATGCCCTACCGTCTCAAGACTCCCACATTCACACAATCCAGAAACATGCTTTCCTACAATCCACAAAGAATAATTTAATGCACAGTGCCTCAGCCTCAATCTACACATTATAACTGAATCCCTGCGGGGCAAAATGATACATGAACATCTTTTCTTAACTATAGGTTGTATTGAAAAGTAGTGCCTACCCCTAATTTCCTTTTCCCACCCCCTCTGCCATTCATTTATTAAGCCCGCTTTAATTCGTTCCCTCAGTTCCACTTTCCCTAATAATACATGGACATCTACTTCTCTTCCTAAGCTCTCCTTTGCAATTTTATCCACCCGCTCATTCCCCCTCACCCCAGCATGTCCAGGAACCCAGCAAAACCTGATGTTGCAGACAAATCTAATTCTAAACAACACAATCAAAATATCATTTATAATGTCAGGACGAGCTTTTGATTTTCCTACTTTTACATTTTCTAGAGCAGCTACAGAATCAGATCAAATAATGACTTCACTAGGTTTTCCTTCCTCAATCCACCATAGAGCCCATACAATTGCCATTAATTCGGCAGTGAGAACAGAACGTCCATTAGAAATACGTCGACCAATTTCCAACTCTAGCTGTTCTACATATACCCCAAAACCAGCTTTCCCACTAACTGGATCTCTAGACCCATCTGTAAAAACAATCATAGTACTTCCACTAATTGAATTAAGATATTCCTCTATTTTTGGTGCCACCTCCAATTTATCTTTTTCCTGATGAATACCAATCTCAACACACATTTCAGGCAGCACCCAATAGCTCCTGACGATCGACTGTCCTGCAAAGTTTAGTTCTAACCCTAATCAAACACACCTGCCTTTAAATTTTAAGTGAGCCTGAAGACCTTAATTAGTTGTTTCAGTTGTGTTTGATTAGGATTGGAGATAAACTTTGCAGGACAGCCGATCGCCAGGAGCAGGGTTGGTTACCCCTGCCCTACATCTAAAAATACCCATCAATGGAAACTGCATTTTTTTTATTAAAAAATAAATAAATAAATAACACCCCCTTTTTGGTTTTAAGCTTTTTGTATTGCATAAATCACTTTCACACTGTCTTACCCATGTCATCAATGAAAATATGTCTACTTATAAAAATACACACACAAATATATATAAAGGTGTGATCAATAATTGTGTCAACATGTTTTGTTATACAAGATGTTATTTGTTTTTAGTCGGTTTAATATAGTTAAAGTGAATTTAAATGATTTGTGCAGCCAGTTTGACTAATTTAAAGCAGTAAATGATCTTATGTTTTTAAGTTAAAGTTAGAAAGTTTTGTTCTTCTCAAGTTTATTTCATCAAACTATTAGAGATGAGAATCGATTTTAGAATTTATGGATTTATTATACAATTAAATAAATTTGACATTTGTTACATATAAATTCAATGTTGTGGGGATATCAGTTGATGTGATTTCATGTTTGTGTTCAAAATAAATTATTAGTGCAAAACATACAGAACAAATCAAACATTAAAAAGAAATCAGAAAAATAATGAAGTGGCCTATGGAAACTGTTAATGTAAATAAACACATTAGCTTTTAATTTCTGCTGCAGATGAAGTTGAGCTCGTGAGATTCAGGAAGGCTGATCCAGCGCTGATCTCCTCCAGACTGAACTGCTCCTTTTCTGTTCTCCAGTTTGCAGTTTTCACGTGTCGTTCCGTTCCCTGGAGCCCAGTTCTGATAGCACACGACCTCTCCACTAAGCCAGAGCCACATGTTCATGACGCAGTAGTTGTGTAAACCCAACCACACTGCCTCAGTAGACGCACGTTTAACCACGTTCATCACACGACGCTGAATCTCTTCTGAATGAACCGAGACCAGATCCATATGATTCTGTCTGCAGTATCTCAGAGCTTCAGCCCACGTCAGATTCTCCATGATCAGAATCAGTTTATCTGGAAACCAAACAAACCACAAGCAGAGACGAGAGAGAAACAACATGGAAAACAAACACTGTGGAGGAATTAGTCATGTCAGACATGTAGAGTGACCTTTAAGAGATTTGGAGGTGATGGATGGATTGTGTGTGTTCTGTGAGGATCTACGCACCTTCATGACACACAAAAGGATACTGTTTGGTGCAAGGGATGTCATTCCATTGTCCCTGGGTGTCTGGTTTTATCACTGTACATTTTTCATCACCTCCTTTATTATTAGGTTCATTAGATTTCCAGTATCTGAATGAGGAGTCACTCTGATCTGACCACTGCCATGAGTCTCTGAACAGACCGATCCAGACATATGATCCAGATAAATGATTATCACTAATGAACTGCTGAACCTGTTGATTCTCATTCTGGTTCCTCACACTGACCAGATCAATGTGATTCTGTCTGCAGTAACTCTGAGCATCTCTCCAATTCATCTTCTGATTGACAAGGACGATTCCTGTGTTCACTTTAAGAAAATCAAATGAGAAAAAGATTAATGAAGCTGTTAGATTATTATTTTTTTGTTGCTTTATGGATTAGATGTGAACAGAAGCAGGGGTGGAAACATCAGAAACACATCATTCAAAGACTTGAGCTGCTTTTACAGCTGGTGATATACTGAAAATTGACAAGGTTCAAGATATTTTCAGTTATACCATGATCTGTCTAAAAATGTGATTCTGATTGGCTGGAATATGTGCATTCAAACCATTAAATACCCATACAGTCAGACATTCATTCGCACACAGAGAAACATTTAGAAGTACAGTGTAGGGTATTAGAACATGAGGGGCCAAAATCCACAAAGAGGCCCAAGATAACAGGGTGTTCATGAATCCAATCCTAGAGCCAGTCTGTCTGAAGCAAGCCTAATCAGCCAACTCTCTCATAGAACAGTTTTCAACATGAACACAAATAACACAATGATAATCCCAAATTTCTGGCCAAATATCCAAGATGATGGTCAAAGAGATGCACATCATGACCATCACATGTAAATCCAGGATAGAAATCAAGAGTTTCATTGGATTGGTTTCCCCCACCCCAGAGGAAAAAGGACCAGACTGAAATTTCTTCTAAACCCTTTTGACTATTATTCCTAAGAACACATTCTCCAGTTTACATAAATGAGTATTAGCCCATTGCTTAACTCCGTATCATGTAACCCACACATTTGTTAATCACTCATTGTGTATGTATTTTTAATAACTATTGAATAGCTTAATGATTCATATTATTGTTTAGTATGTCTTTTTGAATCTTCTTCTATGAAACATTTTTTTTTCCAATCAATTCTTTGTTAAATGTATCATATTATAGAAATCATGTCCAAAATTATACTCTGTATACTGCAAAAGCAGGAAAATTTTGATCATGTGACTGAAAAGATATCATGTTGATTTATGTATTGGGAGGAGTAACATAGCAGCACACTGAGATAAGACAATGTCTAAATGGTCAGGACACCATTTGGAGCAGAGCAAGATAACAAACAAAAGACTGACTTGTTCACGAGTCAAGAACCGTTTCTGTCAGACGCGTCCGATTCTAGAACAGAGGAGCTGATGATACTGCGCATGTGTGATTCAGTGTGAAGCAGACCGACACACGGAGCGTCTGAACTGAACTGATTCTTTTGGTGATTGATTCTGAACTGATTCTGTGCTAGTGTTATGAGCGCGGGTAAACCGAAGGCTTGAATCAAGAGCAATCATCACCAATGACGGCATTACGTCGTGTGCAAAAGAACCGGTGAACCGTTTTCTCCAACCGGTTTATTGAATCGAACTGTCCGAAGGAACTACTGTGGTGATCTGAAAACCGATGCAACTGGTTCTTGACTCAAGAGAGTCAATCTATTGTTCGTTATCTGGCTCGTTATCTTTAATTCTCTCTTCACAGCAGTTCAGTCAGTGTACTGTTTGAGTAAATGAATTACTCTGGGATATTGGTTTGTTTTAATTCTGAGGGAGTGTCAGCCACATTAAAAAGTGAACAGCTTAAGGCATTGTGGATTAATGCGTATTGGAGATGCGAAACGTTTAAAATTATTCAGTTCGATTTGGAGAACTGGTTCAAAAAGATCTGGTTACATCAAATGATTCGTTCGCGAACTGGATATCACTACACTGCAGTGAATGCACTCACAACAGACCCGGAAGAGAAGACAATGCTGAATAAAGTCCTAGTTTTTGCTATGTTTGGACAAAAAAATATTTTTAATGCTTCAAAATATTCTAACTGACACTCTGATGTCCCATGGATTACTTTGATGATGTTACCTTCCTGACATGGACAGTATACCCTACTCAGTTTCAATGGAGGGACTGAGAGCTCTCGGACTAAATCTAAAATATCTTAAACTGTGTTCAGAAGATAAACGGAGGTCTCACGGGTTTGGAACGACATGAGGGTGAGTTATTAATGGCATAATTTTTATTTTTGGGTGAACTAACCCTTTAAAACCATAAAGGCCACATTTTGTTTTTCTGATTTTGTATAAAAAAAAAAGTTGTGGTAATCTCAGCCTTTTATTCTATATACTGAATGCAGTGATGAATCCACCTGCTTCAGTAGGGTCTCTGCACGATCATGTGATAAGTTCCACAAGTTTTTTTATAGTTAAAATTGCTAGTATTGGATCTTTCATTCAGTTACTGAAACATGATGTTGTCAGCCCCAGTATTTTGTAGTTTTTAAATAACCCGATGACAGGTTTGGTGTAAACATGTCATAATGTAGCCAGTATTAAAAAGAATAGGTTTGGACCCTACTGATCTATCCAATTACAGACCAATCTTGAAACTGCCTTTTCTTTTTTAAGGAGAAAGTAGTTTTTATCCAACTACAAAAAAAAAAAAAAAAAAAAAAAATATATATATATATATATATATATATATATCATTTTTTTTTAATCTGACTTTAGGGCAAATATAAAAAAAAATGATTCTGGAGCCTCTTTGAACCTAATGTTATTGGACTTGAGCGCAGCCTTCTAATCTGTTGATCAAAATATTTTAGTTTCTCAGCTTGAAAACCATGTTAGTATTCATGAAATTGCTCTTAAATGGTTTAAGTTGTATATAGCAGATAGGAGTTTTGCAGTTAAACTGGGAGAACATATGTCAACACCAGCTAAAGTCTGGAGTCCCTCAAGGGTTTGTCCTCATCTCTTTTTGTTCTCACTCTACTTACTCGCTTTAAGAACTATATTTAGCAGGGTGTTTTAATGGGTCCGGTATGAGCTCGTTTTGAACTGCTTAACTGACATCAAGGACTGGACGATGTCCTTTTTTTTTTTTTTTTCAGTGAAAATACAATTTTAATTTGGGACTTTTAGCAAAGATGAAGTCCTTAATTTCTTTTAGAGACTTAGAGATAGTTATTCACACCTTTATTGTTTTCATTCTTAGACTATTGTAATACTTTCTATATGGGAGTTGGCCAGAAAGCCCTGTCGTGTCTACAGAAAGTTCAAAATGTGGCTGCAAGATTAATGACAGGCACTCGAAATCATAATCATATTAGTCATATCCTGTCTTCTCTTAAATGGTTGCCGGCCTGTCTCTGAATTTAACATTTAACTTGTATTGTTTGTTTTTAAATCTCTGAATGATTTGGCTTCAAAATACTTTTGAGACATTAGTAAATGGTCATTCCTCTGTTAGACCCTTGAGATCATCAGACCATCTTTTTTTTAGTGATCTAGATTAAAACAGACATGAGGGGTTCGTGCTTTCTCAGTTGCTGCCACCAAACTTTGTAACTCATTGCCCGTTTGAGTTCAGATCTGCTCAGACTATTTCTAGTTTTAAATCTCTGTTAAAAGCCCTATTCGGATGGGACTAACATTTCTGTGTTTGTTACAGAGGTGGGGGGGTCTGTTTTGGTACATCTGGGAGTTTCAGAGATGACACCATCTGTATGTGAGAATTGCGTAGGCTATAGTCATTCAGATTGATTACCATTAGTATAATCATTATTACAGAGGTTGTGTGAGAAAAACATTGACGTGGCAGTTTCAGATGGGATTAAAATCACCAAGTATGTCTGTGAAACACAGATTTCTCTAACAAGAAATGTAAAACTAGTCCTGTCTGAATAGGGCTAAAGGCTCATTATTAACTATGGCTTTCAATTCCATGGCAATTCTGACAAATACAGAAATGGTCTCAACACTGAAAGGGTGACAAACATTAATAAAAAAATTGTTTATATAATATAATAAAAATATCAAATGAAATAGTCATACTCTTTAGTATAATTATTAAATTTGGAATATGGTGCATCTAAAAATAAACTCACTGTTGTTGCAGATGAAATGGTAGTTATTAATACATGACATATCATCCAATTTTCCATTTAACATCCCAGCACACTCATCTCTGCCTTCTGGTTGTCCAGGAGCCCAGTTCAGATAGAGCGCAGGTTCACCTGAAGACCAATGCCATTCATCACGACCCGTCTTCTGCAGCCCAATCCAGACATACTCAAGACTTTTATCAGTCACACTCTTGTTCAGCTCCTTCATGTCGTTCATGTCATCAGTGGTGGCCAGATCTGTGTATTTCTCTCTGCAGTATCTCTGAGCTCCAGTCCAGGTCTTCTTCTCATTTATAAAGTGATACTGACGCAAAACACATTGAGATACAGAGCAGAGAGCTGTGAAAGAGAGGCTTTGAATTAATGCTTTTCTTAACAGAGTCAAACCTAATGAAACTAGAAACCAGAAGTAAAACCACAAACACACTCACCAGTGAGAAGAAGGATGAAATATAGAGATTTCTCCATTTCTGGGGAAGAAACAAAAACACATTTTTAAATATTCACAGATTAATTTTGGTATAAAACATAAAATCCATCTTAACAGGAGGATAAATTCACTGTATACAATGATGAAGACTATATTATCAAGTCAAAGTCTAATTGTAGTAGAAGACTGAAAATGCAAGTTGCTCTTACTTCAGAGGTTGTGTGTTTCTGTCCTGAGTCTGATCTTTCTGTCTGCAGCTTCCAACTGTGTGATTATTATATCTGCCCTCTTCCCTCATTCAGCATCACATCATGTATTACTCTAAACAAAAGCTTGTTTTGTTCTTCCTTATTAATGTTTTATGATATTTGTCTTTTGTCTTTGTTGCTGTAATTCTCTGGAAGCATGTTAATTTGAATATGGCAGAGACTGAGGGTATCTATGTTTTTGAATACACATTGTAATGACACAAGCAAATAAAAGATAAAAGCAATAGCAACAACACATTCATCTAATTATAGTCTAGTAGCCAGCCCATAGAGCTCCATTATGAACCTGAAAATGTTGAGTACACCAAAGTTTTATTGCAGAAATGTGAAGTATGGGTCCCCAGCATACAGAAACTGCCGGATGCTAATTTGCATATGTTGAGCAATTTGGATAATTAGGATTATTCGCTTAATCGTCCATTTTTGCACTGTATGGCCAATTTCTACAATATGTGAGTGGTTTTCGAGGTTTTAGAGGCTGCTGATTTCATTTCTGGCTTTTTCAGACTTCAAACTGGTAATTCTATAACAAATTTGGATAAATTTAGACATTTTTTATTAATTTCTGACAAAATTTTAGGCTATTTTCATGGTAAACAATATTCTCAAATTTCAGAATCACAAGAACTCTTGCTCTTTGATCTGAATGTTGATAACCTCAATTTGTTTGCATTTCTTGAGGTCCAGTCATGTTTTTATGGAAATAAGCTGTTGTAGTTATAATAAGCATGTTGTAAAGCAAGGGAGCAAATTCCCCTTGCAAATATTTTTATGTTCTTATATCGCCTTAATATTTGTACAAAAGTCAGTCAAGGGATTTAATGTTGACATTTTAATGTTGAAATTATTTATGTTTTCACATTAAGATAAAAGGTGGACAGAGTTATAATGACAGTATTGTTCAGTACATTGTGAATTTCTATTAAGATCAATTTTGTGGGTGAATCTGGTGTTCTAAAATTAGTTAACATAGTTTAAAATGTTTGTATTCTTCTTTTTTAAAAATTCAAACTTGTGATTTGATCAGGAAAGGATTAAAAACAGTTGATATTCAGTGTTATTGCTGCTTTCTCAAGTTGTTGTGGAGTATTAATTTAACCATTTGGATCTAGGGTTAAGTGCTTTCAAAACAAAGAGAGACGTTTGATTAGGTCGAAATGTCGGGAAAGAAGTGTCTGTTTGCACCATGCAGTGGCAAAGATAGCGACTTTAAAATATCTGGGTCCAAAGGAATTGCTAATCTGCTAGATAAGAGCAAGGAGCTCAGAGACACAGCCATACATGAGATTTTATCAAACATTATTGCTACTGATGGTGCTTCATCAGCTTCTGTGCTATGTCACAAATCTTGTTACAGCTCATAGCCTTCTCGTTTTAGAAATGTGAGAAAATGAAAGTCAGACTCATTTCAGAGTCAGCCCGGAAAGCGAATCATTCGTTCTCAAGTCTCTGCCTTTGAGTATTCAAAACAGTGCTTGTTCTGTGGACTTATTTGTGAAGAAAAAGACTCTAAAAATCCTAACAGGTGGAATCCAGTTAAAAAATGTCAGACTTTAGATAGGTCAGGCCTTCCATCCTTCAAAGATGAGATTTTGTCTAAATGTGATGAACGGCAGGATGATTGGGCAGAAGTTGTGAAGCTACAGGTGAATGGCATCATGGACCTACCTGCAGCTGATGCTCAGTATCACTTCAAGTGTTACAATGCTTTCAGGAAGGTACCTATTGACCTATTGTGCAACTGCTAGTAAACCAATTGCCAGCTGCCTAGCTTCGGTCATAGACCACATGAGTGCATGACTTGGACTGTCTCTGAGTTACATGATGTTTTTGTAGCTAATTCTGGAAATTTGTGCCGGAAGCAAATGCTAGCCAACCTATGTGATTATTATGGTGATGCTGTTATTGTACTGAGAGTTGAAGGATGCCAGACGATTGTTGGCTGTAGGCAGTACATAGGTAAATCACTCAAATTAATAGGACAAACTGGCCTCTTCAATGATGATGATGTCAACAAGGTTGTCAGAAAAGTGCGGGCAGGGGTTCAGAATACGACCTTGGCAGCTTTACGCATGAAAGGGTCATTCAAGATACAAGTCCAACTCTCCTAAGACTTGTCTCCAGTCTTGTGTCCAGGGAAAAAACGGTGACCAAACCAGCACTCACACTTGCTCAGTGCATCCAGCAGCACATCAGTAAAAGCTGGAATCAGACAACTTTGGGGCTAGCTGTAAAACTTCATAAGTATGGTAGTTCAGAACTGGTTCGGAACCTAAATGAGCATGGTCGTGTTGTAACATATGATGAGGTCCTCCGGTTCCAGAAGTCAGCTGGCAAATATGCCTCAGATGATGCAGATAAGTACCTGCGGGTATTTGGACTGGAGAGGTGCACTGCTAACTGTTAATTAATTGTGAGGCATAGCAGTTTGCTTGAAGGTGGTAGCCAGTGTGTGCTTTGTGTGGTGCGGAGGTGAGGCACTCTTGGTTAGCCTTGCGGGCTGACTATGGTTGCCCAGACTCCGTTTTAACTCTTGCGTTTGGCGGAGTTTTAATGGGGTCCTCGTTGGATCGACAAGCAGTGCCTGTCTTGTATGGCATGTATATAGTGTATATTTGTACATAGTTCGTTGATCACACATGGTGATGGGCTTAGGTGATGTCATCTCATTGGGTCTTAAAAAGCTTCCCCATTAATATGCATCATAGAGTTGCAGGATCCAAGATATGTCAAATACCCACATTGCTTTTTCATCCAGAAATGCATAACATTCAGCCTAATAAAGGTTCATTGTTTTCCAAAAAGAAATTTTGAATCTTCAAAAGTGTCAGGAGGGGACTCAGCCTCTCTACACCCTGAAAACAATGCATCAACATTCACAAGAGCACTTATGCTTCTGAAATGTTAGATTATTTTGTTTACCATGAAAACAGGGCGATTAAGATAATAATGCTAATAGTACTAATTATTCAAATTACTCAACATATGCAAATTAACATCCGGTAGTTTCTGTATGCTGGGGAGCCATATTTCACATTTCTGCAATAAAACTTTGGTGTACTCAACATTTCCGGGTTCACCTAGTTGGCTACTAGACTATTTATGGAAATTATAAGCACAGAACATTTGAAAGTATTTCACTATGTACACAGGTGATGTTGCTTCTTCTTCATGTGATGTCAACTCAGTGTCAACATTATAACAGTAAAATTTAATTTACTGGCGTAATAAAACATGCTTGAACCTCTTTCTTCCTCTTTTTGTCAAAAAGATTAACATGCGTATGAGGACCTCCATTGACTATACTGTACATGACTCATGTTCACATTCACTTTTGTCATTTTTATTCTGCAACAGAAGCAACACGATTGCACAAAAAGACAAATGAATACACTTACACATGAGTTACAAGACCAGGAAGTTAATTTTAATACAGAAAAAATAAATGAAAGAAAATGTGAATTCATAGGCAATCAAATATATTCTGTGTCACATCAACAGCTGAGATTAAAATAATGATTTTAATTATTAGTGTGCTTTTGTGTTAAATGAGGAGGATAATTCAGCACCTCCAATGTGTTTGTAATGTAGCTGTAAATTGGTGGTCAATTTTAAATTGTGCACTTTTAATTCACATTCTTTCTCATAGAGAAAGAGAGTTACATTTAACTTAACCTCTGAAGTGTTAATTCATACATTAGTTAACAAACATGTACTAACTACCCTTTACATAAACATTGCTACTTTAGCTGTGCCAGTAAATTATTAACAGTTAACATATACAAACACTAACAATAGATGAGTAGTTTCAACCTTAATCTGAATCAATGTATGATTTATACAGTGGAGTCTATATAGTGTTTTAGGTTTTTTGTTTGGCCTAAATTCCCTGGTGAAAAATAAATATACTAAAATTTATTTGAAAATAATTTATTTCATGCTAAGTATACTACAAATACATGAACAAGCCTATGTACTAAATGAAAATACCACATAATTGTACTTATTTCATGCTTTCTTCAAATGCAATCATCAATTGTTTGTATCAATGGCTGCGTTTACACTTGGCATTAACATGTGACCTGAATCTGGATGAGGTCAACATACTGTAACAGTGGTGGCCCTAAGAGTAAAAATTTTTTTTTTTTAAGTAAGTAAATAAAATAAACTTTATTCAGTACTTTGGTTCGGGTGCGAGACAGGGTGTTTTAAACCTGTCAATAAATAAACTCCAAAGTACATGAAGGTCGTGAAGAGGAAAATGAATCAGATTAAACATACAATACTTTTCATATGCAAATTTTTTACCCCGTAAAACCACAGGTCAGATACATCAAAATGATCTGATACAATCAAGACATGTTGAGTAAATTTTACATTTCAGTGAAATACTCCTTATGGGGAAGAAGATGAATAAAGTTCAAAACCCCGACTTGAGTAAGGTTGATGCAATGCTGTTTCCTCAATGCAGATTTTACTTGCAGGAAACCTTAAGTTCCCTTTCAAAAGCTTCAGTCAATGCTGCACTGCTCAGCACATTGGGAAACGTCTTATTCGTGACCAGCTGTGAATAATGTGTGTAACACGTCGATAGAATTGACCGGGTGGTAATATAGCCTCGGTTGATGATGTCATCGGGGCGCACCCGCAACACGGGGCTATGTATAGATAAGCCACAGGTGCATCAACAGGTCTTTTGTCTTCAGATCATTCTGTGCATGTGTGCGTCATGAAGATTCTTCTCCTGGGCTCTTCGTAGGATGAGTCAATGAAATGGTAAGTGTTGTGTTCCTCCATGCTCTCATACTATGTATGAGCTGGATACACATAATTACTGTTTTGTTTGTTTGGGGGAAGAGCACAGTTCAAAGGGGTGTCGTGCAGATCTGCGTGACGAGCGAGTGACAGGCCCATCCCTTTTGCTTGCGGTGTTACCGGATCCATGCATCCTCTCTCATGATCTCGAAGCGCGCTCCCGTGCTTCTTCGGTTCACGAGGAGGATGATATATCTCTTGGGTCTTCGGGCCATGAGCAGCCCGCCTCTGAGCGTTCCTTTCTTGAGAGGAAATCGGTCGAGGAACTGCTCGAGTTGGTTACATGCGTGATGGACAGATTGCATGCAGCTTGACTGGCCACGTGAACAAGAGTTACCCTCACAAAACCCCTCCATCCCCGCCACTTCTTGTGCTTCGGGGGGCGGTGGTTTCCAGCGAGATGTTAGATGTTCCAGTGTTTCCTGCATTCATTCATGACACGGAACATCCAACATCCCCTTAAAAGGAAGTGTTAAAATTGCTACCACTCTCAGAGAGTCTGACAGCGTGGAAACTTCTGCCAGGCAATTTATTCGTCATAATCCACGTTTCAATGGTGTGTGAAACCAGAGCTGATGCAGGTACTGTCTCGAGACCTACAGACTCTTCTGGGCAAAGAGGCCATAGAACATGTTCCTCGTCCAAGGAGAGAGTCGGGCTAGTACAGCAGATACTTCCTGGCTCCCAAAAACGGTGGGGGAGTGCGCACAATCTTAGATCTTTGAGGCTTAAATAGTACAGTCAAATATTTTATTTGACTACTGTTTTGATAAAACGTTGCAGTGATAGTTATTTAGTCATTTATGTCAGGAGTGCAAAATAATAAATCCATATTATGCCACATTTTGAATAGGAATTCACCACTCATTCATATTCAGTCACGTCTGCAGTGGTTAATTTGTGTTCACATAGACTCACTAAACAACGTCAATAAGGATTTATAGACCAAAGATGCATATCTGCTGAGATATATTGATATATTTACTGATGTTTACTTCATATTTCTTCAGACAGAATCGGAATTTCTATTCATTTTCCACTGATTTACACGATCTAATGATAAATAGACTCTCCCAGCGATGTCTCTCTGTGTGTGTGTGTGTGTGTGAAGTTCAGTGTCACGCTGTGAGTCAGACAGACTCTGATTGGTCCTTCACCTTGTCAATCTTAGTGTGTCATATACAGACACTGTCACATCGTGTCTCATGGTTCCTGTACACTTGTTGGTTTATATCTGCCCACAACAACACTGATAAACCTCTGTACCACAAAATATCCAAATAATAAACCCGAGATTACAATAGTAAAGCTTGGTATGAGATTTTCTTGAGATCTAGGACATTTTCATAGAAAATATTGAAAATGTACATCTGAAATGCTAACTTGTGAAGCGATGTAAAAGGCTATAAATAAAATATTTTTATAACAGTAAACGACCAAATACCACCCTGATCGCTAAAGGAAGTTATAACAAAGACTCGATCGGGGTTAAAGTGAGTTTTGAGTAAAAGTGTACTATTAATTTCATGAATAGTCTGATGTAGCTTGACGCTAACGTTAGCTCTAATGCTACTAATAGCAGGTGCATTTCTTCTTCATAATACATTTTTGTCACAATAATTCAAGGTCGTAAGAAAATGTTTTGTGTTTTTTTATAGTAAGACTTTTGACAAATAAGGGCTCAGTGCATACTGAGACTGAAGTGAGATAGCAGCTTGGTGGCTCTGTAAAGCTTGAAATACAACAACAAAGGCTAATAAGGGTGGAATTAAAGCAAAAGAATAATGATAAAAGTATAATATGGATAATTTGTCATACCTGGTGGAAGTGAGAACAATAGAATCACGAGTGGGGGAGTTTTCAAAGACAAAAACACAGACAAAGCACACAGCAGTGTTTACATGTGAGATCTTACAGAGATGACAAGTGCCATAAATCAATCAGATTAGCCTTCTCTAAAAACACACATGACATGGCCTTAGAAAATATTTCATAAAATTCAGTTTTACAGATTATATTATGAAATTTCAATTAAAGCTTTGGTAGACTTGTGGCTTTAGCTACAATAGGTTTCTAAAATAATATATATATATTTTTGATACATTTAAACATATTTTTTTATATTTTTATTTTTATGTTTGAGCTTATATATCTCTATTATCATAACAGTCTGAGTAATTCTGATTGTTGAACATTAAACTTTGAAGTGTCAGCTTTGTCAACATGAGACGACACAGAGACCAGGAGGGAGGCAGACAGGTGGAGGCTCAGGGGGAGGGACGAAGGGCCGGAAAAGAAAAACATGGGGAACAAACACCAGAAATGTAAACATAAAACAGGGAGACCAGGAGGGAGGAGGACAGGTGGAGGCTCAGGGGGAGGGACGGAGGGCCGGAAAAGAAAAACATGGGGAACAAACATCAGAAATGTAAACATAAAACAGGGAGACCAGGATGGAGGAGGACAGGTGGAGGCTCAGGGGGAGGGACAGAGGGCCAGACTAACTGAGGCAGAAACATAACAAAAACCAAAAACACAAAACAGAAGTCCATGAAGGACATAATGTGGCGCCCACCAGGGCGGAGCCGAAGACCACCACAGCCATGTGGTTGAAGCCAGAACCCTCCAGGGCAGAGCGGTAGACCACCACAACTGTGTGGTCAGGGCGGAAGTCCCCCAGGGCGGAGCGGATGACCACCACGTCTTTGTGGTCAAGGCCGGAGTCCACCAGGGCAGAGCGGAAGACCACCACAGCCATGTGGTCAGGGCGAGGGCCTTCCAGGTCAAAGCAGAAGACCACCACCGCCATGTGGTCAGGACGAGAGCCCCCCAAGGCGGAGCTGACCTCTGTGCGGCCGGACCAACTGGACTACGAAACTCCGGTAATCCCCTGGTGTTTTTTGTGGACTCCAGAAGATCGGTGACTTGACCTGACTCTGGAGGGTCAGCGGTGACTAGCCCTGACTCCGGAGAGTCCACCGGGACCTGACTCGACTCCGGAGAGTCCACCGGGACCTGACTCGACTCCGGAGAGTCCACCGGGACCTGACTCGACTCCGGAGAGTCCACCGGAACCTGACTCGACTCTGGAGTGTTCGCAGGAACATGACTCGACTCTGAACTGTCTGTGAAAACCTGAGGCGCCTCAGCTTCGGACACTGCCTCTGGAATGGCCTCGGGCACTGCATCGGGAATGGCCTCGGGCACCACCTCGGTATCAGGCCCCACCTCGGCCTCCGGAACAGCATCAGGCGCCGCCTCGGCCTCTGGAACAGCATTGGGCACCACCTCGGCCTCTGGAACAGCATCGGGCACGACCTCGGGCACATCCTCGGTCATGGCATCGGGCACTGCCTTGGCATTGGCCACCACCTCGGCCTCTGGATCAGCATCGGGCACCGCCTCGACCTACGGAACAGCCTCAGGCACCGCCTCAGTCACTGAATCGGGAACGAGCTCGGGGACGGAAGCGGCCCACTCGGGAACGTCCTCCTGGATGGCAGTGGCCCACTCGGGAACGTCCTCCTGGACGGCAGCAGCCTGCTCGGGAACGTCCCCCTGGACGGCAGCGGCCCGCTCGGGAATGTTCTCCAGGCTTTGAGGAACGGTAGAAGCCTGTCTCCCCCTCCTCCGCCCTCTCCGATGGCAAGTCAATGGCACCTTGACTGGCGACTCAGACATTGAGTCGGCCATCTGTGCTGCGGCTCTAAGCTGGCGACCATCTTGTGCTGTGGTGCTAGGCTGGCGGCCATCTTGGGCTGTTGCGCTAGGCTGGCGGCCATCTTGGGTTGTGGCGCTGGACTGGCGGCCATCTTGTACTGTGGCGCTGGGCTGGCGGCCATCTTGTACTGTGGTGCTGGACCAGTGGCCAATTTGGGCATTGGCGCTGGATTAGCGGCCCTCTTGTGCTGTGGCGCTGGGCTGACAGTTATCTTGTGCTGTGGTGCTGGATTGGCGGCCATCTTGGGTTGTGGCACTGGCTCAGCAGCTTTGACGTGAACAGTCTTGGGAACTTCTAGGATCAGTGACAGCATGGAGAAATAGTCTAAAATTGAATCAGCGGCCATCTTGAGCGTTGGTGCTGAGTGGCCATCTGGTACTGTGGTGTGAGGCTGGCTTCCTTCCTGCCTCATGGTGCGGGGTTGGTGGCCATGCACCGCAGCGGCGCTGGGTTGGCGGCCATCCTGTGCTGTGGCGCTGGGCTGGCGGCCATTTTGCTTCGTGGTGCTGGGTTGGCGGCCATCTTGGGTTGTGGCGCTGTGCTGGCGTCCATCCTGCCTCTTGGCGCTGATCTAGCGGCCATCATGGGCAGTGGCGCCACCATGGCGGGCGTGCGCTTCTTCTCACCTCTCCGTCCGCCATGGTGAGACGGTGGCTCTAATCCATCCCACATGAGCCCCCGGGTTGAAGGGCGGTCCTGCTTGAGAGCGATACTGAGTATCCTTTCGACCACTTCCTTCTCTGCGACCTCCTCTGGTTCCCCGGAAAACCACCAGGCGAGTTCCTTCAAATCCATTCCTCTCCCGCACTGTGGCTGGGGAGGAGACATAAGTCGACATACCGCTGGCTCTTGCAGTGACGGAGTTCTTCTGTCACGGCACGTGATGCAAGAAACACGGCGAGAGAACCAATTGCGGGTAAGTCGTTTATTTAGGGATAATCCAAAGGGGTAAACAGTCCAGGCAGGGGTCAAAACCAAACATAATCCAAATCCAACATAAACAAGACACGAAGACAAAGCAAGGCAAGGCAAGACAAGGCAAGAGTTGACAGACCTAAATAATAAACGATATTAAACAAGGACTCCGTAACACAGATTAAGACAGACTGGGTATAAATAGACAGAAAGATAATGAGGGAACAAGAGAAAGGTGGGGGACAATCAATTACACAACAAGGAGGAAGGTGATCAAATAAGGAAACAGGAAGTGATCTGGTGACAGACACCGTGAGAAAGGAGGACATCTAGTGGAACCCCAGGGAACAACAACCCAGACACTGTGACAGATTATGTATCTAGTGAGAAAAAATCATGAGCAGAAAACTTTTTATTTTTGGTATGACAGATCTGTTTCCATATCAAAAACTGGGGGGTGATTAGTAAGAGATTAAATGAATCTTTCTTGAATCCAAGCCTTCAGCTCTACCCCGGGCCGAGGCCCTAACAATTAAGTTGGTTATGTAGCTTAGGCCTTTGGCCGTAAGGGGTACTATCACAGACAGCCTCAGGTTACGAATGCAAACATGGTTCCCTGAATAGGGAATGAGACACTGTATCCTCTAGCTCAATTGTGTCAAACGCAGCATTAAGATTACAATAGAACTAATATAAAGATAAAATCACGATCAGATGATAAGAACAGGACGTTTGTAACTCTAAGGAGAGCAGTCTCAGTACTATGATACGGTCTAAATCCTGACTGGAATTCCTCACATATATCATTTTTCTCTCAGAAGGAATACAATTGTGAGGAATTCCACCTTTTCTAGTATCTTGGACAGAAAAGGGGGATTCAAGATTGGTCTATAATTAACTAGTTCTTTCGGGACTACCAAAAGTCCAGCGTTTTGTGACCTTAGGGAGTGTGATGGATTGTAACGTGGTATAAGGCTAGTTAGGTACGCAGGAGCTAAACCACTTAGGGCCTTATAGGGAAGTAATGATAATTTGTAATACAGATTGATACAGAACTTAATAGGTAGCCAATGCAGATACTGTAAAATTGGGGTAATATTAATTAATAATTAATATCTCTGTCTTATCCAAATTTAATTGAAGAAAACAATTGGTCATCCAATCTTTTAAATTTTAAACACACTCTGTTAGCTTAGATAATTTAGAAGTTTGTAGCACCACTACATATAAATATTGAATTTATGTCAGTGTGTTATTTAAGCATGGAAAGTGTATTAAGATGGTTAAGTTGTATATCTACTTATACCATGAAGTTCTCTTGACTCTCTTTCTTATAATGCTGTGCTGGACTCATGTATAATTTGCTGTGTTTGGTACTTCCTGTCTGCTGATTTTCTTCATGAATTATGATTTTTGTATGTATATAAGGCGGTATGAACCAATGTGTGGTGGTGGTATTTCCCGGGAAGGTTTCCCATCGTCTGACCTCTAGGTTATCCTCGTTTGAAGCTAATGCCTCGCTGGCAGGATTTACTTTTGTTTAAAGGAGTGTTTCGTGACTGTTTGGACCCTGTATTACCACACTGCACCGGGGACTGGGGTATGTGTGTCTGGGACTGACCAGGTTTGCAGTAAGAGCTACGCGATTCAGCTGGTTATGCAAAGACTATGGGGACTATTTTAATTTCATTCGGTGGACTTTGTTCATGTGGTCTATTTAGGAGATTGAACTGTTGATGACTGAACTGTTTTTCTGACTGAATGACTGAACTGTTTTTCTCTTTATTGATGTAGCCTCACTGATAAAGTAGAGTGTTACAGATTGGTGGCCAGTTGGTGAATTGTTTGTTGCGTCGAGATGAAAAATGGGAGAAGAAGCTGCTGAAGGTTAAATTCTGTAATACCCCTACATCTCCACAGTTACTTATGAGAAGAACCTCTATGTCTCAAACCCATTATAAGCCTGTGGTTAATGTATCTCAGATTAGTACTTCTAACTTGACTGGTCTGGCTGGGGCATCTTCCTTCTGTGCAAATCCTCCAATAAAACTAGAGTTTCCTCTGGGTATCTATGCTATCTGGAGGTAAGACCCCTTTTATGGCCCGAGATGCTTGGCACATTGAGTACAGTTTTAAAAGGTCCAGCCTTGAGTTGGTGGAGGGCGGCCAAATGTACAGTCCATGATTGGAAATCATTTAAAGAAGCGTTCAAGGCAGCATTTCTTCCTGGAGACCTCATTAGTGAAGTAGAGGAAAATTTGAGAATGTTGGTGCAGCAACCTGGACAAAAGCTTAGAGACTTTGCATATGATTATAGGGCTTTGAGCATAAAATGGAAACCAGAGTTGAGTGAGGAAGAGCTTGTAAACAAGATCCTCAATAACATCAACCCTAAAATAGCAGGTTCCCTGAGGGTTACTGTACATTAGGTGGAACAACTAGTTAAGATTGGATCCATGGTGAGAAAAGATGGTATGAGCATAAAAGATTACTGGCAAAAAGTCAATGACCAAGCGGGTAAAGACAAGATAAATAAAAGAGGCTCTAACAAACCAGTTGTACCAACTGTGTCAGCAGGTCTATCGGTGATTCAGCGACCACACCAGTGTTGTAGTCGAGACCAGCTCATTCGAGTCCGAGTCCAGATCGAGTCCAGAGATGGTCGAGTCCGAGTCAAGACCGAGTTCAGAAAGGGTCGAGTCTGAGTCAAGACCGAGTTCAGAAAGGGTCGAGTCCGAGTCAAGACCGAGTTCAGAAAGGGTCGAGTCCGAGTCAAGACCGAGACCAGAGAGATTGGGTCTGAGACAAGACCTAAAGAAATCTTCAAGAGTATGTAAAATGTATGATGGAAACAATAAAGGGTAAAAGGGCCACATAGTATGTGGTGTAAAGGTAATTTTATTAGAATTATGAATTGTTACTAGTCAATATTAAGTGCTCATTTTCACATAACATCGTTGTACCACTATACACATCCATATAGCCTTTCTAGTACACATAACATTACTGTACGACTCTATATTGTAATTCCACATAACACTTCTACAAGTAACATTACTGTACCACTATACCTGTAAATGTTCAACTGTAACAGCTTTTACATAACTTTTAACCTTGAAGCTTAACTAATGACTGCTAATATCCTGAAAATGTCTTGGATTATGTGCACTTTAGATGTTGTGAAGATTAAAGATGGGCATAATTACTTTTCAAAAAAATAAGTGAGGAGACCATCCTGCTACCCAACCAAGCATGATGTGGTCTCATGATCAATCCACCCAGACTAAAAACTCTCTCTACTGGCGCAGAGGAAGCGGGGACTGACAAAAGTTACCATTTCATCACTTTCTGTAACAGCAACGGATAATCTAATGCTAATTTCACTGGATGGTGGGTTTTAATGCAGGGTAAAATACACACTAGTCAAAGTTTTTTTTAGTTACGGAGGGCATACACACAAGAGCCGACTGACTGTCCAGGAAAATTTCATGCAAAAGTGTGTATGTGCAAGGGGAAGAAAGCTGGTTGAAATGCCATATAAGTTCAATGCCTTCTGTCAGACATTTTTTCGGGGGGAGATGTTTAGTGTTGAGACAGTCAGTCTGTGTCTGTATTCATTATATAATTTAATTAAACAATATTTGTTTTTTTCTGTAACCATTTTGTCCTACTTTGTAAAAATAACACAGTTGAGAGAAATAATGTAGCAATGTGGCTTTCTGGAAAGCGGGATCACTACAGGCCGATGGCAGGAGGGTAACTTAGGCCGGTGACACACTGGCTGCGTGGCGTCTCTGCTGCGTGCTAGAAGCGTGGTGGCTGCTTCGCGTTTTCTAACGCGCTGCTTCTGCTATAGGTGACATAGAGAGAGGCCGCCGAAAAACCAGGCTCTTGCAAAACAGAGTATGTTTGACAGGTGCAATATTTGAAAATCGATAATTATTATTATTTTTTTTAATTACATTTATATCTGAATTTATGCCAACCTATAGACTTTCAAATATCAAAATGTCATGAATTAATATGTATTTGTGTACATAATGACACAAGTGACATATAAACATATTTTCCTAGTTTATTTTGCCTGGAAACGCTTCCAACACGCGCGTGTTCACGTGAAAATAGGCGTCGGTTCTATTTCTAGCATGCACGCATTTTCCGCGCGGCTCGAGCTGCGCCTGGGATGCGCGTCTCACGCAGGCAGTCTGCAAGCTCTAACCTGTTAACATGGGAGCCGAATTAAAAACAGACACGCCACGCAGCTGAGAGGCTTGCGCCATGCATCCAGTGTGTCGCTGGCCTAACGTCTCACGTCACAAGAAAATCACCAGTCATTGGATGTATCAATCATACATCAATTTAAAGAAACATTAACATACAGTAATAATCATGAAATATTTTGATTGGGACTCGAGTGGACTCGGGCATAAGTCCGATTCCTAATATGTTCGAGTCCGAGTCAATACAGAGTCAAAATGCACACGAGTCCATGACAAGACCGAGACCATTAAAATACGGTCTCGAGACCGAGTCCGAGTCTCGAGTACTCAACACTGGACCACACCATCGGAATCAAATTAATCCAGCATCGCTTTTGGTAGTCCCTATCATACTGAATGGATGGCAAGTCGATGCTGTGGTGGATACAGGAAGTGCTTTTACCCTGATGCAAGAGAACCAATGAAAAGTAATTGCAGGTATGCATGATAAAGTTCAGAATGTGAGGCAGAACTTTATGATGGCTGATGGCAAGATGCATCAATCTAAGGGACAAGTAGAGCTGAAGTATGATTGGCATCAAGAAAGGGGGAAGGTGAAGGTGTATATAATGAAAGACTCTCACCTGCTCTTTCCCGTTGTTTTGGGATTGGACTTTTTAACTCATGTGGGTGCCACCTTTGATCTCTCCCAACTTTGTTACAAACTACCATCTTAAAAAGATGACTCTGGTTATCCTTTTATCTGCAGCCAACATCCATCTTTTATACAAAGATCAGGAAATCAAATGATGGGCTCTTGTCCCCAAGGTAATCTTGGTTTGTATTACCCTATAACTGAGGAACAATGTCTTTCTTTTTTGAGAACCAGACAGGATGAGCCCGGAATGGTTGAAGGAGATCTGTTTCCTTCTGAAGTGCAGCAGCTGATGCAAGAATGGCTGAATGTGACGTCATGAAAATCGGGCAAAACGTTAGTAATAAGACATCATATTCAGACATCAGATGAAATTTCAGTAAAATCCAGGGTATATAGTGTTTCACCGTTTAAAAAGAAGATTATTGAGGAAGAAGTAGAAAAGCTGTTTCAATTTGAGACCATGCCGTTTGGAGCACGGAACTCATGAGCCACTCTTCAATGGTTGATGCAGACCATATTGAGGGGAGTCCTGAAAAAAAGATGTTTCGTGTATATTGATGACATCATCTTATATTCAAAAACAAAGGATCGCCACCTAGTTGATTTGAGGGGTCATGATGGAGAAATTGTGCAAAGAAGGATTAAGTCTGAACATGAAGAATTGCCACTTCTTTCAACGTCGCCTGAAGTTTTTGGGACACATAGTGTCAGCACGTGGGGTAGAGGTGGACCCTGGCAAGACTCAAGCTATCAGCGAATATCCAGTACTGGTTGATATCCTGTCGCAACAAAGGTTCCTAGGACATGTAGGGTGGTATCACAAGTTTATACCTCAGTTTGTGGATATTGCTGCACCTTTGTATAAAATGAAGAGGAAGGGAGTGAGCTGGAATTGGACACGGAATGTCAAGACAGTTTTGAACACTTATGAACATAGGTTCATACCGATGCAAGCGACACGAGGCTGGGCGCTGTCCTTACACAGTGAAAATTAAGCTAATTGCCGAACCAGATCATCAAAATAACTCGTGATAATGAGGCGCTATGATTGTTTTTGTTGTAGAATACAATAGATGATATATTCACACAATATAAAAAATAGGTTTTTTAGATAAAAACAGTCAAAAAGAATATAGTAACAACATATATAGACACCAACAACATAGGAAGACTACATTCACATTTTTATGCTGCTTTGATGTGTTTCTGGCGTTCCCACTGCTTCTTCTGTTTACACCCAAACCACATTCAAAGTCTTGAGCTGCTTCTACAAGTGGTGATATATTGAATATTCACGATGTTCAATATATTTTAAATTATAAAATCTGTCTAAAAAGATCCTGTTAAACGTCAGGCCCAACAGGACCCGAGCCCGAGAGGTTTCGCCCGACAAGTACATTTTGATTGACAGCTTTTTAAAAGCCCGAACCAGTATACAGCCCGACATTATTAAAATGTGCACACACCCAGCTCTTTTGCCTTTTGTCAAGAATGACATAATTTATACATGTTTTAACATAATTTATTCATAACTAACGTAGACTAGAGCACTTGGAAGTTGGAATAAAGAAATAAAATAAGTCCTCTGTTACATTTCAGCACTATAAACAGACATAGGCTCATTTAGCCAATAAATAGACCAACGTACCAATAAAAACGAGTCTTTTTTTAACAAATTAAATTAAGATACATTTTAAATTAAGATAGAAATTTGGCAATAATGAAATTAAGATAAAGGCTCCGCCATTTTTGCTTCACCACTAGCAGCTGACATTTAATAAAAGAATAATGCCAACATTATCCTATATACTCTGTCTATATTATGCATTTAAGACTCAATTAATATTTCGTTATCATTTGAAAAACCTTTACTCACTTTATCCATCGGGTCCCGTCGGGTTCAGGCAAAGATCTTCAGCTCTATCTTAACCCAGTGCTGTGACTTAAAATAGATTCACTATCGAATCACATTTCATTTCTCTGAAACGAGGGTTTATGTTATAATGGTCTATCATTCCTTCATGGACCAGACTCAAGTTAATCTACATTTGAAAAACAAAATCCTTTTAGGCTTGTGTTGAGATACTTAAGACTGAAAATATCAAGCTGAAACATGTCTAGTGGTTTATTAATAATAACATAAGATCAATTTAGATGTCTAAGATTTTTAGGCTCTTTAAACAGTGTCTGGTCTGTGTTTCCCTGGGTGTCCACTAGTGGTCTCACTTCCCCATAGTCACCCCACTGCAGGCACTACATTTTGCACAAAGTCTTTGCCCCTTTTATCACGGTTAATTGCACACCTGTTATTTGCAATCAGCTGTCTCCACTTTCATCGTTGTCACCTGTAAGTACTAAAATTTAACAAATAAATGTAGGTTAACTGTAACAAATGAAACAAAAAAATACAGTTTTTTCCATTTATCCACCCTAAAAAACCTGAAAAAATAATCTGTTCTTTTCAACATTATTATTATTAGTAGTAATAAAAATAAAAATAATGACAAATGTTTTTTTTTTAGAAACAAATGTTGTTTTTTAGAAAATCAGAGTGTTAAAATGATTTCAGAAGGATTGTGTGACTGGAGTAATGATGCAAAAAATTCAGTTTGAAAGTCAGTTTTGATTGTTCCTAATAAACTGTTAAACTGCACTCCCAAGTGGATATTAAATTATGCTGTGGGATAATTAAATTTATTCTAAATAAACTACAAACATATATTTATTTTGTCCTTACATTCTTTCTTGTAACTTCTCCCTCTCAGTGACACAGCTGACTGAAAGGCTCATTAATCAGCTCATTATGCAGGCCTTTGTCTTCTCAGGTGTAAATCACAATGATATTCATGATAGTTGAAGCCTACTCGCATGTGACTTTTACCAACAAAAAGTGTCTCAGAAAATTTAAATCAATATATTGTTTTCTGTAAGTGATTAAACAAGATTATTTTCACATAATTTAGGAAGAAATATTCCATGCTACAAGGTCCAGTTCTCAAAAGTCCTGGGAACCAATGTTCTGTATGTGTTTTATTTCCTTATTCAAGTGATTTAACATTTTTAGTCTTTCACTAACCAAACATTTATTTTCTCAAAAACACAATTATGTACATAGATGCTGCTCACATATTATAATTATTATTATATAGCCCAGTTTGTGCTGATTACAGTGAGATTAGACTTTAGCCATTTAGATGTGTATAAGAAACTGAATAAAACACTAATGTCAGAGCATGACAAAACTTCTCCAGGCCCCAAAAATACCCTTAGACTCCAGAGGGTTAAGGACTGTAAAAAGATGAACTAATGAAGCAGAGCAGGATTTACAAGCCTGTTTCGACTGATTGGAGTGTTTATTATTTGCTGCCACTGATCTGGATGAATTTATGGAGACTGTAACTTCATATTTCTGTTTCTGTGAGGATATGTACAACCCCACCAGGACATTATTTTCATTCAATAGTGATAAACCATGATTTATATATATATATATATATATATATATATATATATATATATATATATATATATATATATATATATATAAAACAGCTTCATCATGCCAAAGAGTATGCTTACAGAAATGGGGTTTAAAATGTTGTATAACAAGGCCAGGAACAGACTAACACAGGGGATCAGAGTGGCTATAAAGAACTATTCTGAAAATCTGAAAAGAGTACTTTTTCAACCACACATAAGTATGGGCTGGTCTGAAGAACATCACCTTGTACTAGACACCTGTCCCAGTCTGTGAAGAATCAACAACTGGCTGATGATCCAAATGTGTTTTACTAATGTAGCAACAATCACTTTCTGGGGAATAATTAACTCAAATGAAGTGAATATTCATGAGTCTATGAATATAACGTGCTTATTGCTTACAAATATTAAATTACCCAAAGAGGGAATATTTAATCATTTAAAGGTAACCTTTACTAGAATTAATTTAAGTTACTCTAGACAATCTGTTCGTCCAGCGAACTGGAAGCTAGACTTCCTTATCAAAATTCAATAAAAATACCCTTCTTACAAACTCCAAGAAATATTAATCTTCTGATCAGGAAAAAACAATATTTTCTGTGTCTGTACTACTAAGATTACTGAAAATTAATTCATATAAAACAAAGCTCGTAGCGTAGATCACACGATTCAGGGACTTCGATCTCAATGAGCAATAAAACAATTCAATTCAAGCAAATTATAGGATTTAATAAAAACAGACTAAAGAGTACATACCTACAATTCACACGGAGTAAATATGAGTATATAGCAAAACGAAAATACAATTTAAACAAGGTAAATGAACAAGAATAATAATGAGATAAATGAGAGAGAGAGATAAAGAGAGAGAGAGGGAGAGAAAGTGAAAGTGAAAAGCAATCTCAGCGTGGCAATTTCAAACAGTTAACTTTGCAAGAGACCCCAAGTCATTGGATGATTTCACAAACATGGAATAGCCTAGACAACCTTAAACAGCAATTTTAGTTGCGATATAAGAAAGTACTTGCTTTGATCTGGCTCTTGTGCGTAGCTGCGCTCAAATTGTCCGGTCTGTGCGGCCTCAGCGTGGTTCTTTCCAGAGCAGATGATGCGCGAGCTCGATGGTTAACGTGAAGGTAAACTTTGCCAAAAGATGACTAGACTTTAGTTCGTTTGGCTCGTGAGGGCAATTGAACGAAGTCAAATATCAGCAGACAATAAAGAAAAACTAGAATGAAACGAAAAGTAAAGAAGAATAACAGAGAACTTCTTGAAGTCCGGTTGCAAAGCTGGGAATCCTCTTTTCTCTCTGGCGGAATGCCCAGAATACAGGTTTCCCTGAGCTTTTAAGTAAATCTAGGTTTACACCTATTTTTTTAGTATGAGCCAATGAAGTGTAAACAAACTAAGGCGGGAAAAATCTTCTTTGTTTGCTGATCTCCGCCCACTGGTCTAATTTATGGCGATGTCAAAGTTAAACATTTTTCTTAAGCAAGATCGTTCCTCTGAAACAATGCATCTTTTTGTAATTTGCTATCAAGATTCGTTACAGTCGTGTTTTTACGATTTTACAGACACCAAGAACTATGATTTTACCAGTCCTGTATCCAAAGGTACAGAGTTATTCTTAACGAAATGCATATAAAGTTTGCATTAAACACGCAGTAACATTCATATATTCCACTATGCCGCATACATACATTTGAGCACAAAAAGGGAGACATTAAAATACATTTAGAGGTAGTTTTAGTAAAAGAAGGTCCATGGGCCAGCAAAAATGCTTGTGCCTGTTTTTGAGTGTGTGTGCGTCTCATGAATGTGTGTGCGTCTGTTTCACTGGAATGTGCGATCAAGAAGGGGGGGGGTGTTTGTCTTCCCTTTTGAAGTTCGATATCGCATCTCTGGATAGTCTCCAAGGTGTTATAACTCTCATCCTCGCCAGGACATTGCCGTCATGGCGGCGCCCAGGGTGGTGAGTTATGTTGTAAGAGGGTTGTAAAACGAAAGTCCTTGTTTTTTCTTTAACTCACGTTCTGGTCTTTGAGTGTAGAATGTGTCAAAAGGGTCAGGATTCATTAACATGGAACAGATGGTTGAATACCATCCGCTCATTGGTGTTACACTAACCATTTGAAAAGCTCAGTCTATCACGCCCGACATGCATTTCACACATTCACCTACCCACCCATATCACCCTCCTACATACATTGCAGACTTCTTAAACAAGTTTGGAGATTTTTAGGGTGAAATTGTACCAAAGTATGATAAATGGTTAATTCTTGGCAATTTGAATATACATGTTTTGCACAACAGACCCTGCCTTTGATTTAGATCATCGTGTAAATGTTCCTACTCATCAGGGTGGTTATACTCTTGATCTTGTGTTATCACATGAAATTTCTCTTTATGATCTGGAGATTGTGTCATGTTTTCTATTCCTGTATCATCAAACTCTTTGCAACTCAAAAAGCAGGTCCATAAAATCAGTATTAATTAACTCTGCTACTAATATAGTTTTTTCATCAGCTTTCTGCGATACTATGCAAGCTATGGATGCAAACCATGAATTAAGTGCAGAGGAGCTTTTGAGTTCAGTTGTACGTGTGAATGTTTTAAACATAGTGGCTCCTGTAAAGACCTTAAAATCTAAACCAAGAGTTGACTCATGGATTGATAACGCGCTCCCTGAGGCAGTCTTGCAGAAGAGCAGAGCATAGATGTAAGAAAGATAAGCTTCAGGGGTCTCATTTATAAATGTCGCGTATGCACAAAATTTGGAGAGAAATTGCGTGCGCAATATACCACATACATATCGGGATTTATATAAAATAAATTTGCCATAAATATGTACGCATCTTATGGACATTCTAGACAATGGATACACACTCTTTTTCCTGGCGTGAGAAATGTAATGAAGTAAACATCCATTTTAAAACCATTTTTCATTTCAATATACACATTTACATTAAGTATTCCACTGTCGTTAATGGAGATAAGCACTGAAAATACATAAAGCAACAGAATACCACTTATTTGCCCCAATAAAATAATCAAATCAAACTTTTTCTCGACTTTGTTTCGATAAGTGGGGCAAGAATGGGGAGAAAAGAATAAAAAATAAATAAAAAATGCACCATTGGAGAATCCGTGAATGTAGAAGATGTAAACAACAGCTCTCCATCGCAGGCCCAAGATGGTGAAGCTAATGCTAATGATAATACTCATTTGAGCGATCCAACAATTTTGACAAAAGTTCTGGAGGAGATAAAGGACTTTCAAAAGACACAAAATAACAACTAAACAAGATTATTACTGAACTCACCAGTGTTAATCAAAAGATTGCAGAGGTGGAAACGTGAATTGGAAAGCAGAAGAACATGTTAAAAATGTAGAACAGATGATGAGCAAAATTATTCGTGATGAACCAACAAGAAAATAAACTCCTTGATCAAGAAGGGAGATCACGACGAGAAAATATAAGGATCTATAATGTTCCCAAAGGAGCAAAGGGGAGGTCAATGATGCTGTTTGTGGAAAAATTGCTACGGGACAAGCTGGAGATCCTGTCACGGTTGGTAAACCGTGATCTCGGGTTGTTTTCACTTTGTGGTGAATTCTGTGTGTTCTGCGTCTGCACTGATTAGTTGTGGGCGTCTCCGTTAATTGTATCAGCAACAGCTGCCACTCATTACTCATCTCCTAAATAATGGCTTGTCTCACGTCTTGTGTTTGTGAGATCGTTGTTTCATGTCGTTGTGTTACCCCCGTCTGGCTTCTGTGTTAGTTTGCGTTTTGGATGTCTGTGTTTTCCCTAGAACCTCATCCACTCTCCGCACGATCACTCAGCCACGGACACTTACCTTCGGCTCTGTTCCCCGCAGTTCCTGTGCCACTCTCTCCTGCTGCCTCACGCCGTCAAGACCCGGACTCCTCACCTACACTCCACTACCAGCTGGATTTCTCACCTTCCACCGTCTCCCTGGAGTGTTATCGCCTCATCGTCTTTGTGTGTCTTTGTATCATTCTCAGCATCTCATTAAATCCTGTTAACTCGCATTTGTTTCCGGACTGTCTTTTCACCAGCCGTCACAGAACGATCTCACCCAACATGGAAGCAGCGAGCACCAACACCTTCACCGATTTCCTGCACCATAGCGTCAAGAGAATGGATCAGCAGCAGGAGAGCATCTCGAACACCGGACGCGCTGTCCAAGGGCTAGTGGCACAGGTGTCCAAGCTCACCCAGCAGATCCATCAGCTCACGTCTCCCACTGCGCCCATCGCCCCGCCTGCGCCGACCGTTCCCCCGGGGATTCCCCAGGACCACTTCCGGCCTGAGCCGCAACCTCCGGCTCCGGAGAGTTACGCTGGTGAGCCAACTTATTGCAGTACATTCCTTAACAAGTGCTCTATGCATTTTGCCCTGCAGCCCCGCACTTTCGCCACCGAAGAATCCAAGGTAGCGTTCATGCTCACACTCTTATCGGGCAAGGCTGCCTTATGGGGAACGGCGGTGTGGGAAAATCAACATCCGTACTGTGCCTCGTTCCACCTCCTTTCTGACGAGATGAAGAGAGTTTTCGACCGGGCCGCGACCGGCAGGGAGGCCGCCCATCGCCTCTCGGAACTCCGTCAAGGACATTCATCGGTCACAGAATATTCCATCGAGTTCCGTACCCTGGCGGCCGCGTGCCAGTGGAACGAGGCGGCGCAGTGGGATAGATTCCTGCATGGGTTATCCGACCGTGTGCAGCAGGAGATCTACCTCCTCGAGCTGCCCCCTACCCTCAACGAACTCATCGACCTGGCGTTGCGGGGGGAGGCCAGGTTTAATCGCCTGGGCCGCCAACACAGTCCTTCCAGACCTCCATTCTCTCCTGGTAGGGGGCGCTTGAGTCGAGAGAACACGGTCGGCTCTGTCGACGATCACGAGCCCATGCAGGTGGGTCAAGCTCGGCTGTCCCGGAGGGAGAGGGAACGGCGGAGGTCCCAAGGACTATGTTTATACTGTGGAGACTCTGATCATAACATCTACTCATGCCCGGTTAAAGGACCCAGCCCGGTAGTAAACCTGAGGCTACTATCGGGTGGGATCTCCGCTGAGAAGTCCTCACCTACATCATCGACCCTCCTTCCGGTGAAACTGCGGTGGAGAAATCAACATCACGAGAGTCACGCCCTTCTGGACTCCGGAGCCGAAGGTAACTTCATGGATTCTTCACTTGCACATCACCTGAACATTCCTGTCCTTCCTGTGTCTCTTCCCATCCATGTCACCGCACTCCACGGCCAGGAACTGCCTCCCGTCACCCACCATACTGAACCCATCACACTCATCACATCCGGCAATCATCAAGAAACCATATCCTTTTTTCTCATGGACTCCCCTGTTGCTCCCATTGTTTTAGGTCACCCATGGTTGTCCAAACATAATCCACGAGTGGAATGGGGTTCGAACACTATCACATTGTGGAGTGAAAGTTGTCATGAGTCTTGTTTGGTTTCTGCCTGTCCTGTTGTTCCTGTGTCTGTCTTTCAGAAGGAGATCATGGCGTTGCCAAACATGCCCGTAGAGTATCTGGACCTGAAGGAAGTGTTCAGTAAGTCCCGGGCTGCTTCTCTTCCTCCGCATCGTCCCTATGACTGTGCCATAGACTTAGTGTCAGGTAAATCTCCGCCTAAAGGCAAGTTATACTCTCTTTTTATTCCTGAGAGGGAGGCCATGGAGAAATACATTTCTGATTCCCTAGACTCTGGGTTCATCCGTCCTTCCTCATCTCCAGCGGGGGCGGGGTTCTTTTTTGTGGGTAAGAAGGATGGTTCTCTGCGACCTTGTATTGATTACTGGGAGCTGAACAACATTACTATTAAGAATACTTATCCATTACCACTCATGTCTTCAGCTTTCGAGAGGTTGCAGGTAGCATCGGTATTCACAAAATTGGATTTACGTAACGCTTATCATTTGGTCCGCATCAGGAAGGGGGATGAATGGAAAACTGCCTTTAATACCCCTAGAGGGCACTTTGAATATTTGGTTATGCCGTTCGGGCTCTCCAACTCACCCGGGGTTTTTCCAAGCACTCGTGAATGACGTGTTGAGAGATATGGTAGATCAGTTTATATATGTTTACCTGGATGACATACTGATTTTTTCTTCATCTCTCCAGGAACATGTTCAACATGTCAGACGAGTGCTCCAGAGGATACTAGAGAATGGGCTTTTTGTCAAGGCGGAGAAGTGCGTATTCCATGCACAGTCAGTCCCCTTCCTAGGGTTTATCGTGTCATCTGAGGGAATACGAATGGACCCTGACAAGGTAAAGGCTGTGATAGATTGGCCATCTCCAGATTCCCGTAAGGCCCTACAGCGGTTTCTGGGGTTCGCCAATTTCTATCGGCGTTTTATTCGTAATTACAGCCAACTAGCCTCACCTCTGACAGCCTTGACCTCCCCCAGTACTCCGTTCAGGTGGTCTGACGCAGCTGAAACTGCGTTTTCTAACCTTAAGAGCCGCTTTGTTTCGGCTCCCATCCTTGTCGCCCCTGATCCCACACGGCAGTTCGTGGTGGAGGTCGACGCATCAGAGGTGGGGGTAGGAGCAGTGTTGTGCCAACGTGCTGCTTCAGACGATAAGGTCCACCCTTGCGTGTTTTTCTCTCATCGATTATCTCCTGCCGAACGTAATTATGACATTGGCAATAGAGAGTTGTTGGCGGTCAAATTAGCGTTGGAGGAGTGGCGCCACTGGTTAGAGGGTTCAGGGGTTCCCTTTATTGTTTGGACCGATCATAAGAATTTAGAATACATTAGAACTGCTAAAAGACTCAATTCCAGGCAGGCTCGGTGGGCACTTTTTTTCGGTCGTTTTGATTTTACCCTATCGTACCGCCCGGGTTCCAAGAACGTTAAACCCGATTCTTTGTCACGTCTTTTTGATCCCTCCGCCCGTCCCGTTACTCCTGAGTGTATTTTGCCTGAGAGATTAGTTGTCTCAGCACTCGTATGGGAGGTCGAGTCGAAGGTCAAGACGGCCTTAGAAGGGGTAATGCCTCCGTCCGGTTGCCCACCGAACCGCTTATTTGTGCCGGAGGACTTAAGGTCCGAAGTTGTCCGGTGGGGCCATTGTTCCAACATGGCTTGTCATCCAGGGATAAGCAGAACTAATGGGTTGGTTAGACAACGATTCTGGTGGCCACGTATGGCTCGCGACGTCCGCGATTTTGTTTTGGCTTGCTCCGTTTGTGCCAGTGGTAAGTCATCTAACCGACCTCCTGATGGGCTCCTTCAACCGCTGTCTGTCCCTTCGAGACCCTGGTCACATATCGCTCTAGATTTTGTTACCGCCCTTCCGCCCTCTAATGGCATGACAGTCGTTTTGACTGTAGTGGACTGGTTCTCGAAGGCGGCACATTTCATTCCCTTGCCCAAATTACAGACAGCCAAGGAGACAGCGGTTACTGTTTTAGATCATGTCTTTCGGCTCCATGGCCTCCCGGTAGACGTGGTCTCAGACAGGGGATCCCAGTTTATATCCAAATTTTGGAAGGAATTTTGCAAGTTATTAGGAGCGTCAGTTAGCTTGTCGTCGGGTTATCATCCCCAAAGCAACGGACAGTCTGAGCGAGCCAACCAAGATTTAGAGAGGACGTTGAGATGTTTGGTCTCCAAGAATCCTTCTTCCTGGAGTCAACAACTCTCTATGGTGGAGTACGCCCACAATTCGTTGCCAGTGTCAGCTACGGGCCTCTCTCCGTTCCAGTGTAGTGTAGGGTACCAGCCACCAGCTTTTCCCAGTCTGGAGTCTGAAGTCGCGGTCCCCTCCACTCACGCGTTTGTCCAGAGGTGCCACCGCACCTGGACCAGAGCCCGTGAGACTCTGCTCCGGGTGAGGGAGCACACTAAGGCCAAGGCCGATCGCCACCGGTCAAAGCCTCCCGTCTACATCGTGGGTCAAAAAGTGTGGCTTTCTACCAGTAACATTCCATTGCGATCTGTTTCGAACAAATTAGCTCCCGAATTTATCGGCCCGTTCACTATCACCAAGATCATTAGTCTGGTGAAAGTCCGCCTCAAACTACTTCCTGCGTACAAGAGGATACACCCCGCCTTTCATGTGTCCAAAATTAAACCCGTGTTTTATGCACGTATTAATCTGCCTACTCCGGTTCCCCCGCCGCCGCGTCTCGTAGAAGGGGAACCAGCATATTCGGTTAATCGTATTCTGGATTTGAGACGGAGGGGACGAGGATTCCAGTATCTGGTGGACTGGGAAGGTTACGGTCCGGAGGAGAGGAGTTGGGTACCTGCTAGGGACATATTGGATCACTCCCTTATTGATAAATTCAATCAGCAGGTAGGCCCTTCTGGGAACTCCAGGAGGAGTTCTTAGAGGGGGGGGTACTGTCACGGTTGGTAAACCGTGATCTCGGGTTGTTTTCACTTTGTGGTGAATTCTGTGTGTTCTGCGTCTGCACTGATTAGTTGTGGGCGTCTCCGTTAATTGTATCAGCAACAGCTGCCACTCATTACTCATCTCCTATATAATGGCTTGTCTCACGTCTTGTGTTTGTGAGATCGTTGTTTCATGTCGTTGTGTTACCCCCGTCTGGCTTCTGTGTTAGTTTGCGTTTTGGATGTCTGTGTTTTCCCTAGAACCTCATCCACTCTCCGCACGATCACTCAGCCACGGACACTTACCTTCTGCTCTGTTCCCCGCAGTTCCTGTGCCACTCTCTCCTGCTGCCTCACGCCGTCAAGACCCGGACTCCTCACCTACACTCCACTACCAGCTGGATTTCTCACCTTCCACCGTCTCCCTGGAGTGTTATCGCCTCATCGTCTTTGTGTGTCTTTGTATCATTCTCAGCATCTCATTAAATCCTGTTAACTCGCATTTGTTTCCGGACTGTCTTTTCACCAGCCGTCACAGATCTCCCCCCAACTACAGACCTTGATATCGAGAAAGCTCACCAGTTGCTCGCACCGAAACCTTCTGGCAACAGGGAAAACAGACCGTGATCAATAATAATCAAATTTAACCACATAAAAATCTAAGAGATTCCGAGCAAAGCCTGGGGAAAGGTGTTTTTGAATGAAAGACCAATATACTTTTACCAAAATTATTCTCCGACAATACTACAGAAACAAAATACTCTAAAGCCAAATGTGTACTAAAACAAAAACAGATGTGCTTCCAGACCCCATTCCCAGCAAAACTACGGGTGTTTTATAATGACGGGAAGTGGATGTATCAAGCGGCAGAGGAGGCAACTGCAGACATGAAGGATAGTGGATTGCCAATCAGGGTTATTACACCAAGAGAGAGCCTTGCTGAGCAACTATCCCGTATGGCTTGGGAGACGTTGAGAGGACTGAGACAACAGGGAATGGAAGAAGAATGTGAGAGGAACATTAAAGAGAGGTTTCAAGTTTTCAGAAGACGGCCCCTTTCTCCTCCAGAAGAAACTTTAAACCTGAACTAATTTCAAATTTCTGGTGAGCTAAGCAAACGATGAAAGAGATGGTGATCTATATACATCTTTTTCCCCTATTTAAAGAAGAATATATACAAGGGAGGAATACGTAAGAAAATTTGGGGAAATGTACACAGACTTAAAGACTTAATTTTTTTATATTCTACAATGGGGGCCCCATAACCATTTGGGACAGAGATTTTCCCCAATAGCTAGATGTTTCTTCTAGCTTAGTTCAGGGTCATCTGTTAGCGACCCCAGCCTTGGAATCATATCACTGTTATTTGTTTTCATGCTATGTGTTTTCTTGTTCATACTTGGATGGTCCACTCCCTGAACAAGTTCTAACTAGCGAAGTTTATTAACACAGGATCTTCAGATAAATATGGTTAGAGACAAAGTTAACATGTATATAATTTAATGTCAATGGGTCAAATGTCAAACCTTTTCTAGGCTGTTCTTCTATTCATATAAAACAGGGCCTAGGAAGGGAGTCGCTATTCTTATTTTGAACAAACTACATTTTTAGTACATCAGAAATGGCAGACAAGGAGGGCAGAAATATCATAGTAAAGGGTAAAATATATGAGAAATCATATACTGTTTTAAATATATATGTACCCCCAGGAAGTGATTTTAGCTTATTCCAGAATATTACTAATATCATGACATTGAAAGCGGAAGGATTTTTAAAATGTGGGTGATATTTAAATACATATTTGAAACCAAAATTGGATTCCTATAGAACAGGGGTAACCAACCCCTGCTTAATTTTTAAGTGATTCTGAAGACCTAAATTAGTTGCTTCAGTTGTGTTTGATTAGGATTGGAGCTGAACTTTGCAGGACAGTCGATTGCGAGTAGCAGGGGTTGGTTATCCCTGCACTAGAAAGAGAAATCTAGTGGAATTTAGGAAAAGATGATCATCACAATCAGAACAACTGGTGTGTGACATCAAAGAACCATAAGAGCTTAGAGAGCAGATGACTCTGTGTGCTTTTGAATTGCTCTCACGGTACTTTGATGTCATACACCGATCGTTCTGATGTTCAATGATTCAACACACCCTAATGATTCAGCCAATTCGTTCAAAACCTGGATTAAGAAATTAAATGCTGCTCTATGTTGCTCGGGGATGGACAGTTCTGATTTGTCTTTATCTTCTGGTTCGCAAAATTGAGCAAAAAAGGACAACATTGTGTCTAAAATAACAATTTTAACTTCTTAAGGAATTGTTGTATACGATGAGTATCACATTTGCACTCGTGTGATATTGCACTCAGTTTACAGCTTGTGTGATATTTCTTAACAATATTATGTACATATGAGACATAATCTTAAATGGCCATTTTGCCTCATATCTTTAATTTTAGGGATATTCTCTAGGGTCCATCATGCAGTAAGTTGTTGCTCTGCCTCATATTAGTCATCAATCGACTGTATGAAATGGCAGATGATCCACATAGGTCTGGGGCAGGGCAAGTGCTTTAAATGCGTTAATAATTAATTATGGAGAAAAATAACACATTAAAATTAATATAATACGTTAAATTACCAGCCCTAATTTCAAGTATACTTTAACAATAAAGCATTTAAATCAGGTTCATGATTCTTAGAGTTTCAGATACAGATACAGTCAGATACAGTGGCTGGTTTTACATCCGTTTCTTCATCGGAATCAGATGATCCCCACAACCCTTATTTTTGTCACTATCATTAGCTGGAGTGCCCATGAACTTCAGTAGAGGGCACTCCACTCAGGACCATTCCATCCATCCACCACCAGATGTCACCATTTCATCACTTGTTGCACCTCTCATACACACCTCTCATACTGTTGCACCACACCCGAACTACATCTCCCATAAGTCATTGCATCACAACCCTTGCCACACCTGCACCTCATTCATCAGCCAATTTCCTTGCCACACCTGCACCTCATTTAGATTAGTGAAGTGACATTCAGCCAAGTATGTTGACCCATACTCAAAATTTGTGCTCTGCATTTAACCCATCCGAAATGCACACACACAGAGCAGTGAACACACACACACACACTGTGAGCACACACCCGGAGCAGTGGGCAGCAATTTATGCTGTGGCGCCCGGGGAGCAGTTGGGGGTTCGATGCCTTGCTCAAGGGCACCTAAGTCGTGGTATTGAAGGTGGAGAGAGAACTGTACATGCACTCCCCCCACCCACAATTCCGTCCGGCCCGAGACTAGAACCCACAACCCTTCGATTGGGAGTCCAACCCTCTAACCATTAGGTCACGACTTCCCCGTGGGGGAATATATTTACACACACATATAAGTACCACAATCACTCTCACTCACTGTGAAGTCTTGTTTAGCCTGTCTAGCATTTCCGAGCATTTTCCCTTGTGTTTGATATTCCCGTGTCTGATCTTGGATTGTGTATTTTGTCTCTGATTCTCTGCTGCCTGCCCCGATCTCTGCTTGATTCTGGTTACGATTCTGGTTATCCCTGACACACCTGATGCCATTCCTGATTTCTGCCTGTCTGACCATTCTCTGAATAAAGTTCTGCACATGGATCCGAACACCTCTGACTCCTCGTTACAATTTTATTCTTTAGATTACAGACGGCACAAAATGTAATCTCAGCTCATTTAATTAATGAGTCGTCACACACAGGCACACACTTTGTTTTTTATGGTTTATATGGAATTTCAATAGGTTAAATGGTTTTTATACTGCACAAAATGTATTTACTATTACCATAAACCAGCCCTACACCTAAAACTATCCATCACTGGAAACTTTTTAGATTTTTTAGAATTAAAAAAAAAAAAACACCCTTTTTGTTTTAGAGTCTTTTGAATCATGGGGAACACAGGAAGTTACCTTATAAATCACTCTCACATTGTAATACCCATGTCATACCTGTGTCCTCATAAAAATGCACACACAAATATATAAAAGTTTTCTTATGTCCCAGTTAGTGCTGGGCCTGTCTTTGTTTTTTGTTAAGTTTTAGGTATGTCGTTTGTGGGGGTGTGGTCTTTCCACCTGCGGCTCATCATCGGGCCTGTAAGAGCTACAGCACGGTGGATTTGCGAGAGGGTGCAACGATGTGATGGTACTTGAATGAGCGGCTTCTTTTGGTTTTCTGTCATTTGTGTTACTATTCATGCTGACCTTCAGCTTCCAGTCCTCTCTCATCCATTCTTCACTACTAATGTCTATATACTGACTACTGATTGTTTGGTTATCTTTTGTTAAATATATTATTTTGTTAAATAAATCTTTTCTTTTTTCTACTTGCCCGCCAGTGTTGCCTCATGTTAATGTTGTAACTACGAGCCAGTTGTAAGAGGTATGCTCAATAATCGAGGCAACATGCTTTGTTATACAAGATGTGATTTAAGTCGTTTTAATAGTTAAAATTAATTAAAATGATTTGTGCAGCCAGTTCTAATAACTTAAAGCAGTAAATTAACTTATGTTTTGAGTTAAAAGTGGAAGTTTTGTCATGTTTATTTCATCAGACTATTAGAGAAGAGAATCCATATTATAATTCACAGGATTATTATACAATCAAATTAAAATTTTACCTATTTGTTACTAACAAACATTTAGTTTAATGCAATGTTGAGAGGAATAAAAAAAATGAGACAAATCTAGCTGTACGTGAGTTTATTTGAGCCGATGTTGTGTTTTCATGTTTGTGTTCAAAATAAATTATTAGTGCAAAACATACAGAGTCATAACCACACTGGAAATACACATATATCATAACAGAAATAAAACAGATTTTTTTTCCACTTTTAAAACCCAATAAGGAGATTCACTCAGAACTTACTAAATAAATAAAAAAACATAAAAGTAAATCAGAAAGATAATGAAGTGGCCTATGAAAATTGTTAATGTGAGTAAACAAATTAGCTCTTAATTTCTGATGCAGATGAAGTTGAGTTTGTGAGATTCAGGAAGGCTGATCCAGCGCTGATCTCCTCCAGACTGAACTGCTCCTTTTCTGTTCTCCAGTTTGCAGTTTTCGCGTGTCGTTCCGTTCCCTGGAGCCCAGTTCTGATAGCACACGACCTCTCCACTCAGCCAGAGCCACATGTTCATGACACAGTAGTTGTGTAAACCCAACCACACTGCCTCAGTAGACGCTCGTTTAACCACGTTCATCACACGACGCTGAATCTCTTCTGAATGAACCGACACCAGATCCATATGATTCTGTCTGCAGTATCTCAGAGCTTCAGCCCACGTCAGATTCTCCATGATCAGAATCAGTTTATCTGGAAACCAAACAAACCAGAAGCAGAAACTAGAGAGAGACAACATGGAAAACAAACACTGTGGAGGAATTTGTCATGTCAGACATGTACAGTAGGTGGCCAACCAAAATAATGGTTCTACCACCAGGTGTACTGTCACCACACACTCTGCAAAATGCATTTGCAGCTTTTGACCGCTGAGTAGCGCTTTATCTACAAGTTATCAAACAAGCGCATTAAAGCACATTTTCCCAAATAGCCATCAGCTTTGCTTCACCGATGTTTTACATTTGATGGCTGCAGTCGGGGGAAATGAAAGAGAAACACTGTAGTTAAAATATTTAATATTCACAGATGAAAGTTTAGTACTTATGCATTTCTTAGAACGAATTCAAGTAGGATGAATGTCAAGCCTATGTGCCTTTGCTTATATTTTCTCTAAGCTGCACAGTATTACACAATATATTAGATTTGACATTTAATAGGTGTGGAGTGTTATTTATATAATATGAAATGTTATGTTATCCTAAAGAAATTGTGGTTTACTTTGTATTGAAGCATTAAAAGTGGTAGCCTAATTTATTAAACTCCTTCAATAAAACAGCATGCATTTTTTTTTCAGGCACTACTTTGTTATTCGTTACCTGTCCTTTATTTTGACAAATATCTGTACACTGATTTAAAATTTGTTGTGTTTAAAAATTATTTTAGTAAAACGTGAGGCACTGTATAATTTAACTCCCATTATTGAGGCCTAATTAAAACAAGAAATGAATAAATTAAACCTGCATGATAAGAGCTTCATTAATTGACAACTGCAGTGATTTTAAAGGGAGCCTTGTTTACTTGCTTTCATTTAATTTAAGTAAAGAAAAAATAAAATAAATAAATAAATTGCATCCGCATTTAAATGCAGGTGTGTAAAATATCAGAGTGCATGATTTGCACGGCGCTTGTGATGCTGAGTGCATGTGCAGCATTTATTCTTATTTGTCTCAATATTCTTCTTAAGATTCAATAATTTTTTGTCACATACACAATAATATAGAGCATACATAACCAGCAGTGAAATGTGAATCAGGACCATGAGAATCTGCTCCATGGACAGTGCATTTATTAAAAAATACATCACAGATTAAAATGTACATACATCTAGTTATGAAAGAATTAAATAAAAGTAAATCATACAAATATAAGAATAAAATATTTAAAACATATGTATACTGTAAAATTAAATAGATTATACAGAATAATGTGCATTATGCAAAGTACACTGTAGTCTTCAATATTAAGGTACCCAGGATGTACAAGAGGCAATATAAATATGTGCATTATACTCTAGTCTTAAATATTAAGATACACAGGAATGTACAAGAGGCAAATGTGCAAACAGGTTGAGACTGTCAGTATGTTAATGTGAGTTAGTGAATGATGAATATCTTACTGATAAAGTGAACATTAAGTGGAGGCATGAAGATGTTAAGAGGCTGGTTTTGAGTTTAGGTCTGGGGGAAGAAACTCCTCCTGGGTCTCTCGGTTTTTGCCATCAGGCTATGAAGTGCTTACCACATGGCACCAAAGTGAAAAGATGGTTACTGGGGTGAGACCCTGAATTTCCTCAGCTGTTGCAGATGGTACAGTCTTTGCCTGGCTTTATTAACCTGAGTTTGAAAGTGTGTAGTCCAAGTCAGGTCCTCCGAGATGTTTTCACCAAGGTACTTGAAGCTGCTCACCCTCTCCACAGGGGTCCCGCTGATCATAAGAGTATAGGGCTGCTGCTGTCTCTTCCTGAAGTCCACAATCAGCTCTTTAGTTTTGCTCACATTCAGAGAGAGACAGTTGTCCTGGCACCATGATGTTAGTTTCTCTACCTCATCCAAGTATCCGGTCTCATTATTGTTGTGAATGAGGCCCAGAACCACAGTATCATCAGCAAATTTGATTATAGATGTGGAGCTGTGCGAAGACACGCAGTCATGTGTGGAGAGAGTAGAGCAGGGGACTCAGGACACAGCCCTGTGGGGCTCCTACGTTCAGGGTGATGGAGTTAGAGGTGTACTGGCCTACTTTCACCACTTGAGGTCTGCCGGTGAGGAACTCTTGAATCCACTTGCAGAGTGAAGAATTCAGGCTGAGGTCTATGAGTTTAGAAGCAAGTTTATGGGAACTATATTATTGAAAGCTGAGCTATAGTCAATAAATAGCAGCCTTACATAGTTCCCGTTATTGCTGTCAATGTGCATGAGGGAAGAGATGTGAGAGATGCCATCATCAGTGGATCTGTTTGGGGTAATAAGCAAACTGAAGAGGGTCAAAACTGGGATGGAGGAGCATTAAGTAGTTTTTAAACACTCCTTTGAAGACCTTCATGACTGTTGATGTGAGGGCAACTGGATGATAGTCATTCAGACAAGATGGTTTATTGTTCTTAGGCACAGGGATGATGACAGATTTTTTAAAGAGGTGAGAACCACCGAGGCAGCAAGAGACAAACCAGTGAGCTGATCAGCACAGGACCTCATAATGGCCAGAAATCCCATCAGGTCCGGCTGTTTTTATTACATTCACTCGCTTTAGGGCTCTCCGAACCTCATCCTTCGACACCGTGATCACATGATCATTGCTGCTCTAACTGCTGCTTCCTGACGCACTGATCATCAGAGTCGCATTGCTTAGATTGTTTTCAAAGCGGTCGTAGAAAGAGTTTAGCTCGTCAGCCAGCAACGGATCTGTTCTCACCTCTGCAGAGAATTTATTTCCAAAGGCACAGATGGTCCTTAGTCCCTGCCTCATGGGTCCGGAGTCACTGAGCAGAAAATGGCTCAGCTGTCCTGTCCCTTTCCGTAGAACAGAGAAGTTATCAGATGACATTACAGCAGCGTCCGGGACTGAGGGCATTTCCTTTGTCCTTAAGACAAAGGATGTTACAGTCCTTAATGTCCTGTTGGAAATCCTGACTCTAAGATTGTCCATCTTATTCTCCAGAGACTGGACATTGGCAAGCAGAATGCTCATTAGAGGAGGACTGTGAGCTGTTTTCCTCAGTCTGTTGATCCCGCAGTGTTTCTTGATCTGTCACCTCGGGTGGAGAATCTCAGATGGCCACGATGAATTAGAGGATAAAGTTTTCTGAAACAGGTCAGTGAAGTGGTGTCCAATTTCCAAAAGTGTTTCTTTGTCGTAAATGATCAGTGCAGGCGTTATGTGTGTTAAAAGAGAAAGCAAAAGCAGGTTAAAAAAAGTAAATAAAATAACAATCTAGGCGGAGCAACCTGGACGGCGTCCGAACTCGACGGTGCCATTACAAATCTTGTTTGGTTTTTCAATTTTGGATAATTGTTTAAATTGTTTACTTTGTAATGCATATGCAAAAAGTGAATTATTATTCATATTCAAGTGTTTGTGTGAAAATTATTAATGCACAAGCATGACAGGGAGGCACCCTCTCGATCACTTGAATTTTTTTCCTGATAATGAAATAACTTAAAATTGGGGTGTCTCACATACATGAGAAATGTATCTACAGAAAGCTTGAAATGTCTTATTTTAAACTAATCAATTCAAAACGAGAGCATTACCTAATCTGTGAAGGTTGCATTTCTCTATAAAGGTCCATGTGGAGAGAGTCAGCGCTGTGAATTTCACCTTGCAGCCGATTAAAAAAAACAATTTCTTTATTAATAAATAATTAAAATGTCTCCTTTTTCTACTATTAAGCTACTTCTGTCTGTGCCTTGTGGTACTTAATGCTTGTGCTCAACCTATTATGTAATGGCTTTTTAATAACAATAGCATGCAGTAAGAGCCTTTGTGTAAAGGTCTTTCTTTTAATTTTTGATGAGTAGACTGTAGCCTAAGACTATCCTACATTTTGAAATTAACTCACTTTAACTAAATTTTCTAATGGTTTGTAAGGATGTTAAAATGTTATATTATAATGTTATTGTTGTTTTACTTCCTCCTTTCATCTCCATTAAAAAAAAAAAAATTTTTACAATTATATTCAGTTCATAATCCATCCCTTTGTGCCACCGGGCGGTAGTTTCACTAATTATATTAACACACGACTGACTTGCAGTTAACACCGTGGCCCTGTGGTACACATGGTGGTATTACCCATTCTGGTTGTCTACCTACTGTAGCGTGAACTTTATGAGATCTGGAGGAGATGGATAGTTTTTTGTGAGGATCTACTAACCTTCATGACACACAAAAGTATAGTTGTGGGTGCAAGGGACGTCATCCCATTGCCCCTGAGCATTCAGTTCAACCACTGTACAGTTTTCACCACCTCCATAATTATCAGGTTTACCAATTTTCCAGTATCTGAATGAGGAGTTACTCTGATCTGACCACTGCCATGAGTTTTTGAACAGACCGATCCAGACCCATGATCCAGATAAATGATTATCACTGATGATCTTCTGAACCTGTTGATTCTCATTCTGGTTCCTCACACTGACCAGATCGGTGTGATTCTGTCTGCAGTAACTCTGAGCATCTTTCCAATTCATCATCTGATTGACAAGGACGAGTCCTGTGTTTGCTTTAAGAAAAACAAATGAAAATCCATTTGTTCATTATTCTTATGCTGTTTTATGGTTTGGATGTGAACAGAAACAGCAGTGGAAACATTAGAAATGCATAATTTAACCCCTTTTAACCCTGTGTATGAGGTTATCATATTAATTATAACTATTCAGTGTTTCCACCATATAATGCTTATTTTAAGTTTCAGCCATTTAGATACACATAAGCATTCACAAAATATATATTTATAGTTTGCAAAATACACACCAATGTCTATGGAAGTGGCAATAACAATCCTTAGAAATATAATATGACAACTTTTTATTGATATACACATTGGGTGGGTTATAAGTTATATTTTAAACTCACTTGTAAAAAGATTAAAGACTTGAGCTGCTTCTACAGCTGGTAATTATGATGTATTAAATACTCAGATATTTCACATTATACTGTGATCTGTCTAAAAACTTAATTTTGATCGTCTAGATGTGCATTCAAACCATTTAATGAAACACACAGAAATACAGACAATCAGTGGCACACAGAGAAACATTTAAAAGCACAGAAACTTGATGTTAGCCCAGCACTGTGTCCTAAAATAGCTTCACTATCGAATCACATTATTTTTCTCTGAAATTAGGGTTTATGTTATAATGGACTATCATTCCTTTATGGACCAGACTCAAGTTAATCTACATAGGAAAAACAAAACCCTTGTAGCTGAAACATGTCTAGTGGTTTATTAATAATAACATAAGATCAATTTAGATCTCTAAGATTTTCAGGCTCTTTAATAGCAAGTTTTCATTGTGATGAATTATCATAAAGAGGGACAACAAACGTCTTTTCCTCTGGAAAATATTGTATTGACACAAAATTTGTATCAACACTGAAAGTGTGACAAATATCCACAGTCTCTTCTAAATTCACAAAAAAAAAAATTAAAGTCATACCTTTTACAATCCAAAAACTGGTGCATTTAAAATGAACTCACTGTTGTTGCAGATGAAGGGCCGGTTATCATTACATGTCAAATCATGCCATTGTCCATTTGTCATCATACCACACTCTTCTCCTTTAGCTTCAGGTTGTCCAGAAGCCCAGTTCAGATAGAGCGCAGGTTCACCTGAAGACCACTGCCATTCATCACGACCCGTCTTCTGCAGCCCAATCCAGACATACTGAAGACTTCTATCAGTCACACTCTTGTTCAGCTCCTTCATGTCGTTCATGTCATCAGTGGTGGCCAGATCTGTGTATTTCTCTCTACAGTATCTCTGAGCTCCAGTCCAGGTCTTCTTCTCATTTATAAAGTGATACTGACGCAAAACACATTGAGATACAGAGCAGAGAGCTGTGAAAGAGAGACTTTGAATTAATGCTTTTCTTAACAGAATCAAACCTAATGAAACTAGAAACCAGAAATAAAACCACAAACACACTCACCAATAAGAAGGATGAAATATAGAGTTTGGTCCATTTCTGAGGAAGAAAAATATAGATAAACTCAGATTAATTTTGGTGTAAAACATGATTTCAGTGATAAATGAAAATCCATCTCAAAAGGAATATAAATGCACATACACAACGATAGAGACAGTATTGACATGTCAAAGTCTAATTCTAGTTTAAGATTTAAATTATGGGTTGTTCTTACTTCAGAGGTTGTGTGTTTCTGTCCTGATTCTGATCTTTCTGTATACAGCTGCAAACTGTGTGATTATTATATCTGCTTTCATCCCTCATTCAGCATCACATCATTTGTTTATTACTCTGAACAATAGCACTTTCAGGTTTTCTTCCTCATTCATGTGTTTTTCTGACATTTTGCTTTGTTGTTGGTCTTTCTTTCTGTAATTCTCTGGAAGTGTGTTAATTTGAATGTGGTAGAGACTGATGGTCTGTATGAATTGCATTTACATAGAAGCCTCTCTGGAAAAATCCACCTCAATATTTGCATTTTCTTCTTTTTGTTTGTTTTCAATGTTGTTGCACCTTTGATACTGTCAGTGACCAACAGCATGTTTCTGTGTGATAAATTAAAATGTAAATTAAAACCTGTCGCAACAACATACATGAAGGAACGTGATTAAATTGTGTTCATAAAACAATTTTAAAAAAGCTTATAATTTATTTGTTCAAATAATGTAAATGGAAAGTTTGTTTCCATGGTTTGTTGTGCATCTGTAATCTATTAGTCAAGTTAAGGTATGTTGGTATTTGAATTATAAAAGCTGCACACTTAAACAGATGAAACAAGTGAAAATAAACAAAATATATATAAAAGAAGTTTATAATGATAATGAATTACAGCAAAACATTACAAATTCTCATATTAACATTTAATTAATGAAAACTCATTATATATAAATTTGTTTGTTCGGAGCCTTTTCTTAACATTTTATAAAATATATATATATATATATATATATATATATATATATATATATATATATATATATATATCATTAAAACTCATTTGACTTGGCATATGCTACTTTCATTGTATGACAAAATAGCATCATCAGGATTATGAAAAATATAATCACAATTTCTACCAACAAATTATTAACTCGACATAAATTGACCTTATTTATTCATCTTGATGGGTATAAACAACTGGAGATATGTCATTTTTTGCTAATAAATTGTCTCATGACCGCAGTCAAAGAAGCAAACTCGAAGATAAAACAGGTTTGGAAGGTCATGGTATCTGGGTAGGGATGCTAACATTGACCCATTAACTGACAGTAAGAATTTTTACCGTTAAATTGTAAAAAATAATTTGTAATGTTTTTTATAAAAAAAAAAAAGATGAGTCATATTCCGCACCCGTGATATATTCACTCTTTGTTCACCTGCTGTCCACTTAGAATAATTTTCTTTCTAACCCAAGCGTTCTTTCTAAATTTAGATATTGCTACCAGAATCTCACATTCAAATTTGTGCTTAAAGTAGATTTCTGAGTAAAGTGCAGATATGCTATTCTGCAGATATGCTCCCATTCAAATTACACCAGAAGTACAAGCTGCTACCATGTTTTATTCAGTAATTTATTCGCCGCAAGAAATCTGGTCAGGTCGAGCCATAGTTGTAGTATCAACTTTATATGGCCGCTCAAGCTAATGTTAATCTACAGAAATGTGCGCTATTGAAGTGTGTGTGGAAGCTGAACCGCAGCGCTCACAGCAGGACAGATGGAGGCGCCGGTGCTCTCACTTGCTCTTAAAATACTCCAACATTTTTGGTCATAAAGATAAAAGAAATAAATCTTTTCAATCCGTATATGTTTATTTGTGTGCATGCATACAGAATAACAAAGAAACGTTGTACTCTTTCAACACCTTAACTGGCACTTTTGGATTTTTGTATCTTTTAGTTTTGCATAAATTAAGTAATAAGCATCAAAAAAGTGTCTAGGTTTAGTGAAAACTTACTTCTAACTGTTGTAACATCAGTAAAAACAACAACAGCACTGATTATATCTATTATCAAGGGAAATGCGCCATTTCGTTCTTCCAGTTTAAATTTTATGAGAACATATTTCTCATAACGAAACTCCGTTCCTGGAGAGCCCCAGTCCTGCAGAGTTCAGCTTCAACCCTAATTAAATCTCACCTGCCTGTAGCTTTCTAGTAACCCTTCATCCTTGATTACCTTGTTCAGGTGTGTTTGATTAGGGTTGAAGAAAAACTCTGATCGCGAATAGCATATAAAATTATCCATAGCGGATCTATACAGGTGGAGCTGGGAAAGATGGAGGGTTTCAGAGAAACTCTGAAACCGCGCTGCAGGAATCTCTAATGAATGCTCGCCAGCCATATAAATGCAAGGCAGGAAGCTCATTGGCTGCATATGCAGCATGATCCAATCAGCTTGTGCCAAGTCATCTAACTCTCTGAATATTATCAGATACATTAGCATCCTGTGTTATCTAGAGTTTCTTGACAGAAATATATATTTAATATTCATCATACATTTTAAGTTAGAAGTTAAAAAAAATAATTTTATTAGTTTGTAGTCTAGATAAGGCTATAGGCTAATTTTTTTTAATTAACTTTTATTAGATGCATGCAGATTGAAAGAAATAATAATTCTTAATAATCTTTAAAATGAGATATTCACTGTATTACATCTTGAGTCATATATTTGATTGTTTTATGTGCCTTGTGGTGTTTTTCCTTTTGTTTCCTGCTACCACTCTCATGGAGGAGGTTAGCTCAGCTTCACTGATTGGCTGCAACCAGGATAAAGTCAGCATATAAAGTCAGCACTGCCTCACTGCAAGCTGAGAGGGAGTATATTAGCTGATTGGTAGACTTTATGGTACAGTATGCAGAAAAAAACTTTCAGAAGTAAACCTTCCCTCTGAAATATTTACTGTAGGAAATCTGGCGGCTAGTGGCGTGGCCCAAAGGGATGTGACTATGAAATTGAAAGTAAAAAACAAGAGACTCTGAGGAGGAAAAAGCAACTCAAGGACGTAACATTCCAGAATAAAGAAATGTTGACAAAATCAAAACAAGTCCATGTCAGTCCACTGGGAACTTATGCTGTTCCCCTGCTGTTCTCATTTAGGATCTGCTGTTCTCTTGCATTATATACTCACAGATCTTGCGTTATTCCTCCAGGAACAATGGCAACTGATCATCTGTGTGTCTGGGAGTAAAGAGCATGTGGTCTCTTCAGTCTTTATGTCACAGGTCGGAGCGGACCACAGATGTCGTGAGTCTCGCCCCTCCCTAGTTTCCACCTCGAGGAGGTCTCAAGAACACCTCAATGACCAGACGCACGAGAGAGAGTGGGTATAATTAAAACAACTTTGTTTAAATTATTTAAAAAGTGTGAGGGGAAGGGAAAAGGGAATCTAAAATCCACTCTCGAGGCCAGAGAGTATAGGTCCGAGTCGCTTCTGACTCTGTCACGGGGACTCTCAGGTAAGCCTGTAGGTGAATTGGTGTCCTTTCCTTCACTTGACTCAACAGGGTTTTTCTCAGTAGTGCCTTTGTGTTTCTCCTGCAGGAGAACCGTCGGTGGGGCCCTTCCAGTCCCTGCACACAGAGCAAAGAAGGTAAGTAATTCTGATTAATTGGGTGGGGTGCGTACCTGACGCCGTTCGCCACGAGATTCTGGGTCCGCGGTTTGAAATGCCTAAAAGGTCCACAGGTAAGTATGCAGGTGAATATATTGGGGTCTTGGCCTTCAGTGTATAGGTAAGTATGCAAGAAAGATACACAATCCTTAACTCCGATTTTCGTCCAGGTAAACCCTACGGGTGGAGTTTGCAGGTGAGCATGAAAGGACGATGCACTGGTATTTCATTCGGGGCGTACAGGTAAGTATGCAGAAGGACAACTGGGTCTTTACGTTGAACGTACAGGTGAGTATACAAGGGCAACTACAGCTTGACTCTGGGCATACAAGTATACAAGGACAATACGCTGGCTCTTAGCTTTGGGCGTACAGATGAGTATACAAGGACAATATGCTGGCTCTTAGCTTTAGACGTACAGAGGGGTATACAGGGGCAACTGGAGCTTGACTTTGGGCATACAAGCATGTATACAAGGGCAATACGCTGGCTCTTAGCTTTAGGCATACAAATGGGCATACAGGGGCAACTGGAGCTTTGCTCTGGGCATGCAGGTGGGTATACAATGACAATACTGAATGGATACAACTCACAGACCCTCGACGAGGTGGACGTCAGGCTTTTCAGCTCGGGAGTCTAGAGAAGGTGTATATGTCACGACAACTGTGGTCTTCTTCACCGGGGCAGACTTCCCAGACCAACACTCAACACGGTCAACTCAAACCGTGGAAACACTCCCACGACGACTCAGAGCCTCAAGCTCAGACCTGTAGGACTGGTAAGCAGACAGACATGGTTCCTTCACAAATGTGCTTAGCTTCAGTGAATATGTGGAGAAAGACACACCACCTCTCGAATTAGACCAAGAGTGGATAGAAATACAGATTCAAGTTGCTGCACGTTGGGCCTTCCACGGCCTCAGCTGGTGTCACCACGCTGGGTGACTTCAGGTAGGTTTGTGCCACCGGGTATGTACCTCAGGAATGACTCAAACGCTTCCCTCTCCTCTCTTCCAGACAACAGACCAGAGATCTAGACAGGGGCGAACCTCTGAAAGCGCTCCACAAACAGGTATTCATACACAAGGGCTACACAGCTGGATGTTCATATAGCAGCCAACACTTCTCTCAGTCGTCGTCCCCCACAATATGCACACTGTTCCTTACTTGCTATTGTTGACACGTCACCACTGGGCGGAGTAGGGGTCCAAAAGCCATGAGCGGGCATGTATATAAAAGACGGTCGTCTCACAACACCGGTGCACGTTCTTCTCCACAGGGTTTTCTCACCCTGCCTAGAGGGTGATTACTGACGACATGACAGCACGACACTGCAGACTTCAAGTGTACACACGGCAAAGAAAAGGACTCACCCACTGCACTCCACACACTCACAGTGAATTAGGGTCAAAACCACATAGGACCGGGGATTAGTTCCTGGACGTTGGGGGCACCGATGCAGCAGACGGCCAGAGGAAATGTCACAGCCACGACAAGGCACCAGACTCCTTTTTCGCTGGTTCCGGCTCACCCACCAATCCTATTACGGTGGGGCCGCTCACACTGGCCACAACTCACAAGAGGTATATGGATATTCCACACTTGCAAAATAACTGTTGACTCGATGAATATTTCAGTGTACTCACACTTTCATTAACACTGGATCTTTCCACTTCTCTTCCGGATAACCGACATCCGACACAACTGGCAGCACAATCTCCTTCCTGCAATCCTAGCAGATCTTCAATGTGTGTTAACTTCACCTCACACAATGCATCTGAACACAATGCTCCAATAAAGATATTCGTATACTCAGCCCTGTGTGTGTATCTCTCTTTGCCCAAGCTCCACAGTACACCATACACTCTCTCTCCAACTCGCCCCTCCGCTCCGTTGCACCCACAATAACTACTAGGAATCACCAACAACTTCCTGTGTTTCTGATGCCCTATTTATGTGTCTCCTCTTCACCAAATTGCCCAATCAGTGATCGCCACGCTCAACAAGACACCTGTTCCCAATAACACGCCGATTTGGGTTCGCCAGCGTTCCCGGAAGCAGCAGTGTTTGCGATATATGGTCCGGGCGGAACCAATCTCCGTCACTTTTAGTTCCACCCTTACAAAGTCACTCCGTGACATTTAGCCATCACTAAGATATGAATTTCTTATCTCCAGTTACTTCTTCCTGTGGAGGACAGCAAGGGAGTTTACTGACTCCAGATCTGCATCTGTGTTCAAGCGGTACTGCACTCCTCAGGTGTGTAAATATAAAGTTCTGTATGGACGTACCATGCTGCTTCAGAGCATCCCACAGATTGACAATATACTTGTGTACTGCATACTAGCCTGCATCAGATACTGCTGGCCTTGTGCCTGTCCTGACCAGTGTTGCATTTCCTGATAATGATGGATTTTAGCACTTAAAGCTGCAGTAGGTAACTTTTGTAAAAAAAATTTTTTTTACATATTTTTATAACTGTCATTATGTCCTGACAGCAGAATATGAGACAGATAATCTGTGCTATCTGTCCTATTGCCATTTGCAGAAATACACCGCTCCCGGTAAGAAAACAACCAATCAGAGCCAGGAGGAGTGTCTTAGGAGTGTCAATCAAGCTTGTGTGCGCGCTGATCACCCCCCCCTCTCCTGCACACTCACAGCATGTGCAGCCATTCAAAATCAATACTGCCGGTGTGCTGCCGCTGTGCTAATGACGGATAAACTATCCAAACTGCCAATTCCTCGTGTGACACTAGCTCATAATATAACAGGTAAACGGAAAAAGACAGATGGCGATGAAAAAAAAAAACAAAAAGAAAGAATTTGATAGAGTCCGAAATAAAAGAGGGTAAATATCGGAGCGGCTTGTCAGAGGTGGAGGGAGCTACGTGTCCTGAAAGGATTTAAAACCGATGCAGAGTTAGCCACATTTCTGCTTGACAAGTAAGTATCCATGCTTGATTTGTTTCATTTTTTAAAAACTACACAACTAAGATAATTTCAAAACGGGCCTGAAAAAATTATGTATGGCATGATTTCTTGTAGATTTCAGGGTTGAGCTGTTGAGGGAGGGCTTTAGCGCAGCAGAGAGCGAGGGGGAGTGACCTGTAAGCTGTGATTGTTCAAAATCTCAGGCTAAGTCGACGTTTTCTAAAAGTTCCCTACTGCAGCTTTAACAGCGTTCTCTACAAGCGATTTTACAAGTGCTTGTTTCTTTAACGCACTTTTCACAAAAAGCACTTATCTTGAACACACAGCTGTACTTAAAAGAGACAGTTCGACCCCCCCACCCAAAAAAAAAAGAATCTGTTTTTTTTTTTTTTTTTTTTTTTTTGTCACCCTTAGATTTGTACCAAATCCTGTAAAAGTTTCTTTCTTCCATTCAACTCAAAGGAAGATATTCTGAAGGATGTTGATAACAAGACATTGACTTCCATGGTATTTTAATTCATACTATGGAAGTCAATTGCTACTGTCAACTGTTTCATTTTTGCGAGACTATCCCTTTAAAGATCCCCTTTTATAATTAAAATCATCCCAAACAAACACACCTCATTGCTCCACCTCCAAAACACCCTACAATCGTAACCGCCCTGCTTCGAATCAGTCTTGAACCCTGATATCGCCGGCATGTGAGATTAATGCACTAACAATGACAATAAACACCACATTCTCTATCAGTCTTCAGCACAGCTCTCGAGATCAGGGGTTTAACTGCACAAATCTCACTAGCTGGCCTCCTTTACACATGAAACGCAAGAGTGAATATTATTTGTCATAGCAGACACACAACAAAATAATGCTTCATGATAAATAAAGAGCTGATGATAAAAGAATGACAACGAAGCACAAAAAATTAACATACAGTATAAAATAGTGAATGCTTCAGACAATAACACGTAAAAACCAGTGCTACTCACGTATAAACCAAGAATAGGCTTTCTCTTTCGGGCAAAAAAAAAAAGTTTTTCCTTTGGAGCTAGAAAGAAAATTATTCATAGTACTTTTTTACCCATTTTAGATTATGGAGATATTATTTGTATGCATTCTTCTATTTATTTATTAAAAAGATTAGATTGTATTCATCATGCTGTGTTGCGTTTTATAACAAACGCTTGTTCACGTACACATCATCGTTTGTTATATAATCATGTAGGCTGGACGTCCTTACATCAAAGAAGGAAATCACATATATTAGTATTTACAGTAAAGGCATTGCTGGGTATGCTGCCAAATTACATTACTAGGCTGTTATGCCTGTATAAAAAGAACTATAACACTAGATCATCGATTGGCATTAAATTAGAAATACCTAGGATACACTCAGAACATGGAAAATCAGCTTTCTCCTACTCTGAGGATTTTTTTATTCTTAAATTTTCATATTCAATGAAAAATATGGGTTAAAAATGAAATAAAAAAGTAAATAAAATAAATTGATATAAAGTATATCCACTTAGCTTACCTGTTGGGTTTACCTCTCTCATTCTGGACACATCCAAATGTTTCTATATTCGTGATTATTATTTATTAGGTAAAATAAAAATTCTCTTCACATTCATCTGTGCTCTCTTGCGCAATACCTTCCTCTCGCATTGCTCAATTGTGGACGACGTAAAAGTGTTTGATATAACGGTTGCTGTCCCATTTTATACATGAATTGTTAATAATTAAAAAAAGTTATTTTGTTAGTTCCATGGTAACATGCAATCAAGATCTTCTGTTATATAGGCTATATTTAATATTCACTGTGGCATTTTCACCCGTTTACACTTAAAATTCCATTACATTTTAAATTCAGTTTAATAGTATTAAAAATTCAGATTTAAACTAGTATAAAAATGCATTAAATTGCTTAAATTATTTCTATAAGTTAAAGTAGCCAACCTTAAAAATGTGTTGTCAAGACTTTATTTTTTTACAGTCTGATAACAACTGTATTCGTTTTCATTTTTTTATTATTATTTTTGTTTTAGTTTATTGAAAATAAATTGGCTAAAATAGAAGCAGACACGTTTAAATTAAAACAACCACAAAAACATGACTAGTCTTAAGGGAAATATAGGTTTTATTATTTTTATAAATCACAGATCTCACAGACAAACGTCTTAATATTATCGCACATTAGAAATGTTTGGTGAGATAAAATGTGCATGATAACATTAAGCAAATCTCTTCGCCATCGTCACTCTTTATTATTAAGCAGGAGTTCACGTTATTGCGTGTGCATGCGCGGGGCTCGTTGTGGTGTGTGTGTGTGTCTCTCTCTCTCTCTCTCTCTCTCTCTCTATTTAACAGCATTAGCTCAATAAAATCCGTCTTCCTTCTGTTAGAATGAATGTACATCGTCTGATGAAGCTTTCAAAGTTGCTGAACCGGTTTATATAGGACTGTTGTTTTGGTTATAGACAAAAAAAATCGTCTGTCCCCACGTAAGATTTTTCTAGTCGTCCATTTGTTTTACTAATCAGGGGTTTATATTAAATTTACATAATCAAATCTTAATATATTCCGCGCTCAAGCACATGCATTAAGTTTGCCACAAAGTACATGCAGAAGTAGCCTAATAATTGTGAAAAATGAGACATTTTAATTATTTATTAATAAACAAATGTTTTCTTGTCTGCTGCAAGATGAAATTCACAGTGCTGGCTCTCTCCGACAGAGAAATGCAACATTCACAGATTGTTGAATGTTGAATATTAATGCGCCCTGTCATTAATGCGAATTAATAATTTTTGCACAAATACTTGCATATGTATTAATTCACATTTTGCATTACAACGAAAATATTTTTTTACATGCAGTTATCCAAAATGAAACCAAACAAGATAAAATAAATATAAAATAAAATAAATAAGAATAAAAGCTTCACATCTACCATAACACGTGCAGTGCAAATCTTGCACATATTTTACACACCTGCCCAGCTGGCATTTCAACGTTGATTCAACGTTGAAACAACGTCAGGTACCATGGTTGAATCAACGTTGAAAAACCTTTCGATTTTGCAAATTGGATCAACGTTGAAATCACGACGTTGATTCACCGTTGAAAACGTGACGTTGATGTACGGTGGAAATCACAACGCTGATTCACTGTTGAAATCCCGACGTTGAATCAACGTTGAATAACCTTTCGATTTTGCAAATTGGATCAACGTTGAAATCGCGACGCTGTTTCACCGTCTTACCTGCATTATGGGTGAATTAGGGTCGTGCTGCAGCCCTGGGATGAAAGCTGAATGAGGTGTTGATTTTGAAAAGTTAATCAGCGTTGATAACACGACGTTGTTTCCCCGTCGTACCTTGCACCGTGTGTAAATACACCTAGATCCTAGTTGGCATTTAGATCAACAATGTACATGCAAGGCTAAAAATCTAATGACTGGCAGCAATGACTTTACACACAACTTCAATAAACGACCACATCCTCAAAATTGTCAAACAGCAGTTAAATTTTGGAAACATACTGAATAAAACAGATGAAAATAATCCCACACTTTATTATGCAGAGTATGCATGGAGGTAATGCTAAAAACATGTAGTAGAACAATCCAAATACAATAATATTTAAAGGTTTTTGTAAAATAATTTGGCACAAAAATGCATATTTTTTTCAGCACTTACAAGACAAACCCTTGAACCTTTATGACTGAAACCAGTGGATCTTTTATTTTGGTGGAAAACTACAGTTTCTGTCAAAAACATGTTTTAGTAATGTGTCTCATTTCAAGTTGTGCACATTTGTGCAGTGAAAATGTGTTGCACAGTACGAGCAGGGAACCTTCAACCAGTTGATTTCTAATGGAACCCCCCGGACTGTGTCTTCTTTACCGTGGGGAATGCAGAATGAGATTTCTACCGCAGGGCACTCTAAACTGTTAGAACCAGCAGCCTTAGTGTATACAGTGTGGTTGTGCTTCGGGTGATCCTTGAAAGTGTCCCAGCGCTAGGTCCATTCTGACGCCGTCCCCTCCACTCTCTCCCACTTGTGCACTTTCTGTACCTTCCTGTATAAACATTTACATTTAATCATTTAACAGACGCTTTTATCCAAAGCGACTTACAAATGAGAAGAACAGAAGCAGTCAGGTGTACAAGCGAACAACAACAGTATACAAGTGCCATGACAAGTCTCAGTTAGTCTAGTACAGAACGCATAGCCAGGTTTTTTTTTTTTTTTTTTTATAATATGAAAGACAAGAAAAGTGCTAGCATTAGTTGGTTAAGTTCCGGTGAAAAAGATGAGTCTTAAAATGTTTCTTGAAAATGAGTAAAGACTAAGCAGTTCGGATTGAGATTGGGAGGTGATTCCACCAGCTGGGCACAGTCCAGGAGAAGGTCCGTGAGAGTGATTTCGAACCTCTTTGGGATGGCACCACAAGGCGTCGTTCACTTGCAGAGTGCAAACTTCTGGAGGACACATAAGATTTAACCAGTTTGTTTAGGTATGTCCACAATGTTTCACAATAACTTTGATATTGTGAAATATATTTAACTGAAAACTGAATGCAAAATAAATCACACAATATTTTCACTTTACAGTTCAGTAACAGTGAGGTTGGAAACAAAGTGGACAACACTATTCATTAAACACTTATTTAGTGTATTCAGATGAAAATTTACAATATTAACAAATTATTCACAAGCAGTGTTTTCAGAACCCCCAGTTACACTGTTTTAATCAAAACACTAGTAATACAGTGTAGTAAAACAAATAAAATCTAATTCAGTAAATTTTTAATAAACTAAGTACAATCAAAACCTATCACAAAAGGTCAAAGCATCTCTAGCAGAAGTGACAGTGCAATGTAGCAGATGAACAATTTCTTACCAATGTTTCAAGAATAAACTGGATCCTCGATGACTCTACAAGGGGAAAGAAGAAATGGTTTACTGAAAAGTTCTTAAAAAGCAGGATTTCATATTATACCATTTCTTTAAACCACTGGTTCTCAAACTTTTTATACCAAGTACCACTTCAGAAAATATTTGTTATTAAATATTAAGTTGCACCATAATGACCGACATTACATTTCAGCAGCGTAGTAGGCCAAACTATTCAGCTACAGCTCTACAGTTAAAAAATGAGGCAGTTTTATTCTAATAAGAATATGAATTGTTGTCAGACACTTTACCGTGGTAAATACAGTTTGAACATTAACACTACAACTGTGCTTACATACACAGGTAAATAAAAAAAAGTTTAAATTAAAATGTACTTTTAAATGTAATTATGTAACAAAAGTTACAAAACTGTACTGTACTTTAACTCTAACATACTTAAATGTGCAAAAAAAAAAAAAACTTACTCAAAGATTAAGTTAAAATATATTAACATTAATTAGTTTAATTTAGTGATTCACCTGCATAACAACTAGAGGGGGCCTGACACTTTGAGAACCATGGCTTTAAACAATCCTTTTATTTATTTATTCATTTTCATTAATTCATTAAAATTATATTATTTAAATACAGACATTTGCACTTATATGTTTCAGAAAACACTTTGAAACTATTATAAGCATACAAACATATATAACACACCTAATGCATGGGATACATATCAGGAAAATATGGGAAAATCTCTAAACCATCTCTAAATCTCTCTTACCAGCAACACATTAGGTGAGCACCTAACTTGATCATCTGTGATAAAGCAATGCAAAAATAGACACACGGGTATTTATTCATCTGCAGATTACATGTCCTTTAAACTACCCATTTGTAAACTCTGGTAATACTTTACTATTTTCAAAAGATAATAAAGATAACGTTAGCGATTTTCTTACCTCATTTTGCCAGGATGTTTTCAGGACCTCGCAGAACACCTGACCCTTCTTGTGTTCACAGTTTTTGTTCTCCATTGACATGTCACGACTCAAATTCGCTCAAAATAAATAAAAAATGTACAGGCAAATATGAAATAATTCGGGACCGATAGAGCAGTCAGTTATAACGAGCAGCAGCTCACAGTTAGCCGCCTCACTCACAGAAAGACGACAATAACGGTCATATTTTTAAATGTAGAAAGGCGCGAACCGATTCATTGTCCAGTTTCCTGAATGACAGCCAGATTAACCAATCATGATAGAAGTAATAAAATACAACTACCAATGGGAGTTGTTTCAGTGTGATAAAGCAGCGAAATGTATATAGTTTTATTGTTGTTAATGATGATAATATTTAACATATACCTTTAGATTTTAGAATAGGTATCATGACTAAAATATTTTAAAATGCTATTAAAATAATTAATTAATTTAAATAATTTAATATAAATAATTTAAAAGCTTGTTAACCTTTAACTACCATTTAGCATTAAACATTTTTAACGTTGTTTCATTAAAACAACTGACCTTATTTCAGCCATATTTCAATGTTGAAAGTTGGTCATGTGCTGGAAGTTTTTCAACAGTTCATCTTTAAACGTTGAATCAACGTTGTTTCAACGTTGAAACCACAACTGACCTTATTTCAACCATATTTCAACATTGAAAGTTGGTCATGTGCTGGATGTTTTTCAACCATTCAGCTTTAAACGTTGAATCAACGTTGTTTCAACGTTGAAACCACAACTGACCTTATTTCAACCATATTTCAACGTTGAAGGTCGGTCATGTGCCGGCTGGGTGCATTTAAATGCAGCTGCATTTATTTTTCATTAAATAATATGAAAGCAAGTAGGGCTGGGTGATAAATCGATTTGATCAATTAACTCAAATTTCTTATTTACATCGGTTTGTTTGAATGAAAATCGGTTTTCTTTTTAACATCCACCGACGCACCACTCAGTTCTCCCGTAGTTCTGAGTGGCTCAACCCTGACAGAGACACGCCGCTGAGCAAAGGATGAGCGGAGCGGTTTGATTCTGACTGGAAAACTCCATCACGAGTACAATTCATGCCAGAAGCCTGTAATATAACTGCATATTCAGCAAGAATTCATGTTAAACATATTTAGCTATATGGCTTGATCAGGTTATAATGACTGCAATAGTCGAGCGGGATGTTAAAGGCTATATGAGTTTGTCTGTTTCTTTTACTGATTATTTTTGGGTTAAAGCATGATTTAAACAGATAAAGCACATTCACACGCAATCGCTTTAGCAATAGTGCATTCAAACAAATGGAATCTTACAGTGCTATTACATTACCAGTAGGCTATTTGATTTAGAAATCTTGAAGAAATTAATCGATCTGTTTAGATAAAATAACTGACAAAAATGTACTGTTATGAAGCTCTTTTTTACATCGTGTGTATTTTGTTGATTATAATGAGAGAACTTGAGTTTAATCGTGAGGACGTTTTATTAATCCGTCCATTCTTTAGAGTTTCAAAGATTTAATCGTGCAGGTTTAATTTTATTCATTTCTTGTTTTAGGCTAATTAGGCATAAATAATGGGAACGAAATTATACAGTGCTTCATGCTTAAACATACAACAATTTCTTAATCAGTTTACAGACAAATGTTTTTTCCCCAATAAATTAAAGGACACCTAACGAATAACAAAAATGCATGTTGTTTTATTAAAGGAAAAAATATATTTATATTGAAGATATAAATTAAAATATAGGCATAATATATGAAAATATTGACATTTTTCATATTAATCCATGAAGCCAACCCCCCTAAAATAGGCTACCACTTTTAATGCTCCGTTGCAAAGTAAACCACAATTTATTTTGAATAATATAATGCATAATTAATATAACATAAATAATAATGCACACCTTTTAAATGTGTCAAATCTAAAATATGGTTTAATATCATGTAAATTAGAGAAAATATAATCACAGGTTCAGGCACAGCCTTGACATTTATCCTGCTTGAATTCGTTATAAGAAATGCACATAACTTCATAAGTACCAAACTTTAGTCTGTGGATATTAAATATTAAATATTTTAACTACAGTCTTTTTCTTTCATTTTCCCAGACTGAAGTCATCAAATGTTACACATCCGTGAGACAAAACTGATGTCTATTTGCAAAAATGTGCTTTGATGTGCTTGTTTGATAACTTGTGGTTAAAGCGCCACTCAGCGATCAAAGGCTGCAAATGCACTTTATACCGCCGCCGCGGTGGTATGTGTGGTGGTAAAAATGGCCTTTTTAATGTCTACTTAGTGTATATTACCACAGCAACTATAGAATTTCTACAACAAATTAATTCAAGTACTTTACTATAGTATGGTTCAAAAACACTATAGTATTTACTATAAATTACAATAACATTTTTTCATGTGGGATATTAGCTTATAAATGTTTTTTTTCTGTTGTGTTTGTTGTACATTTGGATGTGTTGATGACAGGTAGAGGGCTTCCCCACTCAAATGCAGAGGCAGAGATGGTTTTCTCCATTGTGGCTTTGAATAAAACCAAAACTAGGAAAAGTTTGACTCTGGATGGAATGCTATTATCGTAATGGTGCTTTATGTGGGAGTCCTCCACCCCTGTCATCAGGCATCAAAATGTGCAACAAACACTTAGAACTGGGGGAAAAAACATTAGCTAAAAAATGTGTACTCTCTATCTCTTACACACACACACTCACACACAGCTTGACATATATCCGCAGGGCAAGTTCTGCAATCCTACTGTAGGTGTACACTTTGAAGCCTTGAGCAGCCATATTTATTCTTACACCTGCATCAATTGTGGATATTACCTTTAAGTGGTGATTATGGATCTCAACAAGAAAGGGGTCTTCAGTATTCCTAGTAAGTATGTGTTGCGTACATTGTATTACAAATGCTGTCTAAAAACGGCATGTTACTGATTTGTGAATTTGTGTTTTTTTTTCAGTCAGTGAAATAGCCACACCACCATCAGATTTCAAGGGTGATACAAACGTTGTCTCTTTTTTTGGGGGAATCCGTGACGATGGAGATGATTGGCCGGGGATTTCTTTCATGTAAGTTATTTAATGTGTAATATTATTTAGGTCTGTGTAACTAAAGAAACTAATTTCTTTAATGTACTTATACATTCTGTATTTCTCTTAAGGTGGCAGGAAAAATCCCTTTGTAGTTTGCCCAAGTCATGATTGTTGGGCTCCTTGGATTGGACCTAACACTCGAAAGTCAGAAATTGTTCTAAAAAAAATATAATAATAATAAAATAAAATATTTATATATATATGAATTTGCTACAGACAATGTTTACAAAGTGTTTTTCTGTAAGGTCTACATTCCCAGTTTACATGATATTTATGTATGGCTCCCACAGCCGATCAAAGTCTTTCCTCTTGCATTTAGCAATATAAGTTAGCCTTTCCAATCCGATACAGTTTGAATATCTCCTTAATCCACATTTTCATGGATGGAGCACCCATACTCTTCCAGCATGGTGCAATAGATCTTCTGGCTTTAAGCAGACCAAAGTCTATAAGTTTAATCTGTTTTGATGTTTGTATGATGTCCATTGGATATATTCCAAGAATGCAAAGTTTTACATTCATACGAATTGTAATGCCAAACATATTTGACATACATTTTAAAACCTCCTTCCAGAAGTTTTGTATTTTTGGACATTCCCAGAGGCAATGGTATAATGTACCTTTGTTATCCAAGCATTTAGAACACACATCTGGAATATTACAGGATATTCGATGAAGTTTGACAGGTGTTATATAGGTTCTCATTAACCATTTATATTGAAGTAATTTAAACCTTGTATTTATTGTCTGTGTTTGTGCTTTAAGACATGCATATTTCCAGTCTACTTCATCTATATCTTCTTTTATATCCATTTTCCAGGCATTTAATTTGTCCAATGTTGATTCAGTGCTGTGTTTGACCATTAGATTATAGTACACAGATAAATGACCTTTGCCTTATAATTTTCCAAGAGTTATTTCTTCTAATTTTGATAAAGATGGCATACAGAGTATCTGTTCTTCTTTTGATAGCATATAACTTTTCAACTGCAAATACTTAAAAAAATGTTTTTTTTAGGGATTGTATATTTCTGGCACAGCTCATCAAATGAAAGTAAAACCCCATCCTCATATAAATCCTTCATTTTCTGAATGCCTCTTATATTCCATAACTTAAATCCACCATCTTTATTACCAGGTATAAATTGTTCATTACCCCAAATAGGAGTAAACTGGGATAATCTCGGCATATCCCCAATATGCTTATGTGCGGCGTGCCAGATAGAAACAGTATTTTTAAAGAAAGGATTTTTTGTTTTCTTCTTCAATGACTTTATATCTGAGGAGTATAGATACATCTTTAATGGCATATCTGGGATGGACTCTTGTTCGATGTCTACCCAAGCTGGAGTTGTTGTTGTGCAGAAATAATTTAATGCTGAAGTCAGCTGGGCAGCCATATAGTACCATCTAAAATTCGGAAGTTGAAGCCCTCTCCTTTCATAGGGCAGGTGTAATAGTTTAAGGCGAAGTCTAGCTTTTCTATCATTCCAAATAAAAAGAGCAATTAGTTTGTTAAGTTTATTAAAAAACAGGTTTGGTAATGGCAATGGGAGTGTTTGAGAAACGTATAAGAATTTGGGTAATATAGACATTTTAATTATGTTAATTCGTCCGATCATGGATATTGGTAAATTTGACCATTTTTTCAATGCTTCAGTGGTTCTTTCCACCAGGGGATCGTAATTTATTGAGAGGATTTCACTAAGGTCGGGAGTAATTTTGACACCAAAATACCTAAAACCTTCTGTAGTTGTCATAAAAGGGGTATTTATTATGGGTCTATGTCTTTCTTCCTTATTGAGAAATAATAATACTGATGTAGAGTTGTTAATTTTATATCCAGGAAACGCTCCAAAGTTTTCGATTAAGCTCATCAAATTGGAAATACTACTTTTCACATTAGTGAGAAAAAATATAATATCATCAGCAAATAAAGAGATATGATGATCCTTTTCCCCAATTATAATGCCTGATATTCCTGTATGTGCTCTCACTGCCATAGCTAGGGGTTCGATTGCCAACACGAACAACAGCGGGGACAGAGGACACCCCTGACGTGTGGATCGCTGTAGATTGAAAGATCTTGAGATGGTGTTATTGGTTAATATCCGTATATAACAGTCGAATCCACTTCAGAAAAGTTTCACCTAATCCAAATCTTGGAAGAACATCAAAGAGATAGTCCCATTCTATTCTGTCGAATGCTTGGCATGCATCTATTGATAACATTGCGGTGTCTTTTATCATTGTGTCTCTCATGTAGAACATTCAAGACTCTTCTGATATTATGATAACCTTGTCTTTTTTTGTACAAAGCCTTGTTGATCGTCACTAATTAATTGGGGAAGGTGTTTGTAATTTTCTAGCAAGTGCTTTACAAAGTATTTTTGTATCACATCCCATTAAACTAATTGGTCTGTATGATGAGCATTCAGTTGGGGGTTTATTTGGTTTTAGTATTATAGTTATTATAGCCAGTCTTAATGAATCTGGGAGCCTTCCAGTAATAAATGATTCCTCAAACATGTCAAGTAATGGTCTTAGAAGCTGTCTTTTAAATATTTTATAGAATTCTATCAGAATCCCATCTGGCCCTGGTGCTTTACCACTGTTAATATCTCCTATAGCTTCACTAAGATCTTCTATTGTTAATGGGCTGTCTAATGCTGTTTTCTCATCTTCTGATATAGCCTCAAATTGCAGCTGATCTAAAACAATTTCTGAACTGTTTTATTGTTTGCTTTATATTCTGATTTGTATAACTACTGATAAAAGTCTCTAAAATGATTATTTATCTCTATTGGGTCCATAGTTAGATTACCGGATTTCAGCTTTATAGAGTTAATTGCTCTTTCAGATTGCATTTTCTTTATCCTCCAGGCCAAGTTTACCTGCTTTTTCCCCCTGATCATAGTATGTTTGTCTAGTCCACATTAAGCTTTTAGCCACTTTGTCAGTTGTCAATTTATCATAATTAGCTCTCATAACAGACAGGTCATGTAATTTTTCAGGATTATTATCAATACTTATTTCAATTTCAACTTTTTTTATTTGATCCTCTAGATTTTGTAATTCCTGATTATTTCGTTTAACTTTAGCACTTGTATAACTGATAATTTCTCCTCTTATGTAAGCCTTAAACGCTTCCCATCTAATACTTGCCGTAGTTTCATTCGTATTTAGTTGAAAATATTTATCAATACTATTCTCCACAAATGTAATAAACGCTGAGTCTTGTAACAAATAAGTTTGTAACCTCCATCTAGAACAATGCTGAAATCTACCCAAATGTATATCCATAGATACCGCAGCATGATCACTAACTACTATACTATTATACCAGCATTTTTTCACATTAGACAATAATTCCCTTGAGATTATAAAATAATCTATGCGCGAGTGAGTTTTATAGGAACTTGAGTAACAGGAATATTCTCTTCTTTTTGGGTTTAGCATTCTCCAAACTTCAATTAATTTTAGATCCCTCATATAATCAATGATCATTTTTCTAGTTTGTATATGAGTATCAATTTGGGTGGATCTGTCCAAAACAGGGTCGAGGGTACAGTTGAAATCTCCGCCGATTATATGAAATCCCTCCAAAGCAGATAAAGTTAAAAATAATTTCTCAAAAAATAATGGGCTGTCATCATTTGGACCGTAAATATTAATAAGATATGATATGATCCTGTATAGTTTTTGTAACTTGAAATGACAATGATCTATGAATGAGGATAACTACGCCCCTTGCATGACTATTAAAAGTTGAGTGAAATACTTGGCCAGGCCATCTTTTATTTAAGTTGTGTATATCTGTTGCAACCAAGTGTAATTCTTGTAGAAAGAATATTTTAGATTTGAGGTATTTTACCCTGTTCAATATTTGCTTCAGTTTGGTCAATTTTCTCATTCCACAGACATTCCAACTTGTAATTTTAATGTCCAGACTGTTTTTTAGTTTTGTTTTCTCCATTAATTATCAAGGCATATTTTGAAATATTAATGGAAGTAGATGAAAGAGAGAGAAAGAAAAAAGATGCAAGTGTACACTAACCTCCCCCACCCTACAGGCAGACACCCACACTCAGAACATCGAACTTTTCGAGTTTTAAACCTGGTACTTCCAACTGAAGTGCCTCCCCCCTTAAATAAGAATCTGAGGGATGCTGATCCACAATTTTTGAGGAGCAACTAGTCAGCGTAGCTCAGCCCAAGATCCCAACAAAACAGTCAGTGAATGAGTGTCAACATGCACATTCAATTCGGAATATTCTCCAGCTTTTATCTATAAGAATAGCCCATGTAACTTGACCATTTCAAAACAATACTTCTTTATCTAATAGCCTACATATAACATACAAACTATATAGAACAAAGTTAACATAGTTGTACCCAACGCGTCGCGCTGAAAGTGATTGCAATATGCATACTTAAAACTTTGCACACTCCAACTGAAGCATGCTTTGAGTTATTTAAACTCACTACCGCTGTACATCTCGATTGTCCGTCTTATCAACAGCTGCTTAAACATTTTACCTCTTGGTTTAATGCCATAGATCACCTAACTGTAGATTGTACTTTGACTGTGAGATGCTTTTATAGAATTTTTCAGCTTCTTAGGGCGTTGAGAAGAGATGGATCTTGCCATTGTGTAACACTCGAAGCTTGCAAGGGTTATGCTGAAATCCACGGAAAGGCGTTGATATCCACAAACAATTTCGTGACTGGATTAAATCCCCGTCAAATCCGTACCGTCTCCGCTGAGAGATCCTGTGCAAAGGATATTTTGACTCCGTCATACGTGATGTCTCGTCGGCCTGATTCACGGTAGACAAATTCTTTCTCCTGAAACTTTAAGAAGCGGATGAGTATTGTTCTGTTTTGGTTGGGCTTCCCAGATGCGAGTGTGCGATGAACTCGCTCTAGATTTGTGAATGATTTGTCTGGTCCCAGCCATTGTGTCACCCTCTCGCTTATAAATTTTGAGGAGAGTTTTCTGATATATATATATCACTACCACTCGCAAATCATACATCACACAATGTAGGCAGCGCATCTTATCAACCTGCGCACTTTGCCTATATCTGCTAATACACTGCTTTCTTTTTCTATTGGAATTGACAGTCTGCTGTGAACAAAGCCGATTTCATTATCTCTATTATTAGTCTTTCAAAGCTTAATCTCATGGTCCTAACAGAGACCTGGATCAAACCATAGGACACTGCTACACCTGCAGCACTCTCCAATAATTTCTCATTTTCCCACTCCCCCGTTTGACTGGAAGAAGTGGAGGTACTGGTCTGCTGATCTCTAATGATTGGAAATTTAATCCTTTACCATCTTTGGGTATCAACAGCTCCTTTGAATCTCATTCAGTTACTGTTACCTACCCTCTTAAAATACATTTTGTAGTTGTCTGTCAACCCCCAGGACCACTGGGTAACTTTTTGGATGAATTAGATCTGTTGCTCTCTACCTTTGCTGAGGATGGTACTCCCCTAGTTATGCTTGGAGATTTCAACATCCATCTAGATAAACCTCTGTATGCTGATTTCCACACTCTACTTGCCTCTTTTGATCTCAACCGAGTGTCAACTACTGCTACTCACAAATCAGGCAACCAACTGGACCTTATTTATACACTACACTGATCATGTTGTGGTTACTCCACTGGACACGTCGGATCACTTCCTCCTCATTCTTAACCTCAACATGGTCCCTGACACATCACTTACCCCTCCACATGTCATCTTTCGACGTAACCTACGCAGACTTTCACCCTCCCGGCTACCTGCAATGGTTTCATCTTCACTTCCTTCCCCTAAACTGTTTGCATCTTTAGATGCCCTACTACTTGTCCACTTCATCCTATTCCATCTCATCTCATTCAAACTATTTTTCCTGCAGTTGTATCTGCACTCACTCACATCATCAACACATCCCTCCACACTGGTGTTATTCCCTCATCATTTAGACAGGCTAGTATAACTCCACTACTTAAGAAACCCACCATCAAAACATCTCTTCTAGAGAGCTACAGACCAGTTTCCCTACTTCATTTCATTGCAATAACAATTTAACAAGCTGTGTTCAACCAAGTCTCTACATTTCTCACACACAACAACCTCCTTGACAGCAACTAATCTGGCTTCAGAAGTGGACATTCAACTGAGACTGTCTTGCTCTCAGTTGTTGAAACTCTAAGACTGGCAAGAGCGTAATCCAAATCTTCAGTACTTATCCTGCTTGATCTGTCCACTGCTTTTGACACGGTTAACCACAAGATCCTCCTCTCAACACTACTGGGAAATGGCATCTCAGGAACCACACTTCAATGTTTTGGGTCTTACCTATCAGTTAGGTCCTTCAAAGTATCTTGGGAGAGGTGAGGTTTCCAAGTCACAACATGTAACTACTGGGATGCCTCAGGGCTCAGTTCTTGGACCACTTCTCTTCTCTGTCTACATGGCATCTTTAGGTTCTGTCATTCAGAATCATGGCTTGTCATACCACTGTTATGCTAATGACACTCAACTCTACCTCTCATTCCATCTTGATGATCCAACGTTAGCTATTTGTATCTCAGCTTGTTTAACAGACGTTTTTGCTGGATGGTAGACCATCACCTTAAACTCAACCTTGCCAAGACAGAACTGCTTGTGTTTCCAGCAAACCCACCGTTTCATCACAATTTCAATATCAAGTTAGGCACATCAACCATAACTCCTTCAAAAACAGCTAGAAGCCTTGGAGTTATGATTGATGATCAGCTGACTTTCTCAGACCACATTGCTAAAACTGTCCGATCCTGCAGATTTGCTTTATTCAACATCAAGAGGATCAATCCCTTTCTTTCGGAACATGCTGCATTGTTCTGTCCAGGCTGAAACATTGCAATGCCCTCTTGGCAGGTCTTCCAGCCAGTTCTATCAAGCCGTTACAATTAATCCAGAATGCAGCAACAAGATTAATTTTTAATTAGCCAAAAAGAATACACGTCACACTTTTGTTTAGAAATTTGCACTGGCTTCCAATAGCTGCTCGCATAAAATTCAAGACATTGATGTTTGCCTACAAAACTAACACTGGCTCTGCACCCATTTACCTAAATTTGTTACTTCAGACTTATGTGCCCTCTAGAAGCTTGCATTCTGCAAGTGATGTATGTTTGCAAGTTATGTATGTAACCCTCGTTCCCTGATGGAGGGAACGGAGACGTTATGTCGAACGACATATGGGGTCTCACTTGGGAGGCCAATCATCTCTGGGTTTAAGAGAAAACGTCAATGAAAATTGGCTAGTGGATTTAACATACCTGAGCCACTGCCCGTGCCAGTGGGTATAAAGGGTGACAGGTTTTATGCTGAGGAGCCAAGAGCGGGTCCCAAAAAACAGCAAACGGTTCAAGGTTGTGGCATGGGGACATAACGTCTCCGTTCCCTCAATCAGGGTCCAACGAGGGTTACGTACGTAACCGAGACGTTCCCTATCTGTCGGTCACTACGAGTTATGTCGAAAGACATATGGGATCCTATGGAAAATGCCACAACCCGAACACCGTCACAACCCTGTGGCGCTGCAGTTGTCGGCAAGCCTTGGTGTGCCCCAAAAGCTACGCTTAAGGTCATAACCTTCCCAAAGCCCTAGCGCAAATTCACTGACCTTGGTACCAAGGGGCCAAAGGGTGAGTAGATCGCTGCTGGAGAAGGCCACACTGCTGCTCCGCCCACACAAAGTTAGTGAAAGGGATTTCAACCTTCGTTGAAAGATTGCTTAAAATCTTCCCTATTTGTTCTTTTAGCTTGGCAAGACAACGGGGAAGCGAGCTTAGGAACAGGCCGCTACGGAGACCACATCCTACCTGTAGGGAGGTGACATGTGGAGATACTGATATGGACTGACCCAGGGGGCAGTACTACATATGGAAAGGGTCTTCCTGAGGCAGGTTCTACCTTGGAGAAGGGATGGAACAGCTGCCAGAGGAGACTGACAGAATGGGTCTATCGAGGGAAGACACGGGTTTGCCAAGAGGGAAACATTACAGTGGAAGAAAACACATATGGGGTTACCTGTAGGGAATCAAGCCATATGGAAAACTAGCCTAGTAGAGGGGCTGACCAGAGCTCCGGACATGCTAACACCAGTACTGGGCCTGGCGACAGACTGCTCTGCCAAGTCTGACCGCCGAGGATGCTGGAGGATGCTCGACCAGGGTACGCCGACTGGGGAACTCTACTGGGAGAAGAAAGGTGCTTGCATCCCTGTGTTAGGGGGAATGGCGCAGCAAGCGTCACACCCAGCCAGCCCTTCCCGCCAATTACCTGTTACCCAACACACGGGAAGAAACTGGCTCTACATGAAGGTTGTAGAACCTCGCGAAGGTGTTAGGTGTCGCCCAGCTCGCAGCGCGACAAATGTCTGCCAGACAGGCACCGTGCACCAGGGCATAGGAGGAGGCCACACTCCGTGTGGAGTGGGCCCTCACCCCCAGGGGGCACGGTTTGCCTTGGGAACGATATGCCAAGGCGATGGCATCCACTATCCAGAGGGCCAACCTCTTCTTGGAGACAGCCTTCCCCTTTTGCTGACCTCCAAAGCATGCCAGGAGCTGCTCAGAGCTTCTGAAGCTCTGGGTAAGGTCCACGTATATGTGAAGCGCTCTTACGGGACACAGCAACGCCACAAGGCTGGATCTGCCTTCTCCTGGGGAAGTGCTTGTAGGTTCACCACCTGGTCTAAGAAGGGAGTGGTGGGAACCTTGTGCATCTATCCAGGCTGGGGTCTCAGGACAACATGAAAATATGGCACAAGGCACTCTTCACTTACCGAAAATGCTTGGAGGTCCCAGACCCTCCGATGGAAGTGAGCACGACCAGGAGCACTGTCTTGAGAGACAGGAACTTAAGCTCGACTGAATACAGTGGCTCAAAGGGACCCCTCTGAAGTCCCGTCAGAAAAATAGAGAGGTCCCAGGAGGGAACCAGGGATGTCCTAGGAGAATTTAACCTTCTGACACCCCTCAGGAATCTAACGATCAGGTCATGCCTCCCCAGGGACCGACCATCCACTGCTTCGTGATGGGCTGCAGTGGCAGCCACATACACTTCCAGGGTGGAGGGTGACAGCTTACACTCCAACCTTTCTTGCAGGAACCTTTCTTTCCTGATTGAGAACCAATTGAATAGGCATAAGCACTCAGGGCTGGGCGGTGCATTCACCTCCATCCTGATGCTCACAGCTGCCCGGGCAAGCACGGCTGTCAACTGTGGGTCCAATTCGCTTTCACTGTTTGGTAGCATTGAAACGGTGACAATGACTGCTCTTCTTATTCCATGTGGATTCCAGCATCTACATTTAATGTGCTAGATAAACTCATATCAAATAAAATATGAAACATTTTCAGTTAAATTCAGATAAAAACATCACCAAAAACATCATTAAATTTAATTTGGCAGAATAGTCGACCCAGACTTGGACTAAAGATGTTAACTCTAGGAAAAGATAAGGGAGGGTTGCGTCTCCCTAATTTAAGATTTTAATACTGGGATGCTCAGCTCACAGAAATAGATGCTTGGATTAACAATGATTTGTTAACATGGAACAGGGCTCTGTACCAAATGCCCCTTTGTTAGCATTAGCCTTCATGACACCCCAATCTCATAAAAAGGTGAAAACATTTGTGTTAAGCAAACTCGGAGAGTTTGAATAACATTAAAAAAATCCCTGAGAGGAGTGACAATCTTATCAAGAGCTGAGTCCATAGCAGATAACCCTGAGTTTCTACACTCAGGTGGGGTGGTACTTCCAAAAGATGGTCTGACAAGGGTCTATAATAATTTATCAGTTATTTAACAGAAGTACATTGCACTCATTATCTGATCTTAAATAATTTTTTTTATTGCTTTTCTTACAAATAAGAAATTATATTACAAATCATAAGGAAAGGGAAATATTTAAAGAAGCCACAATTAATGTGGAACAGTACTTCAATGATATAAAGAAACAACACTCATTACATAAAGACATGTATAGCAGAGACATTTAACCCCTTTACGTGCAAACATCGCCGATGGCCCCAGTTTATTATTGTTTCACTTTCACAGCACGTTAAACATCACTCTCTTACTTGATCTGGGCAAACTGTGCATCAATTGAAAGTTTAAAGACTCAAGCTTCGATATTTGACCAATATTTTGATACAACATTGTTGCAGTGACAGATATTTAGTGATTTATGTCAGGAGTGCAAAATAATAAATCCGTATTATGCCACATTTTGAATGGAAATTCACCACTCATTCATATTCAGTCACGTCTGCAGTGGTTTATTTGTGTTCACATAGACTCACTGAACAGCGTCAATAAGGATTTATAGACAAAAGATGCATATCTGCGGAGATATATGGATATATTTACTGATGTTTACTTCATATTTCTTCAGACAGAATCGTCATTTCTATTCATTTTCCATGGATTTACATAATCTGATGATAAATAGCCTCTCCCACTGATCTGTGTGTGTGTTTGCTGTGCTGTCAGCTCGTGCTGTGTGTCACTCAGACTCCGATTGGGCCTTCCCAATGTCAATCTTAGAGTGTCATATCTGGACACCGCCACATCGTGTCACATGCTTCCTGCACACTTCCTGGTAGTTATCTGGCCAAAACAACACTGAAACACCTATGTACACACGAAATATCCGAATAATAAACCCGCGATTACGATAGTAAAGCTTGGTATGAGATTTTCTTGAGATCTGGGGCGTTTTTATGAAAAAATCGAAAATGTATATCAGAAATGCTAACTTGTGCAGCGATGAAAAAGGCTACAAATAACATATTTTTACAACAGTAAACGACCAAATTCCACCCCTGTTCACTAAAGGAATTTATTATAAACACTCGATCAGGGTTTAAAGTGAGTTTTGAGTAAAAGTGTACTAATAATTTCATAAATTGTCTGATGTAGCTTGATGCTAACATTAGCTCTAATGCTACTAATAGCAGGTGCATTTCTTCTTCATAATGCATTTTTGTCTCAATAATTCACGTAAGGTCGTAAGAAAATGTTTTGTTGTATTTTTATAGTAAGACTTTTGATAAATAAGGGCTAAATGCAAACAGAGACTGAAGTGAGATCGCTGCTTTGTGTCCTGAAAAACCACAATAAAGGCTAATAAAGGTGGAATAAAAACAAAAGAATAATGCTAAAAGAATAATGCGGATAATGTGTCATACCTGGCGGAGGTGTGAAAGACTCGTTTGGTGAGAACAATACAATAATGAATGGGGGAGTTTTGCAAAGCCAACACACATACAAAATTCACAGGAGAGTTTACATGTGAGATCTTACAGAGATGACAAGGGCCATAAATCAATCTGATTAGCCTTCTCTAAAAACACACATGACATGGCCTTAGAAAATATTTAATAAAATTCACAGTTTTACAGATTCCATTATGAAATTTTTATGAAGTTTTGGAAGACTTGTGGCCTTAGCTACACTGTGTTTTCAAATTCATTTCCTACATCAACAATTTTAAAAATACATTTAAAAATTTTTGTAATATTTTTATTTTTATTTTTGAGCTTATATATCTCTATTATCATAACAGTCTGAGTGATTCTGATTCCTGAACAGTAAACTTTAAAGTGTCAGCTTTGTGAACAAAGGTTGATTATGTATCTAGTCAGAAAGAATCATGAGCAGAAACCTTTTTATTTTGGGTATGTGATTTCTGTCTCCATGCCAAAAAAGGGGGGTTACTAGTAAGGGGTCAAACACTTAAACATTCACATTTCAGCCTGTCTGAGTGACATCTCAAGCTGGATGAATGACCATCACCTTCAGATTAACCTTATGAAGACAGAACTCCTGGTGATTCCAGCTAACCCATTGCCACATCGCCAGCTCTATACAGCTGGGTTCATCAACCATTACTCCTTCGACGACCGCCAGAAACCTAGGAGTTGTGATGGATCATCAGTTAAGCTTCACAGACCACATGGCTACAACGACCCGGTCCTGCAGGTTTGCCTTATACAACATTAGGAAGATTAGACCCTTCCTGTCAGAGCAAGCCACACAACTTCTTGTCCAAGCTCTTGTTCTCTCCAGACTGGACTATTGTAATGCTCTCCTGTCGGGCCTTCCTGCATGTACATTTACATTTACATTTATTCATTTAGCAGACGCTTTTATCCAAAGCGACTTACAGATGAAGACAGAGGAAGCAATCAAAAACAACAAAAAGAGCAATGATATATAAGTGCTATAACAAGTCTCAGTTAGGTTAACACAGTACACGTAGCATGGGATTTTAAATAATATAATAAATAAAAAGAAAACAGATAGAATAAAAAAATAAAATAAAAGAGCAAGCTAGTTAGAGGTCTTTACACATACACACACACATACATATACAATTGCATAATAAATGAAAAGAAAATAGAATACAAAAAGATTAGAAAGGTAGTTAGATTTTTTAAAGAATAGAATTAGAATAGTGAGTGTTAAAGTTAGAGGGTCAAATAAAGATGGAAGAAATAGGTTTTAAGCCGATTCTTGAAGATGGCTAAGGACTCAGCTGCTCGGATTGAGTTGGGGAGTTCATTCCACAAGAAGGGAACATTTAATTTAAAAGTCCGTAAAAGTGACTTTGTGCTTCTTTGGGATGGCACAATCAAGCGATGTTCACTTGCAGAACGCAAGCTTCTAGAGGGCACATAAGTCTGAAGTAATGAATTTAGGTAAATGGGTGCAGAGCCAGTGGTAGTTTTGTAGGCAAACATCAATGCCTTGAATTTGATGCGAGCAGCTATTGGAAGCCAGTGCAAACTGATAAACAGAGGTGTGACGTGTATTCTTTTTGGCTTATTAAATATGAATCTTGCTGCTGTGTTCTGAATTAATTGTAAAGGTTTGATAGAATTGGCTGGAAGACCTGCCAAGAGGGCATTGCAATAGTCCAGCCTGGACAGAACAAGAGCTTGAACAAGGTGTTGTGCAGCGTGTTCAGAAAGAAAGGGCTTAATCTTCTTGATGTTGAATAGAGCAAATCTGCAGGATCGGAGTTTTAGCAATGTGGTCTGAGAAAATCAGCTGAACATCAATCATAACTCCAAGGCTTCTAGCTGTTTTTGAAGGAGTTATGGTTGATGTGCCTAACTTGATGGTGAAATTGTGATGGAACGATGGGTTTGCTGGAATCACAAGCAGTTCTGTCTTGACAAGGTTGAGTTGAAGGTGATGGTCCATCATCCAGGAAGAAATGTCAGTTAGACAAGCAGAGATGCGAATAGCTACCGTTCATCATCAGGATGGAATGAGAGCTAGAGTTGAGTGTCATCAGCATAGCAGTGGTATGAAATGCCATGTTTCTGAATGACAGAACCTAATGATGCCATGTAGACAGAGAAGAGAAGTGGTCCAAGAACTGAGCCCTGAGGCACCCCAGTAGTTAGATGTTGAGACTTTTACACCTCACCTCTCCAAGATACTTTGAAGGACCTAACTGATAGGTAAGACTCAAACCATTGAAGTGTTGTTCCTGAGATGCCTTTCGCCAGTAGCGTTGATAGGATGATCTGGTGGTTAACTGTGTCAAAAGCAGCGGACAGATCAAGCAGGATAAGTACTGAAGATTTGGATTCTGCTCTTGCCAGTCTTAGAGCTTCAACAACTGAGAGCAAGGCCGTCTCAGTTGAATGTCCACTTCTGAAGCCAGATTGGTTGGTGTCAAGGAGATTGTTGTGTGTGAGAAATGTAGAGACTTGTTTGAACAGAGCTCGTTCAAGTGTTTTTGCAATAAAAGGAAGAAGGGAAACTGGTCTGTAGTTCTCTAAAAGAGATGGGTTGAGGTTGGGTTTCTTAAGTAGTGGAGTTATACGTGCCTGTCTAAATGATGAGGGAAAAACACCAGTGTGGAGGGAAGTGTTGATGATGTGAGTGAGTGCAGGTACAACTTCAGGAGAAATGGTTCTCCTCACTACTCCAAGTTTGTCGACGAGCTGCCATGCTAAAGTGCAAACTGTCAACAAACGCTTCCTCATCCCATAATGCACAACGCAGCTGATTACGGCAGCTGGTTTAGTCCAAAAATGATCAATACTTTTTGCAGTTGGGTCTGTTTGAGGTCGGATCACATTCTCACCACAAACGAACCGCTCCAGAGTTCGTTTGAAAGCGTAACGAGACCACCTCTTCAAGCAGGTCTCGGTACGCTTGGTCCGCTTTTTGGTGCGCACCCGAGTGTGATTGCGGATTTCTCACTTGCCCAATCGAACCGCACCAAAGGGAGAAAAAAAACTCTGGTACGATTCAACCGAACTAAATGAGGCAAGTGTGAAAGCACCCTTATTTGCCCTCCAGAAGTTTGCGTTATACATGTGAACAACGCCTTGTGGTGCCATCCCAAAGTTCAAAATCACTCTCACAGACCTTTTCCTGGACTGTGCCCAGCTGGTGGAATGACCTCCCAATCTTAATTCGTACAGCTGAGTCTTTACTCATTTTCAAGAAACATCTAAAGACTCATCTTTTTCGCCAGCACTTAACCAACTAATACCAGCACTTTTCCTTTTCTTATCTTTTCATTTATAAAAAAAACAAAAAAAATATGGCTATGCGTTCTGTACTAGACTAACTGAGACTTGTCCTGGCACTTGTATACTGTTGTTGTTCTCTTGTTGACCTGACTGCTTCTATTGTTCTCATTTGTAAGTCGCTTTGGATAAAAGCGTCTGCTAAATGATTAAATGTAAATGTAAACACTTAAAGACAAAGTGAGCTTAACAAAATAATTGAGGATGGGAAACCATTTATGGCCCTGAAGCACAAAAGCAGTTTTAAGTCGTATATCTGTGTAACATTCGGGAACACAGGAGAAAAACTTAGGCCCAATTCCCGTTCCCCTTTGAACGTGCGAAACGGAGGGGTAGGGGTGTCTCGATTCTCTTTTGGTTGGAGGGGTAGGGGTAAGAGGAAGGGCCCGATATCCCTTCAAATGAAGATTTTTCGAGACTACACTTCAAACGAAGGGGTATAAATTATTTCGGAAACATGGCTGCTACAGCAAACAAAAAGACACATAAATGTAAACTTTTTTGGCATAAAGATTTTAATGAAAAGTAATCAGTTGTTAATCATGAATTCATATTAACGGTCATGTTTCTCAAAGAAATGTTTGCCAAAAATCACTTATATTTGCTAACCTCATATCATTACAGACTGCATGATGCAGTGCCACAGCATATGTCTGATCAGGGCGATAACTGCCATAGACATTGATGGGGGCTAATCCCCCCAATAATTAGAAATCGCTAAACCATTTTCTCAAATATTAACCAATTCATTATTAATTAATAATAAATATTGAGTTTTTATTTAGTTGTATTTTTTATTTTTTGATATTTGGGTATTTCAATAGTATTACTCTTGCAATTATAACATGTTTATTATCATCTTGTAATAATAAAATAAAATTTACATTTTAGTTTTTAATAATAATAATAATAATAAATAGTAACTTTTTTGAATAAATATTGCAATGATATTACTGCAATAATAAGAGGTTTCTGAATTTGTTTAATGGTTGTAATTTAAATAATAGAATTACAATTAATATTATATTATTGATATTTTATAATTATTGCAATTATAACTTTGTTTGTTTCTTTTAATATTTGTTAAAATTTTAATTATAATAAAAGCCAAAATAATATTTTTATTTCATTATAAAATACTAAATTTAATTTTCAGTGCAATGTGATTATTGCAGTAATAAAAGCTTTTTTATTTATCTGTTTAACTGGTATAAAATAAAATAAAAATTAAATAATATTTTATAATTATTATTATTATTACTATTATAATTGTTGTGGTTATTTTTATTATATTAATATTTTATTATTATTATTATTATATTATTTAAGAGTACAACAGTATTAGTGTAATCATATTTCTTTAATGATTTGTTATAATTCAAATAAATAATATTGTGGTTGCTATTATTATCATCAATTCAGTAAAGGTTTCAACAAAGCAATTCAGCGAATGTTAATTTTTACATATTTGAATAAATAAAACATGTAAACAAAAATAATATTTTATTTACTTGATTACAGTTTTTCTCAATCGCTTTGGTGCATTTCTTAGATCAAAAGTGCAATTCTTGATACTACTTGTACAAATTCCAAATCATCTAGTCACTTGTGCACATCATTAAAGCAATTTCTTATTCCTTTGAACAAATTGCAATTGCTTTTGTACATATTGCAATTGATACTGTACAAGTGTCAGCTTTTTTCCACATTTTCAATTGCTCATGTCATGTTGATCAAAATGTAGTAAATGGTTCTCTGTTGAATAGTCTTACCCCTCAAAATATCTAGGCATTAGTTCTTTGCATAAGCCATTACATGCAAAATTGTTGAACTATTTGTCATAAACTGTCAGGCATAGTTTTACACATTTTTTTTATTAGACTTTTTGTACAAAGATGTGAATTGATGAATCGTGCAGGTGAAATTGACCCTCACTCAAGGAATGTAAAGTGTTAGTTCAACCAACAATCAACCAGTTGTCTAAATTACTCAAAGGTGCATCTCATGAACAATCAATTGGGAAGCATATATAGACAGACCACAACACAGAGTTGCAACTTTCCAACAATGGATGGACCAGGAAACGAACAGGGTCAACAGCCAGGAGGAAGAAGAGGAGCAAGGATGCGTGGTGGAAGGCAAAACAGAGGACGAGGCAGAAGAGGACATAGGCGCATATCTGATGACATAAGGGCCACTATTGTAGACCATGTTGTCAATCATGGCCTTACTATGGCTGAGGCGGGTCGAAGGGTGCAGCCGAACATTGGGAGATCAACCGTGTCCTCAATAGTTCAAACGTTTCGAAGAGAGAACCGGTATGTCCACCAATGTACAGTGCACTGTTACTGTATATAAGCAGTATACTGTATACTTCCTATAATGCTTCCTATTACAGTAGTCCACTTGTATTTCACAGCATACATAAATATACTCTATACAGATAGATACTGCACTTTACATCCACCCAACTGTATGTTTTACAGTAAAATGTGTTTGCATAATTTTTGTCTATGTGAAAGTGTGCAATGCATCACTGCATTTGTCCCCACATAGGACAGCAAAATTACCACAAACCGGTGGCAGAGGACGCCTTTTCACACCTCAACAGGAAGAGGCTATATGCACCATGGTCCGAGCAAACAATGCTATGAGACTCAGGGAAATACAAAGGACCATTATAGAAGACAACAATGTCTTTGAAAACATCCGTACTGTTAGCATCTCAACCATTGACAGGGTGCTGCATAGAAACCAGATGAGTATGAAACAGCTGTACCGTGTACCATTCCAAAGGAATGAGGACCGAGTTAAGGAGATACGGTACCAGTATGTACAGGTAAAACATATATCTATGTAACTATTTTACAGAATAATTTTATTGTGATACATAGTACAGTAAGCATAAACTGCACACACTTCCATCGCTGTGGAAGGAACATACAATATATGCACATTTTATGTCACTCTTCCTTACCAAAACTAATTCAACTGTGTCCTGGGATATAGCGTATAATGGAGTTGGAATCAAGTGAACCCTCTCACAACTTTGTATACATGGATGAGGCTGGCTTCCACCTGACCAAATGCAGAAGGCGGGGTAGGAATGTCATCGGTCAGAGAGCTACTGTGGATTTGCCAGGCCATAGGGGAGGAAATATCACCATGTGTGCTGCTATTTCAGAGCATGGCGTCCTAACCCATATCCCCCTTATAGGACCATACAACACCCAGCATCTACTCAACTTTTTAGAGACTCTCTACAGGGCTCTCATCCCTGATGATGAGAGGGGTCTGTTTAGAGAGGATTTGCCAAAGTATGTTGTCATTTGTGATAATGTGAGTTTCCATCGATCAAACATCATAAGGCAATGGTTTGTGACCCACCCGAGGATGCTCATAGAATTCCTTCCACCTTATTCTCCATTCCTTAACCCAATTGAGGAGTTCTTTTCAGCATGGAGGTGGAAGGTGTATGATCATCAGCCACACACACAGATGACCCTGCTGGCTGCAATGGATGCAGCATGTGAGGACATCACAGTAGATGCCTGCAGAGGATGGATAAGGCATTCCAAAAGATTCTTTCCACGTTGCATTGGAAGGGAAAATATCCGGTGTGATGTGGATGAGAATATGTGGGCCGACAGACAGGAACGTCTGGATGTGTAGAGACAGCACTAGAAACAGTGCTGCAGGCAAAGTTGTGCCTTAGGGGTGTTTCCTGTGTTTTAGTTTTTATTTTACTTTGTGCCCCTTGTCTTTTTCTTACTGTAAATTATTTTGTTGTTTTCTTTCATAAAGTAGCACTAGTAAAGCTGTGAAAAACAAAATCAATTTTGTCTCTTTCAATCAATAACCCACATAGAGTAATATGTATATAGTACTGTTGAAATTGATTTATGCCATAGAAGTGCAGCCTTGTGCATTTTCAGTACAGTAACCGTCATCCAAACTGTAGCCTAAGTTTACATCTGGTAATACTGTCAAAGTACACACAGTTACATTGACAACATGCCTAAACATTTTGACGAGCTTGTTCGTGAACAATGACTCAATGACTTATCATTCTGATGGCACTGACATGATCGTTGGCATGAATATTTACTTTTGAGAGATGTACTAAGGATTTTTAGTGACTGACTAGCTTTAGAAACATATCTATTGTATATTGCAATTTGTACAAATTGTTCTGAGGAATGCACTTATTATTTTGCACATGTTAGGGATGATGTGAAAAACGCACCAAAGCGACTGAGAAAAACTGTATTAACTTTAATTAAAAGATATTAATTTGAACACATATTTTGACAGCTTTCACTGTTTGAAGGAGATCCCATAATAACTGAACACAGTTTTACTGTGATTAATGTCATATTTTGTAATGTCAGAAACTCTCATGAAGCTCATGTCAGTCTCGTGAGGAATCAATTATATTCATGATTCAAACATCAATTCAAATTAAAATCTGATCTCAAGCTGATTGTCATTATGGTTTATTATTAATGCACAAAAACAACAGAGAATTACATGTTTATGAAAGATACATTTCAATTGAAAGCTTATTTTGATAATAGTACAAATGATGTAACACTATAATAAAAGCAATTGTAGGTTGTTTTGTTGTGACACACACACACACACTGATATTACTGTGTGAATTAGGATATCTGAAACACATTTATTCTGTTATTTCAGTGACAGATTTTCAGCTGCAGTATTGATGTGATGAAGAGACTTTATAACATCTCACTGTTACTGATTAATCATGCAGCTCAAAGCATTATGGGTAGAATCTCTGCTCTTTCTCTTCTGATTCATCAAAACAGTTTCACTGATGATCCACATTCAACAATAAACCCAGGATAGAGCGGCTGAGTGAATGTGGTCTGTTCTGTGTAGATGTGTCTCATTGAGTCAGAGACGTCGTAGAAGGACAGAGTTCCTGCGCTGTGATCCACATACACTCCTATTCTACCAGTGGTTTTGTAGGGGTATACAAGGAAATTAGTTAACATTTTATTGTGTCTGAATGAATAATATGTCGGAATGCAGCACAAACTCCAGGACTGATCATTTTCTCCAAACCAACACTCATCATCTCCCTTCCTGCTGATGCTCTTATATGACACTGATATCTGCAATTCTCTACCTCCATACCACTCAATCTCCCAGTAACAGCGTCCACACACACTCTCTCTACACAACAACTGACACACATGATCAAATCTGTCTGGATGATCAGGATACAGCTGTTTCTCTTTCTCCCATTCCGCCTTTCTGTCCTCCTCAGACAGACCTAGATGAGGGTATGCAGTGTTTGGATCCAGTGTGAGAGAACAGGCATCTGAACACAAGAACAGAGACATTAATAACACAATAACAACCACTACAGCTCTGTGTGTGTGTGTGTGTGTGTGTGTGTTTACACACATTTCTTCAGTCCGGCTGTAATCCTGGATTCTCCTCCATGATCCACACTAGAAAACACACACAGAGTCACATTCATTCAGGAAACCAGTTTTAGTTTAGTCATTTTGAATAACTGACTTTTTGACAGGACTAAAAAAAGGCAGTGGTAATTACATTTTAAGTGAAAATAGCATTATTTCTTAGTCATTTGTTGTCAACACTAAGTGAAAATAGATTCTGTTCACACTACAATAGCAGGATTTTCTGCACATGCTTTAAAACACAAGCAATGCTACACAGATAGCAAAATGACTCTGGAGTGGATCCACAGGTCTGTATCTGAGTTCACTTGCACAGCACAACAGATCCGGATCCGGTCCAGACCCTACATGTATCCACTAATAAAGCGGTTCATCCAACCCAGATCCAGACCCCTTCATTAAATGAGTTGATTACTTAAAATGGGTAATCTGGCCAAAACTAGCTATGGAAATACCAAAAATAAAGCTGACAAACATATAGACTAGACTGCTCTATAAAGGCTTAAATATCCCATATGCCTGCCTTTATTATTGATAAAAAAATAAACCATCAAATCATTGAAAACTTAAATATCTATATTAGTGAAAATGAATACATTATGAAACAAAGTCGATTCTGTGATAAAGCAGCTCTGGAGAAAACAGTGATATCATACTCCAACTAAATTCAGTTCAAGTTTTGTCATTCAACAGCATTAATACAATCAAATCAATATTATTCCTGAATATTCGGTGTCTTTTTAAACCTCAGCTAAGGTGAAAGTGGAACCCAAACTCCAGCAGGTGACTGAAACGAAGTAAAAGCACTTTGGGAGAAACACAATATATTCAGTCATTGCTATTGTAGGTGGATGCTGCTGTAAGGGAACACAGTAGTGCAAGACAATTATACAGAAATACTTTGATGACAGACTTTGCTCAGGTATTTCAGAATGACCATAACAACATATAGATGCTGTGAACGAGATCGGTTATACCATCTCATAGCGGAAAGTCACATGACTTTTTCAATGCGCGCCGTGGAATTTATTCAGTAAATATGTTTCCATCATAGTTTATGTACATTTGTTCTTATCAGATAAAACATTTAAATCAATCCTAAATGTAACTGGAAGCCAGTGTAAGGACCTGAGGACTGGTGTGATATGCTCAGATCTTCTGGTTCTGGATGAGCTGCAGCTGTCTAATGTTCTTTTTGGGAAGGCCAGTGAGGAGCCCATTACAATAGTCCACCCTGCTGGTGATAAAGGCATGTACTAGTTTCTCCAAGTCTTGGCTGGAAACAAAACATTTAATTCTTGCAATGTTTTTTAAATGATAGTATGCTGATTTAGTTACTGCTTTGACATGACTACTGAAACTAAGGTCTGTGTCCAGAATCACACCAAGATTCCTGACTTGTTTTTTAGTTGTATGACCCCTAGAACCAAGGTATGCATTCACCTTGAACACTTCATCTTTGTTTCCAAATGCAATGACTTCAGTTTTTTCCTTGTTTAACTGAAGAAAGTTCTGGCACATCCAACTATTAATTTCATCAATGCATTTGCAGAGGGAGTCAATGGGGTTGTGGTCATTTGGAGATAAGGCTAGGTAAATCTGGGTATCATCAGCATAGCTGTGATAGGCAATTTGGTTATTTCTCATTATTTGACTCAGTGGAAGCATATACAGGCTAAACAAGAGCGGTGCAAGAATTGAGCCTTGTGGGACTCCGCATGTCATGGACGTCCACTTAGACTTATGCTCTCCTATACTCACATAATAGCCTCTCCCTTCTAAGTATGACCTGAACCATTTGAGTACCATCCCAGAAAGCCCGACCCAGTTTTCCAGTTTCTCTAGTAGTATGTTACTTGCTGGCACTTTTTAATATGTTGCTAGAAGTCCATAACAGTGTTACACATGACACTTCTTGGACAAAAAAAGTATCTTGGTAGAGAATTAGAACTCTGCGTGCGAACAGAGAGATTCACGCTCGTGCATTATTTTAATGTGCTTTCACGTTATATTTATGCGCTCTCGCTGCTGACCGCATACTCATACTGTATACACACTGCAAACACCTGAGGCACCGCTACAATTAATGAGCTCTATAAACAATGCATGGCAAAAAAAAAAAGTCCCTGGATACAGTATGGTAAGAAATTACTTGGTAAGAATTATTAAGAAATAATCTTGTCAATATATGTAAAAATGTCTAAGTCATAACATAACATCATTTCATATATATTATTAAATAACAAAAAAGTAAATATTAAACTGTTACTATGCTTCCACTATTCGAGCTCGCTGATTGGTTTAAGAATAAACCACCAATTTATCTTAGATATTTTTGCTGCATATGCTACAGAACAACAAATTCAAACATGCATAAATGAATGTTGTGTTTCCTCCTGACTGCTTGCGCTGGGGACTATCTACCCGCTGCCGAGCTATGACTGGATCTGGTTTTCCCATTTTGCTGAGGGAAAGAGTTAAAAGAAAGGTAAAAGAAAGAGCAAGCCAGAGTTATTTTCTGTTCATTTCCAGTCCATTCCAGTCCATAGCTGTGGGATTAATAGAAATCGTCATAAAATTTCTAAATTGCTTTATAGCACAATTTTCCGCGACCCTGACTTCCCGTAGTATGCTATCTGATCCAATCAGAATGCATTGCGGCTAGCGCGAGAACAGAACAGACTGGGCATATGCCTAACTCCAGGGCCCGTATTCATAAAGATTCTAAGAATCCTTTCAGAAAACTCTTAATTTATCTTAAAAACTTTTACGTAGGAGTCTTAGCTTAAGAGCGATTCGGGACCGATCTGAGAGCAACTCCGAGTAAGGAAAAGACAAGAACTTTCATGTTAGTGAGGAGGTGGGGTTGACCCCCGTTGCTATGTATGACACAATCTTTTGAAGACTGTGATTGGTTGATTGTCCAAGAAGGAAAAAAAAGAGTGATTTTAAGTATAGGGTCTATTCTAATTCTCACATTGAATGTACATACGTACTTTTTCCTATTTGACCTTTCTCTCTCTCACACACACACAAACACATACTGTTAAATCTTTACTATAGTGATAATTTTGACTTATATCTGTTCTGAAGACGTTAAAATTTTTTGATAAAGCTCTAATTGGTTTTCTCTTGGAAATATGTTTAAAATTAATCCTGAATGCATTTATGACTGTAAAAGCATATCGGTGTGTCACAATCGCAAAATTTATCAAAGAAATCGCGATAGGTTTTTTTTTTTCGATATAGCACAGCCCTAATTCATTCAATAAATACAGTTAACAATCTAGCTTCTGAGTACTTAGTTATTAACCCAGCAATAGCGGGGTCAGTTAATTTTTTTGAAGTGGGCCGTGCAAACATATGTGTGTGGTGTGTGGGCCGCGAGCTGAAAAAGGTTGAGAACCAGAAGTTTGGGGCAGATTGGACATTTCTTGCCTGAGTTACAGCAACTTCTTTTTTCACTGCATTAGTAGCACTTAGCTAAGTGTTGCTAGCATGTTTTAGTATGCTTCTAGAATGTTGCCAGCCTATTTAACACTTGTTGATGCTTTTTATTATTTTGCAAGTCCATAACCGTGTTAAGCATGCCACTTCCTGCTGCCATTAGGTGGCGCTATGACTATAATCGAAAAAGGACAGGACTTTTATCAAACTTGTTCAATTTGGGGCAGATGGGACACTGTATGCCTGAATTACAGTAACTTTCTGATTCACTGCAGTAATATGATGCTTTAGCATTTAGCCAAGTGTTGCTAACATGTTTTAGTATGTTTCTAACATGCTGCCAGTGTATTTATCGCTCAATGGTACTTCTTAATTTGTTGCTAGGAGTCCATAACAGTGTTACAAGTGGCACTATGACTATAACCAAATACGGGCTTGTTGATGTGTTCAATACAGGACTCTTGTCAAACGTGTGAAGTTTGGGGCAGATAGGACATTGCTAGCCTGAGTTACAGCTACTTCCTTATTCAATGCTATAGTTGCATGCTTTTATCACTTAGCTGAGCATTGCTAGCAAGTTTTATTATGTTTCTAGCATGTTGCCAGCCTATTTAACACTTTTTGACACTTTTTAATTTGTTCCTAGGAGTCCATAACAGTGTTAACCTTGTCACTCCCTGTTACCAGCAGGTGGCGCTATTAATATAACTGAATTTGGTCATGGGTATTTGTTTGGAACAAAACACCTATCACACGTGTGAAGTTTGGGGAAGATCGAACATTGCTTTCCTGAGTTACAGCAACATCCTTTTTCACTGCATTAGTAGCATGCTTTAGCACTTAGCTATGTGTTGCTAGCATGTATTACATTTACATTTATTCATTTAGCAGACGCTTTTATCCAAAGCGACTTACAGATGAAGACAGTGGAAGCAATCAAAAACAACAAAAAGAGCAATGATATATAAGTGCTATAACAAGTCTCAGCTAGGTTAACACAGTAAACGTAGCATGGGATTTTAACTAATATAATAAATAAAAAGAAAACCGATAGAATAAAAAAATAAAATAAAAGAGCAAGCTAGTTAGAGGTCTTTACACATACACACACACATACATATACAATTGCATAATAAATGAAAAGAAAATAGAATACAAAAAGATTAGAAAGGTAGTTAGATTTTTTAAAGAATAGAATTAGAATAGTGAGTGTTAAAGTTAGAGGGTCAAATAAAGATGGAAGAAATAGGTTTTAAGCCGATTCTTGAAGATGGCTAAGGACTCAGCTGCTCGGATTGAGTTGGGGAGTTAATTCCACCAGAGGGGAACATTTAATTTAAAAGTCCGTAAAAGTGACTTTGTGCTTCTTTGTGATGGCACAATCAAGCGACGTTCACTTGCAGAACGCAAGCTTCTAGAGGGCACATAAGTCTGAAGTAACGAATTTTGGTAAATGGGTGCAGAGCCAGTGGTAGTTTTGTAGGCAAACATCAATGCCTTGAATTTTATGCGAGCAGCTATTGGAAGCCAGTGCAAATTGATAAACAGAGGTGTGACATGTATTCTTTTTGGCTCATTAAAAATTAATCTTGCTGCCGCGTTCTGAATTAATTGTAAAGGTTTGATAGCATTGGCTGGAAGACCTGCCAAGAGGGCATTGCAATAGTCCATCCTGGACAGAACAAGAGCTTGAACAAGGAGTTGTGTAGCATGTTCCGAAAGAAAGGGCTTGATCTTTTTGATGTTGAATGAAGCAAATCTGCAGGATCGGACAGTTTAAGCAATGTGGTCTGAGAAAGACAGCTGATCATCAATCATAACTCCAAGGCTTCTAGCTGTTTTTGAAGGAGTTATGGTTGATGTGCCTAACTTGATGGTGAAATTGTGATGGAACGATGGGTTTGCTGGAATCACAAGCAGTTCTGTCTTGGCGAGGTTGAGTTGAAGGTGATGGTCCATCATCCAGGAAGAAATGTCAGTTAGACAAGCTGAGATGCGAATAGCTACCGTTCATCATCAGGATCAAGGATCAAGCAGGATAATTACTGAACGTTTTCAATTCTGCTCTTGCCAGTCTTAGAGCTTCAACAACTGAGAGCAAGGCCGTCTCAGTTGAATGTCCACTTCTATAGCAGGCTGGTTGCTTTCAAGGAGATTGTTGTGTGTGAGAAATGTAGAGACTTGTTTGAACACAGCTCGTTCAAGTGTTTTTGCAATAAAAGGAAGAAGGGAAACTGGTCTGTAGTTCTCTAAAAGAGATGGGTTGAGGTTGGGTTTCTTAAGTAGTGGAATTATACGTGCCTGTCTAAATGATGAGGGAAAAACACCAGTGTAGAGGGAAGTGTTGATGATGTGAGTGAGTGCAGGTACAACTTCAGGAGAAATGGCTTGAAGGAGATGAGATGGAATAGGATCAAGCGAGCAAGTTGTAGGGTGATTAGAAAGGATGAGTTTTGACACTTCTGTCTCAGAGAGTGAAGAGAAGGATGTAAATGAGTGTAAGTTTGCTGGTGATATGAGCTTGACTGATTGTGGTGTGGAAAATTGTGCACTAATGTGTTTAATTTTATTAATGAAAAACATTGCAAAGTCGTCAGCTATTAGAGATGAAGCAGGAGGAGGAGGAGGACAAAGAAGTGAGGAAAATGTTTTAAAAAGCATGCGAGACTTGTTGAGATGAATTGTTAATTTTGTTATGGTAGTATGTCCTTTTAGCAGAGGAGACATTAGCAGAGAAGAAAGATAGGAGTGACTGATACACAATAAGATCAGTAGTATTTTTGGATTTGCGCCACACCCTTTCAGAAGCTCTAAGCTTAGAACGGTGTTCGCGTAGAACATCAGATAACCAAGGGGCAGAAGGGGTGTTACAGGCTGGGCTGGAAGATAAGGGGCAAACAGTGTCTAAACAAGATGTAAGAGTGGAGCAGAAAGTATCAGTAGCACTGTTAGCATCCAAAGATGCAAACAGTTTAGGGGAAGGAAGTGAAGATGAAACCATTGCAGATAGCCGGGAGGGTGAAAGTGTGCGTAGGTTACATCGAAAGATGACATGTGGAGGGGTAAGTGATGTGTCAGGGATCATGTTGAGGTTAAGAATGAGGAGGAAGTGATCTGACGTGTGCAGTGGAGTAACCAGAACATGATCAGTAGAGCAGTTTCGTGTATAAATAAGGTCCAGTTGGTTGCCTGATTTGTGAGTAGCAGTAGTTGACACTCGGTTGAGATCAAAAGAGGCAAGTAGAGTGTGGAAATCAGCATACAGAGGTTTATCTAGATGGATGTTGAAATCTCCAAGCATAACTAGGGGAGTACCATCCTCAGAAAAGGTTGAGAGCAACACATCTAATTCATCCAAAAAGTTACCTAGTGGTCCTAGGGGTCGATAGACAACTAAAAAATTTATTTTAAAAGGGTAGGTAACAGTAACTGAATGAGATTCAAAGGAGCTGTTGATACCCAGAGATGGTAAAGGATTAAATTTCCAATCATTAGAAATGAGTAGACCAGTACCTCCACCTCTTCCAGTCAAACGGGGAGAGTGGGAAAACAAGAAATTATTATAGTATTAGTATGTATATATCATGATGACAGCTTATTTAACACTTGTTGACACTTTTTGGTATTTTCCTAGAAGTCCATAAGAGTGTTAACCATGTAACTTCCTGTTACCAGCAGGTGGCGCTATGAATATAACTGAATTTGGTCATGATTGTTTGTTCAAGACAGAACACCTATCACACGTGTGAAGTTTGGGGAAGTTCAGACATTGCTTGCCTAAATTACAGCAACTTCCTGTTTTCATGGCGAAACATCAAACTTTGCCAGGCCACCAGGGACACACCCCTTGATGAAAACCTTCACAATTTAACATCACAAAGGTCCTATGACGACTCTCACTAAATTTGAAGACAATCCGATTAAAACTGTAAGAGGAGTTCTTCAAGGTACGAGGCATGGAAATGGCAAAAACTGTACAAAAATCATACCGGAAATTCAAAATAACTTACTTCCTGATGGGTTTTGGATTTTGTACCAAGACACTTTTTTGTAGATAATGGTGTGCTACAAGTGTGTACCGATTTTCGTGCACGTACATGAAACCTAGCTCGAGGCGCACTCCGTTCAAATATATGAGGTGGCGCTATTGAGCCATTTTGCCACGCCCGCTTCTGAAACCTATATCAGATGTACATTTTCGCCATTTCTGATGCGTGTGCAAAGTTTCGTGAGTTTTGGAGCATCGTGAGTTTTAGGCCATCAAAAATGCGATTTATTACAGAGAAGAAGAAGAAGAAGAAGAAGAAGAAGAAGAAGAAGAAGAAGAAGAATAAACAGAGCAATTCCAATAGGGTCCTTGCACTGCAGTGCCCTAATTAAAGCTGTAAGCAGCGATGAAAGGGCCCTCACACTCGGGCTCACCACCACCCGGTGCCCATAGGATGAACAGTTTTGAGAGTTTTGGAGCGTGTTTAGGCCCTCAAAAAGGCAATTCATTTCGGAGAATCATATAAATCACTCTAATAAATCACAGCAAGTATCAAATTATTATTATTATTATTATTATTATTATTATCATTATTATTATTATTAGTATGACTTTTATCAGAGACCCTCTGGCAGTTTGAGAACCGCTGGTCTGCACAGAAGAAAGCCCTGTCTACACTCTGCCTCGGTATGAGCTATGTTGAGCTATTCATTAATCTGGTTATTTGATGAGAAAAAGATGAAATGTAGTTACGATAAATACATCAAGAGTCCGTACATCTGCAGTAGTGGAGGATTATTATTCTGCCTCGTGAAACTGTGGAAAAACTGATGATAGCACTGTTTGATCTTGGCTGACAACCGATGCAACTGGTTTCAAGAAGATCCGGTTACATCGAATGATTAGTTCGCGAACCGGATATCACTACACTGCAGTGTTGTGAACGGGCTCACAACAGACCTAGAAGAGAAGACAATGATGAATAAAGTCGTAGTTTTTGCTACTTTTGGACCAAAAAATTCTAACTGACCCTCTGATTCCACATGGACTACTTTGATGTTGTTTTTCTTACCTTTCTGGACATGAGAGCTCTCGGACTAAATTTAAAATATCTTAAACTGTGTCCCGAAGTTGAACGGAGGTCTTACTGGTTTGGAACGATATGAGGGTAAGTCATTAATGACATAATTTTCCTTTTTGGGTGAACTAACCCTTTAAGAAGACAGTGATTCATTAACAGGGGTTGCATGAGTAACTGTCATATTCACTTCGTGTATAGTTCTTGAAGTGTCATTTTTGGATGTCCTATACACTTTCATTATATAAAGAGAAAATATTATATTTTTCTAAAACTCTTAGTTTGTGTTCAAATGATAAATGAAAGTCATATAGGATGGCATGAGAGTGGAAAGGATGGAGTTTCCCTTTCCCTGTATTTTTATTTTTGTTGGTGTTCCGCTGGGTTTCATTTTAATTGTTGTTGTTGAACTAAATATACGTTTGACCTGTGCCAATGCATTTTTTTTTCATTCTTTCCCTTTAACCATTCTTCTGTATTGTCTACTTCTACTTTTTTAATACTTGAGTACAATTTAAAGTTGTACTTTTTTACTTTAACTCAAGTATGATTTTGACCAGATACTTGTACTTTTAATTGAGTAAAACTTTTACTGAATAATTATACTTTCACTTGAGTAATTGTTTGAGTACTTTTTACACCTCGAAACTAGTGTTGCACGGTGCACCGATACTTCAAAAGTATCTCGGATATTAAAAGATTAAAATTAAAAGATTCTCGGAAATTAAAAAAACGTCACGATTCCTATATTTATTAGTATCGATACTTCAAAGAATGACTGCATTCCAGATTTGTAAGAGAAGTATTTCATGTTGGCGTGTGCAATGCATGCTTCCAGTGCCTCCCTATTGACGTCTGTGTTTTTTCTCCACACGCAAGCAGCAAAAAAGCACTACGGCGAGATGGCTGCATTAGTGGCTTTACTAAACTGATTTGGCTTTACTAAAATGTGTGCATAATCGCATTAAATAGTTTAAATAAGTTGCTCAGATGAACAAAGCACAAGGTTTTCTTGCATAATTAACATTTTAATTGTTTGGTCAGACAGTTTATACAGTATATAATATTCACATTAATCAGGGATTAAACGTATGCTAAATATGAAAACGAGCGTATCTGCACAGCACCTATAACTGCGCTTTGTATCTGCTGATTGCTGATCGAGATTTACATGCTTGGCTCACTGACCCTGTATACGCATTCATTTCGTTCACGAACGAGATGTATCAGTTCATTCAACTCTTTCATGAATGAGAAGATCTCTCGATCTCGTTCAGTGAAGGACGGATTTGTTCACTACATTCAACAAAGCACATGCTCCGTCACATCTTGAGTAACTCTTTGACAGGATGTCACGAGCTGCGCATCCTGTGGAGGGAGGAACTTCAGTGAACAAGAAATATGAATGTAATAATACAATCTCCATAATAATCGGGAAGAAGGAGGCGGGAACCAGCGGACAATCAAAATGAAACTTGAATAATTAAAAATAAACAAAAAACAGCGCATCAGCCCCTCACGAACGACTGATGCGCACAAATAAAAACCAAAACATAAAATAAAGCCCAGGCCTGGGGCCTGTTCTTCATACGTCGCTAACTCAGTTAGCTGGATTTGAATGTTGACGATTTGGCGTGATCTTGGATCATTTGGTTCTTCGAAGCTCATCCTGCAGCTGATGTCATAGCAACATGTCCGTAAGCTTAAACCTGCTCGGGAGCAGCTTATTTCATGTAAACAGGATTTGATCGCTTCTTTTCAACCAGAACTGATACTCAAAATATGTCTGCTACCACCGCTACTTTATTACAAGAGTATCGTACTGATCAAGGGACAGCCAATTTTACTCACTGAAATATTTATTTGTCATAAAATTATTACTTCATAATTGTATTAGAGTCTTACACACATGCTATACAGATAATAGAGTCGTGCATTATTTTGAGTGATGACTGCTATTATAAGAGTGGATTGATGAAGCGCAGGAGCAGTGTTGCCAACTTCTTTCAATGGAAAGTAGCTAAACTCTGCCTGAAAAGTCGCTAGATGACGTCATATGCAAATTAGCATATTCATGACGTAAGTGCGTCATATTATCTCGCCCTTTCTATGCTCATGTACTGCGTTTTAAGGCAGCCAAAATTCTCAATAAAAGTTTTTTATTATTATATTTTAATGTTTCTGTTGTCCGACAACGGAATTAATATTATAATGACTGAAACGCGGTCCATTAAGAATACATAACCAGCTCTCAAAGATGTTAATCTCTGCACTAAAATCCTATTCACGACATTGTCTAATTAAATCACATACACATAAGATTAAGATAATGATTGTACTGTGATTTCGGCTATACTTGTATGTAAAATAGAGTTAGAAGCAACAGAATATATTTTATTAACAGAAAGTGCTGCTCCTTTCTGCCCGCTGAACATAGCAGAAGCAGATGCAGAGAGAGAGGGGCGTGTGCGCACGCTGGGAGAGAGAGAGAGAGAGAGAGAGAGAGAGAGAGAGAGAGAGAGCTCGTGCGGCAGTACTGGAGAGTCTCAGAGACTAAATAAGGTCTGTCAAAAAAAGTCGCCAGATTTGTCGCTAGTCGCTTTTTTGGAAAAAAGTCGCTATGGGGGTCTGAAAAGTCGCTAAATCTAGCGACAAAGTCGCTAAGTTGGCAACACTGCGCAGGAGATGCAGAGAACATGATATTGACCCTTAAGAAACTTTCATTAATGCTGTCACGTAACAAATCTGTCCAAATATAAAATGAAATGAATAGATAATTTCTACATTGAAATAAAAATGTAAAGTCTGCACAACTATTATAAATTGCGAATCTAAATAATTGGGAATCATTAAAACATTATAATAAAATAAAAACATTATCTATTATCTGTATCTATTATCTATTATCTGTTTCATGTAAATATTATAATATTTATGTAGTTTTGTTTGCTTGGCTGTTTCCTTATAAAAGAAATGTCAAGTTTTTCGTCAGGTGTCGTTTTAAATTATATGACGTCATTACATTGCCGTCTTGCCACCAGCCAATCGCTGCACTGCTGATCATGGTTTGGAGTATTGATACATATCCCCTTTAAGCCAACACATGAACGCGCAATTATCTCAGATAACTCAATCAAGCGATACTAATCATACACAACAGGTGTGTTCGAAGAACCCAATTAGCCGGATCATGATTAGCACGATGATATTATCTTGGATGTGTCATTTGTTCTCGGATGTAATAAGCGACAACGGCCCCTGGTCCTCTCTCGTCCTTCACTGTCGTCGCTCCAGTTTTATAGCCTTCCATCTCCTCTGTGGGACTCGAGACCAGTGGTGGGTCGCAGGTGTCGCTCATTCCCACATCCCTCAGCCCTGCCCCACTCGTCACAATGAGTCTAGTAGAAACGTATCTTCCGTGATTTCCGCTATAAGCGGGTCAGGGTGGGTAAAGAAATTTTAATTTATTTGCGGGCTGGCCAAATAATTTCATAAAAGCAGGACCCACGCATCACTAGGCTGCATGAGCAAGCACTGTGATCGCCGGTCCATGACTGGTAGAAAAAGATGACGCTCACTAAAGATGATGTTCATTAAAGCTCCCTGGCTGAGTTTTCTCCTTTGAAAGAAAAGGTTGCACAACTGACAGAATAAGTTACCATATCTACAATTTATTTTCTTTCTTTTTTACTTAAATGCCATTGTTTAAATTGATATTTATCTTTTGACATTTAATCTTCTGAGAAACATTGTTTAATATAATCACTGTTCATATTTTTATTCAAAGTTCAGAATAAAGATACATTTATTACTCTTATGTTTCTTATGATAACTGAGATAATGCTGCTAAATTTTCTCTTTCTTTACCTTGAATGTCATTGCTCTATTTTATTTTTTATATTTTGATATTTCATATTTTGTTCAAATGTTTAATATATCTGCTGTTCATATCTTTATTTATTAGTGTGTTACATGATTAGAATGTTGTCCCGGTTTTAAAATAAAGCACATCGATGATATTTGAGAGTGTATTTTCCCTTTTCAGGAAAAGTATCGGAAAAGTATCGAAATTGCAATTCTTGACTAGGTATCGGTATCGAAACAATAATTTTGATATCGTGACAACACTACTCTAAACTGAGAAAGTGCATTTGAAACTTGCATATGCTTGGGTCTGGTGAATTAATTAAATACACTGATGTTAATCCCTACTGTCAGCGAAATGAAAGTTGAACTCATTGTGTGTACTCACAGCTACATAAGGTATTTTTCCCTTAGCAATTATGTAAATGTACAAATTACTTATTTCTTGAAAATGTTTGTATTGCATTGATTTAGATTTTTATGAAATATTTACCTTGTGAGACGTGGACTGTGATTTATCTTAAAAAATGTCCACTTCTTAATTGTACACATACATCAGTTTGTTTCATCATTTTCACAACATATTTTTATATTTTGCAGTTAAAATTGCGTATTTTTAAATAAAAAATTGGCTGTAAAATGATACAACTAATACATGACTAATTTTAATATTTGTTTTATCAGATAATTAATGCTAAATAAATCATAAAAATATACATGCTTATAGACAGATAATGATTTCTGCTGCAGAACTTTCACATGTGCATCTTGGGAAACATCTAATGTCTGCAGTTACATATGCAAGATGTATTTTTAAGAGTGCTTGTTCATCTGCCGTACGTCTCTAAGATGTTTCCTGTCAGATGTCAAATAGACATTTATTAGAAAGCATGTAAAACTGTTTCTGAGAGCTTTATCAGATTACACAGCAGATGTTTCCCAGATCTTTAGCAGACGTCTTACACGTTTAATAAATATATTACATCTGATAAAATGTAGAGACGTTCATAATGTCTAAATATAATTTAATGAATACAAAAATATATATATTAGGGAGTGGCCTATAAGTAAATCTCTGCAGCCATCTAGTAATGGTATTTTAATATATATTTTATTTTTTTATTATTGTTTGCTTTCCTACATCATGAAACTTGTAAATTTATACATGGGGGAAACCTATGAAGGATGAACAAATAGTGTCACATAAAAAATAGTCTTACTTTCATATTCTGTAAAACTTGGAAAAGTTGTGTGAAGCATTTAACACTTGAAAACATTAAACCATTTCTGCCACAAATTCCTGTAGTTTACTCTTAAATCAATGGTGAGCGGAGTTGGAGATTTGTGTTTACTGAACAATGTTTGTTTTCGTCTCCACATCAGTGGCGTTTGTTCTGATATCAGCTTTAACTGAATTTGAATGCTTCTCACAAGATTTCACAGAGATGTTACTGATTCTGTGGTGAATTCGACTGCTTTCTTCACTGTATCTCCCATTGCTGTGTATAACGGTGTCTTGTGATCCAGATCAGCCAGAGGATCGAGCAGATAAATGGTCTGCGCTGCGGAGGCCAAACTAGTGCGGATTTGTTCTGCTTTCGGTTTGTTTATCCAGTGTAGCTTATGTTGATGTACATCAGTCATGATGAGAAAACAAGGCTATTCATTCCATTTTTGGAACTGAGAAACAACCTTTCTTTGACTGACTGAGCATTGCGATGACGTCATGGGACACGTCTAAGCCCAAATTCTAGCAATTATGAAAATTTGCGAGCTTTTGCGAGTTTGCTAGATTTTGCGATAAATTCAGCGATTGCTAAATCGCTAAATCTTCGAGAGACTGGCTAATGTGCAGAGGAGCTAACTGTTCCACAATGCTATTTCAAAATTAAAAACTGCCAGCAAAGAAATTAACTACTTTATTAATTATAATTTTACTGGAAACTGTACAAATAAAGCATATTTTAATAATATTTCCAGCCGGCACATGAACGACCTTCAACATTGAAATATGGTTGAAATAAGGTCAGTTGTGGATTCAACGTTGAAACAACTTTGATTCAACGTTTAAAGATTAACGGTTGAAAAACATTTATATTTACATATAATTTAGTCGCTATGTCAGCACAGGCGTTTCAAACAGACTTTTATGATATGGATTCGACAGCACCGGCGCAAGCAGTGAGTAACAGTGTTCATTAATGCCTGATCTGTGATCAGTGATTTCTGATGTGTAGCTAATCATTCAAGTTCTCACAGACTTTCTTTCTAAATCGTTTAATACTGTTTATGCATCAGTGAATCAAGCCAGTGACTAAACGATCAACTTCACGTTGTTTCTCTTAGTAGCATGAAACAAATCTGTTATTTAAATTGTGATTTAACTACAGAGAGCGATCAAAGAACGCTCGCTTTTTTCCAGAGCTGTTACACATCGCGAGTATATCTGCACACTTGCCCAAACTGCCGTTACAATGAATGACGCTGTTATGCTGCACAACGGAGCTCTTACTGTATTCATGTGTTTGCTGTTAACTGTGGTGAAAGCATTTTGTGAGGAAAACATGTTGCAATAATGACGAGATCACTGCATCCACGCGATAAACAGACTCTGTCTACTCAATGCTCATCACTGCAGCCTTTCATGTGATGGGGAAAAGATTGAAAAAATTATTATATAATCAACACTTCCACGATTCGTTAATCTCGACAGCTGTAATAGTAATATATATATATATATATATATATATATATATATATATATATATATATATATATATATATATATATATATTTGAGAGGGGTTTCACATGTAATATGCATTTCGAATGCAAAGATGTCAGCCAATCACAACAGTTGTGGTTTACTCAGAGTCTCACAGCAGACACGCCCCTTCAAACAGAGCATTCAAGCCAGAGGGCTAATATCAGGAACTAAAAATGCTTTTTATTTCTAAATTTTAAATGTAAAAATCATACTAACAATATAAATACACCTAAGGAAACATTAAAAAGCATTTAAAGAAAAGTAAATAATCCATGTCATGGGACCTTTAACAAACTTTAAAATTATTTATATTAAATTATTCAAGATTATTATTATTTTAATATCATTTTACAAAATTTTAGTCATGATACCTATTCTAAATATTATCATCATTAACAACAATAAAACTATATACATTTCGCTGCTTTATCACACTGAAACAACTCCCATTGGTAGTTTTATTTTATTACTTCGATCATGATTGGTTAATCTGGCTGTCATTCAGGAAACTGAACAATGAATTGGTTCACACCTTTCTACATTTACATTTCTACATTTCTACAAAATATGACCGTTATTGTCGTCTTTCTGTGAGTGAGGCAGCTGACTGTGAGCTGATGCTTGTTATAACTGACTGATCGCTCAGTCCCAAATTATTTAATATTTTCCTGTTAATTTTTTATTTTTATTTAGAGCGAATTTCAATGGAGAACAAAAACAGTGAACAAAAGAAGGGTCAGATGTGTTCTGCGAGGTCCTGCAAACACACTGGCAAAATGAGGTAAGAAAATCGCTATCTTTATTATCTTTTAAAAATATTAAAGTATTACCAGAGTTTACAAAAGGGTGGCTTAAAGGACATGTAACCTGCAGAAGATAAAAAATAACCGTGTGTGTATTTTTGCATTGCTTTATCACAGATGATCAAGTTAGATGCTCACCTAATTTGTTGCTCGTAAGTTATGTTTTAATGTCTGTCTTTTAGAGATTTTTCCACATTAAGTGTGTTGTATATGTTTTTTTTATTCTTATAATAGTTTCAAAGTGTTTTCTGAAACATATAAGTGCAAAAGTCAGTACAATTTTAATGACTTAATGAAAATGAATAGGATAGTTTAAATGTAGTTTAATATTAATACATTTTAATTTAATCATTGAGTAAGGTTTTTTTTTTTGCACATTTAAGTATGTTACAGTTAATGTACAGTACAGTTTTGTAACTTTTGTTACATAATTACATTTAAAATTACATTTTAATTTAAGGTTTAAGTTTTCATTTACCTGTATGTAAGCACAATGTAGTGTTAATGTTCAAACTGTATTTCCCATGGTAAAGTGGCTGAAAACTACGGACCCCCTTAAGTGTCATTGTGGTGGGAAAAAATCAGAGTGAGTGAAAAAATTTCGGGTGGGAGGAAATTTTTTTTTTTTGCGTTCTCTCGCAAAACTTTGGCGTTCCCTCGAGAAACTTTTGCGTTCTCTCGCAAAACTATTGCGTTCTCTCGCAAAGATATTTGCGTTCTCTCGCAAAACCAGCGTTCAGACAAAACACTTCCTGTTTACTTTACAGCTTGTAGTGGTTCATACAGCTCCATAAGTCCACAATGGAGCGGTTCATAGAGTTTTGTTTTGAAATTGGAGAAATAGTCAGTGCATGCTTCTTAAGGCAAGGTTTTGGGACATAGTAAAACGCTTTATGTAAAACAATGTGTGACGAGAGCCGAGGGAACTAAACGATCAGTGTCTAATCACAGACGCGTTTTCTTTGAGTCTGATCTGATGACGGGTATTACATACATATGTCAAACAGACATTAAAGAGACCCGGGACCGGACCGGACCCGACCTGGCTGACCATTCACTGTGAAGACCTCACAATACTGGGACTCTCCATAGGTGTAATGGTTTTACTAATGTACAAACTGTATAATCTATCCTCCTACACTAATGTAACCCTACCAATCACAGAAAACGTTTGGCCTTTTTTGAATTTCAAAAAATACCATTTAGTATGTTTTTTTGCAATATTTTCATGATACCCTAAATAGGCTACCATTCTTTCAGTTCAAAACCATGTGGTTTCAGATGGGCTTTGTTGCACATAAAATTGTTAGCTATAAGATAAGCATCTTACTTGTTGTCTTTTCATATTCATCAATGACATCTTCAGTTTTAATGAGTTCAACAAAGCAAAAAAAGGGACCAGTGCAGAGGGACACAGCAGAATTGATTCATTCTTAAGCCAGACAAGAGGTGTGCAGCTATACAGCCAGGGGCATCCCAGACAGAAGGCCATTACTGAATCCATAATACAGGACCTCATCATTTCATGCAACCTACCACTATCTTTGATTGACAAGCCTAGCTTCAGGAATTTTATGTCAGTGGTAGAGGAGAGATATTGCCCAGTATGCCAAAGCACCGTAACCAGACGTCTGAGTGAGCTAGTAGCAGAAAAAGAGTCCAAGATAAAATGTAAACCACAAAAGACTGACAATGTGTCAGTGACAGTGGACATCTGGACTAACAGGAGCATGCGTGGCCTCTTAGGGGTAACAGCCCACTTCATGGAAGTGGAGGTGAAAGAGTGCCCAAGAAGACTGCAGACAGTTCTCCTAAGTTGTGAACGATTCACTGGGTCACAAACTGGAGAGAGAATAAGTGGGAAATTTGAGGAGATATGTGACAACTTTAAGATAAAACATAAATTTGATTACATCATCTGCGATAATGCCTCAAATATGAAGAAACCCTTCACAGTTTGTTTCCCTTCTGCTAAAACTAACAATGAAGATGATGATGAAGATAAGCTGGGAAACAGCTGCATGTGGGAGGAAGTAAGTGAGGAATACCAGGATGACGTGGAATCCATCCAGAGCAGCTGTCGGCAGCAGCGGCTGCAGTGCTTTGCACATTAATTGCAGCTTGTTGTAAGAGATGGGCTAAAGGAGACAAAAACTCTGAACAGTACAATGGCAAAAATGACAAAATTTTGCAGTTTACTCCATTCTACTCGTAGACTGAAGGAAGCTTTTGAGGCGGAGTATGGAGCAAACCGAAGCATCCCCTCAGCTGTGTCCACACGATGGAACACAACTCTTCGCTTTGTGGAGGCAGTCACTGACCTGGATCCCCAAAGCCTAAACTCTCTCCAGGAAGCCCAAGGACATAAAGGTGTGTGCTTATCAGCCAGAGAATGGAGTCAGCTCAAAGAGCTTGTTGACATTTTAGCCCCATTTCTGCAAGCAACAGACCTTACACAAGGGGAGAAGGTGGTGACTGTCAGAGCGGCTCTACCTTGTGTACTCTCACTCAACAGCCACCTCATCCATATGCTGAATCTCGTCACCTGGTTGGCTTAGTGAAAGCACTGCAGACGTCACTCCAACACCATTTCCAGGGGATGTTTGCAAATGTCAGAATGGATGAAACAGCACAACCCTCCGTAGAGCTTCCATTTGGAGATATGGTCTACATGTCTGCACTACTAGACCCATCATTCTGCCTATTTTGGCTAGAACAAGATGTCCTCACACCAGATGAATTCAAGAGTGAGGTGAAGGAGATGATGATAGGTAGGTGAATACACATTAACAGATTTAAAAGATTATCATCACATTATGCATCTAACATATTCAAATCTTGTCTTACTTTTTATTGTTTCATGACTTAATCATCACCAGTGTACATTTAGTGTATTAACGTCTTAATATTGTAACAAACCATAATTTTTGTGGAATATTTTCAGAAAGTTGCACTTTTTGAACTATCTCTCAAACAGACATGGAAGAGAAGACAATGCTGAATCAAGTCGTCGTTTTTGCTATTTTTGGACCAAAATGTATTTTCGATGCTTCAAAAAATTCTAACTGACCCTCTGATGTCACATGGACTACTTTGATGATGTTTTTCTTACCTTTCTGGACATGGACAGTATACCGTATACACAACTTCAATGGAGGGACTGAGAGCTCTCGGACTAAATCTAAAATATCTTTAACTGTGTTCCGAAGATAAAAGGAGGTCTTACATGTTTGGAACAGAATAAGGGTGAGTTATTAATGACATAATTTTCATTTTTGGGTGAACTAACCCTTTAAGACTTTTCTAGTTCTAAGGCCACTGAAGGACACCTAGAAGCCAGAAAGAAAAGCCTAGACGTTTTTGTGGCCGGGTTAGCCAATCTAATCTCATCCTTTGGATTTTTTTTATTTTATTATTTCTAAACATTCTGTTCTTAACAAATTACAGGCCATAAGTTGGTCAGTTGCTTCACATTCACTCTAAAAATGTTGAGCGTTTGATTGTTGTGCTAGCCAGCCACTGAGTAAATAACAAATAATTGAGGATTCTCTATCATAAGGAAGTGTACAGTGTGTGCAGAATTATTAGGCACATTGATTTTCTGATAATTTTTTATTCCCAGGCACAATAAAAATGATCAGAAAATCAACGTGCCTAATAATTCTGCACGCCCTGTAATGTGTTAATTTTGTGGATAGTATGAAGAGTTCAGATGCAAAAGCCTTTTAAGTGCAACCTAAAATTTTCTTCTAGAATAATCATTTTTATAAAGCTTGTATATTTAAGTTCAGTAATCTCACTTAATTGACAATTAATTGCATTGTGATTTAAGTGAAATTACTGAACTTGCATATATGAGCTTGATAAAAATTATCATTCTAGAAGAAAATTTCAGATTGCACTTAGAGGCTTTTGCATCTGAACTCTTCATATATTTCACATTGTTTGGTTCATTGCAATAGCGTTTTGCATTTAGCTACAATGTAATGTTTGACCATATTTGGTCTTTCTTAATTTTTGGTCTGTACTGTACTGTGTGTTCATGCTACAATGCAAAATACAAATATTAACTTAAAAGTAAAGCATTCTTGGTGTTTTTTTTCATGTTGCAATAGCCTGTTTACACTGATTATCTACCAAAATCAAAGCTGATACTGTGTGCTAATAGATAGAGGTGTCATAATAACATATTACATGCTTTGAATTCCATATATATAGCTATGCAGTGTTCTAAGCAGCTTGGATGGGTCGCTGTACGTGATGCAACATTTATTATAACCAGAGACTTAATATAATATAGTGACTTGAGACTTTACTTGGACTCTAGCTCAGAGACTTGAGACTTGACTTGGACTCTATCTCAGAGTCTTGAGACTTGACTTGGACTCTAGCTCAGAGACTTGAGACTTGACTTGGACTCTAGCTCAGAGACTTGACTTGGACTCTAGCTCAGAGACTTGTGAGCATCTCTGATGAATATTAAATATTTTAACTACAGTGTTTTTCTTTAATTTTCCCTGACTACAGCCATCAAAGGTATCACATCATTGAGGTAAAGCTGACGGCTGCTTGCAAAAATGTGCTTTAATGCGCTTGTTTGATAACTTGTGGTTAAAGTGCAACTCAGCGGTTAAAATCTGAAAAACCATTTTGCAGACACGCCGGCTGCAGCAATCCCGGCACAGAAGGCTAATTTTGGCATGGCCACCTACTGTAAGTAGTTACTCCCCAACACTAATCATGATATTGCGATAGCAAAACTGTTGTCACAAGACTATATGAAACAATAGGTCTTCCAAGCAAAAGTATAGTTTTTTTAATATATTATAACATCTTATTCTAAAATAAAAAATCTTTAAAGTTGTTTTTGGGCCATTATGCTTTGGCACAGAATCTGGAAAAAATAACTAAAACTGAAAGCACAATATGGCTTAATCCCTTCATCAAGTCTGTTTTCGCTGCGTGTTTCAAAGCGAAGTGCACACATTGTTTCATCAGCTTGTGATCCGGTGTTTTATGCGCTGCAGAACGCCTCCATTAAAGTGAATAAATGCAGTTATCTTGTTTATTGCATATGCTGTGAGTTTAGCATGCATTTGGGAATGCAACAGCTACCAATTTGGCATAATTTTATGGTAGATTACAGCATTCTACTAGATTTGTAGTAAGACAAATTTTTGTAAGCATGTTTTCACTGAAGCTGGAGTTCTCATTCAAAATAAAAGCTTAAAAATGCAGTATGAATTGCTGACAGCTAGTGGTTTAAATGGGTAATGTTACAGCAGTCCAAATTCAAAATATATCTTTCAAGTGTAGAAATTAGGAAAAAAGAATTGTAATTTTCCTACTGTAGTGCATAGCAAAAGTAATATAACCATAAAATATTTTATTTAATTTATTTTACAGTGCAATTGGTTTAAAATATATGTCTATTATTCTAATTTTTTTATATTATTATTATTATTATTATTTTATTCTAATTTGTTTGTTTTTCTGACTTACGTTTTCTTAGTTAAGAACATGAGTTGAGCTCTTAATTTTGAACTCTAAATGTGCATTGACTTCATATCGTGATATTATTGTTTGGTGAGATTTTGATAGGTACATCCCAACTAAAAACTCCTCCTGCTCAACATACTTGAGTTTTTCCAATGAGCATTTTGGATCCTCCAGTTTTTCAGAGAGTAGCCTGACTCCAGAATCTCCTGGGTGATTGTAGCTCAGATCAAGCTCTCTCAGATGTGATGGGTTTGAACTCAGAGCTGAAGACACATAACCACAGCCTTCCTCTGTCACCATACAGCCAGACAACCTACAAAAATATACAGCAACAGTCTACATCACATTGCAGTAGTTCTATAGCATTGTGACTGTCCTTTTACTTAGTACAGAAATACAATCTTTCATTGCTTTATTCACGTTTAAATGCTATAAATATAAGCAATGTTTTATTCCATGAGTTTTTCAATTAGAATTTATATATTAAGTTGCTCAAGCAAGTGGCAAAACATTTAAATAAAGTCTACAGTTTACTTGCTTTGTTTTAGAGTATTAGTCTATCAAAATTATTAAATTAAAACTTACCACTGACACAGTCACACCCTCTTGCCTTTTCTTTTGCATTTAAATATTTGATGAAAGGAATTTTGTGGTTCAGAAAAAACTTTCGTTTTCCTACCTCCATGAATCCCATATTGCCTTGTTCATCTGAAACACTTTTTTCTTGTTTTAAACCTAGCCAAGAAGCCATATGTATACTACAACGGCCGCCATTCCAGTAAGATGTATATATAGGCCAAGATAGAAGCTCAGTGTCTCTCCAGTTTTTGCAATTTTGCAATATTGTTCCACACCAATTCCTGCATATTCTATTCATCTCGGGTCTGTTCATACTGAACAGCTTTGAGTTAACATACTACACCTGACAGGAGCTTTTGGATATCGGTGAAGACTTTTCCAACAGTTGTATCACCAGTCTTCGACTCATCCGAGATCGCCAAAACAACCAAGGCTACGCACTCTACCTGGCCGGGTCTAAGAGCCAAGCTAAAGCTAACACCGCTCAGGCTCTCTTTACCCAGCATTTTCCTCGCTAATGTGCGGTTTTCACAGAAACATGGCTACACAGCGACGTACCCAATAATGCTATTGAGCTAGTCAGACGTTACACGCTCCGGGCAGATAGGACAGCAGATGACTCTGGCAAGACAAGAGGTGGTGGATAGTGTATTTATGTCAACAAAGCTTGGTGTACAGACACTGCTCACCTAACCTAGAGTTTCTCATGGTTAAATGTAGACCTTTTTATCTGCTGCGGGAGTTCACTTCCACCATAATAACTGCAGTCTATATTCCACCGGATGCTAATGCCAAGCTTGCTTTGAACGTGTTTCATGTAGCCATTATTAAAGGGTTAGTTCGCCCAAAAATGAAAATTATGTCATTAATAACTTACCCATATGCTGTTCCAAACATGTAAGGCCTCCTTTTATCTTCGGAACACAGTTTAAGATATTTTAGATTTAGTCCGAGAGCTCTCAGTCCCTCCATTGAAGCTGTGTGTACGGTATACTGTCCATGTCCAGAAAGGTAAGAAAAACATCATAAAAGTAGTCCATGTGACACCAGAGGGTCCGTTGGAATTTTTGGAAGCATCAAAAATACATTTTGGTCCAAAAATAGCAAAAACGACGACTTTATTCAGCATTGTCTTCTCTTCCGTGTCTGTGTCTGTGTGTGAGAGAGTTCAAATCAAAGCAGTCTGGATTTCCGGTTCGCGAACGAATCATTCAGTTCACCAAATCGAACTGAATCGTTTTAAACGGTTCGCATCTCTAATACGCATTAATCCACAAATGACTTAAGATGTTAACTTTTTTAATGTGGCTGACACTCCCTCTAAGTTCAAACAAACCAATATCCCGGAGTAATGCATGCACTCAAACAATACACTGACTGAACTGCTGTGAAGATGAACACCGAGCCGAGCCAGATAACGAACAATAGACTGACTCGTGAACGAGTCAATGTTTTGTTCGTTATCTGGCTCGGACGGTGTTCATCTTCAGTTCTCTCTTCACAGCAGTTCAGTCAGTGTACTGTTTGAGTACATAAATTACTCCGGGATATTGGTTTGTTTTAACTTAGAGGGAGTGTCAGCCACATTAAAAAAGTTAACAGCTTAAGTCATTTGTGGATTAATGCGTATTAGAGATGTGAACCGTTTAAAACGATTCAGTTCGATTTAGTGAACTGAATGATTCGTTCGCGAACCGGATATCCAGACTGCTTTGATTTGAACTCTTTCTCACACAGACACGGAAGAGAAGACAATGCTGAATAAAGTCGTCGTTTTTGCTATTTTTGGACCCAAATGTATTTTCGATGCTTCCAAAAATTCCAACTGACCCTCTGATGTCACATGGACTACTTTAATGATGTTTTTCTTACCTTTCTGGACATGGACAGTATACCATACACACAGCTTCAATGGAGGGACTGAGAGCTTTCGGACTAAATCTAAAATATCTTAAACTGTGTTCCAAAGATAAAAGGAGGTCGTACATGTTTGGAACAGCATAAGGGTGAGTTATCAATGACATAATTTTTATTTTTGGGCGAACTAACCCTTTAAACAACAGACTGCTCACCTGGAGGCTGCTTTTATTGTCGCGGGTGATTTTAATCACTGCAAATTAAAGACAGTGCTCGCCAAATTCCATCAACATGCTTCCTGTCACACCAGAAAAGACAAAACTTTGGATCATCTTTACACAAACATTGATGGAGCTTACATCACGACCCCCCTCTCCCACCCCAGAAAGTGTTATGATCCTAGCTATTTGTTTTGTGTGGGTGTTGTTTTGTATATATGTGCAGGGATTGGCTGTCACCGGTGGAGTCTGATTGGTGGATCTACTTGGATCCCATAACCTTCAGTTTATTGTATTTGTTTGTTTATGATGATTTAATTTGGTTATGTTTTAGGAACGTAGGAGTGTCCTGCCATTTATTTTGATCTTGTTTGTGAATTGTTTATAAATAGGGAGTTAGGGAAGTTACTGTGTAATTTTGTTTATTCCCTGAATAGGTAATTTATATATGTTTGGTTATAAGTTTATTTAGTTTATTATTTTGGCCTTGGGGCACCCTGAAGTCATGGCTCCTTAATTTAATTATTACTTCCACTTTAAATAAATTATACTTTTGTGGAACTTAGTTTTGGTGTCGTTGGTGATCTGTCGGCTTGGGCTGGTTTCCTGTTATTATCAACAAAATGCTTGCCAAGCCCGTCCTGATAATATAGGATGTAACAGACAGTTTGATCACCTTTCTTTGTTTCTCACCCCTAAATATTCACCCCTCATCAACCGTGTGAAGCCATCAGTGAAAACCATCAAAGTGTGGCCAACTGGAGCAGACTCTTTACTTCAGGACAGATTTCAATACACAGCCTCGAGTATGTTTGCTTCTCAGGCTGCCTGAGGCTCCCACACGGATATTAATATCTATACATCCTCTGTACTGGACTACATCAAAACCACCATTGTCAGTGTTACAACAGAAAAACAGATAACAACATACCCTAATCAGAAGCCATGGATGAACAAGGAGGTGCGACATCTGCCGAAAGCCCGCAATACTGCCTTCAGATCAGATGACGCTCAGGCCTACAACAAATCTAGGGCTAACCTGAAAAGGGGCATCAAAAAGGCCAAGTACTGCTACAAGCTAAAGTGACAGGAACACTTTTCCAACTCTGACCCCCGACGCATGTGGCAGAGCATATAGATCATCAGTGACTATAAGTCAAGCAACTCTGCTCCAACGGTAATGGACGTCTCCTTCCTTAACAAGCTAAATTGCTTTTATGCTCGCTTCAACGGTGACAGCAAGGAGACGGCCACCAAAATCACACCCTCAGACCACCAACCCCTTAAACTCACCTCCACAGATGTCCACACTGCACTGAGCCATATTAATGCATGCAAGGCTGCTGGCCTGGACAACATTCCTGGACATGTGCTTAGGGCATGTGCAGAGCAGCTTGCAGGGGTATCCACACCCATTCCACCACCATCACACTTAACACTGGCGTACCTCAGGGCTGTGTGCTGAGCCCATTCCTTTACTCCCTTTACATCCACAACTGTAACCCTGTGCATGGGTCCAACTCCATCATTAAGTTTGCAGATGTGATTGGCCTCATTAGTGACAACAATGAGACTGCCTATGGGGAAGAGGTACAGCACCTGGCTACATGGTGTGCTGACATAACCTGCTCCTTAACACCAGTAAGACAAAGGAGCTAATTGTTGACTTCAGGAAGAGAGAAAGAGCGCACGACCCCATCCACATTAACGGGATGGTTGTTGAACGTGTCTCCAGGTTCAAGTTCATGGAAACCACCATCTTGGAGGACCTGTCCTGGACAACAAACTGGTCAAGAAGGCTCACCAGCGCCTCTTCTTCCTCAGGACACTGAAGAAGAGCCAGCTGTTTTAAGCTACATGGTTAACTTTTACCGGTGTGTGATCGATAGCATCCTGACCAGTTGTATTATAGTCTAGCATGGGAACTGCTCAGTTGCTGACTGCAAGGCACCACAGAGGGTGGTGAAAACTGTCCAATGCATAACAGGGACACCACTTCCTGCTACTGAGGACATCCAGAAGAAACACTGTCTATGACTGTTTAACTTCCTGCCCTCCGGGAGGCGCTTCAGGAGCCTACGGACAAGGACCACAAGATTCAGGAACAGCATTTTCCCTACAGTGGTCTCCTTGCTGAACTCTGCCCTCTGACATCCCCCACAATACACACACTAACTCCTCACCGCTTCTCATAACTACATCTGACTGATTAATTTATTTATTTACAACAAGCTAAAAACAGTAAACTTGTTATTACTTGCACTACTGTCTGTTCATCCAGAAACACTGAGTAATCTATTTGCACACTGAAATATTTTTTATGCACTTTACTGTCCATTGCAATAGTCTAAATGATGTTCGTATGTTCATAGTTCTGCCTATAGTGTACACTTTTACATAATCCATCTGTATAGCATGTGCATAGTACACCTATCTGTATATATCTATATTTTACCACAATCAATGAGCTGTCAGTATGTGCAGCACAGCAAACATAGACTCGTGCAGAAACATTTCTCTGCTGCAGGCATACTGCTCCTGGAACGCACCGCTGGACCGCAAACACATGCAGTGTGAAAGCTCTAATCTGTTAACTTGGTTGAGGGAAAAAACACACACCACTTAAGCACTGCAAACAGAGTATGTGTGAGACAGGGATCACACTTCACTCCTATATTGAATATGTGTAAATGGCATTAACTGCAACAACATAAATAAATGTTACTGTGTATTAACGTGTTTGTGTAAAATATTTTTGCACTGTAAAGCAGACGGACTTATTGAAATTGCTAAGTCATTCTCTGCCAACAGGAGGTGCTTTAAAGCTGGAAAAATAGAGGTTTCACCAGTATCAGCTGAACACGAAGCAGTGCTTAGCTTACAAATGCTGTTAATCACCTTAATCAGGCATATATCTTGCAAGATGACATCGAAAATATTTTAAGGACAGTCTTCCTTCAGAGATTTAGTGATATAAAAACACCTGTGCCTTATTTTGAATTTTAAATGTGCACATGCTCATATTTATTCAACAAAGCATTTTGGAAAATCAATCAGTTTTGATATTGTGGCGGGTCCCCACAAATAAATAAATGTATGGGAAACACATCCCACAACACATCAACCTGAACCCAACTTCATTACTCATCACTTCAAATTTAACTGCATTTGTAGCCAGCGCCACTACCCAGATGATAAACAAAAACAGAACGGAAGTTAACTTTGGGCCAGGGGCACGTGCCCGATGACACCATCTATGTAATCAAGCATTTCTATAATTACATTACAAACTTCACAATCTGATAATCACACTAAGCCATGTTGACATTCTCACAACCATGCATTGATATAATTTATTAAAAAAGTTACCTGCCACCTGGCCATTAATTGTGGTAGTATTTTGTTAGTTATTTTATGGAAATCTATTTACCTTAATATACCAAGGTGACAGTTTAGACTCTTTAGTCCTTCAGAAAGAACCTTCACTCCAGAATCCTGCAGGTCATTGTTACTCAGATCCAACTCTCTCAGAACAGAGTTTGAGGATTGTAGAGCTGAAGACAAATTCTCACAAGACTGAGCAGTGAGATTACATATGGAAAATCTGAACAATAAGAACAGAGTATTTAAATGCAGAATACATTTTTAAAGTGCATGTTTTTCGTAATGAACTTCCAAAAGAATTATAAAGAATTAATCAAGTATTTAAAACTTAAACCTCAGTGTCTTCAGCTGACAGTTTGGACTCTTCAGTCCTTCAGAAAGAACCTTCACTCCAGAATCCTGCAGGTCATTGTTACTCAGATCCAACTCTCTCAGAACAGAGTTTGAGGATTGTAGAGCTGAAGACAAATTCTCACAAGACTGAGCAGTGAGATTACATATGGAAAATCTGAACAATAAGAACAGAGTATTTAAATGCAGAATACATTTTTAAGGTGCATGTTTTTCGTAATGAACTTCCAAAAGAATTACAAAGAATTAATCAAGTATTTAAAACTTAAACCTCAGTGTCTTCAGCTGACAGTTTGGACTCTTCAGTCCTTCAGAAAGAAGCTTCACTCCAGAATCCTGCAGGTCATTGTTACTCAGGTCCAGCTCTCTCAGGACACATTTTGGGGATTGTAGAGCTGAAGATAAACTTTCACAGGACTGACCAGTGAGATTACACCCACACAACCTGTGTAAAGAATACAAAAAACAACAATGTTAATGTGAATCTAACAGTTTATAAAGTTTATAATTTGCAGTGCATGTTTGTGATAGTGTAATTAGACTTTTTGATAACACTTTATAATAAGTATACAACACTTAATTTAAAAACTATTTTAGTTGATCAGTAGTTTATAAACTCTAGTTAATACATAAAGAGACAATACACATAGTGAATTTGTCATTCGTTGTCAATGTAATAAGCACAGTGTTACTGTTCAGTTAGCACAAATGTAAATATATATATATATATATATATATATATATATATATATATATATATATATTCACATATTAGCTTTATTAACAACTTTTTTGACCATAAATAGTTCTCACTTTAGTCTAGGTCATGGATTTATGTTAAAGAGCCAGTAAGATGAAAATACTAAGCTTCCTGTCACTGTTTATAAGTCCTGTACATTAAGTTTAAATCCATCCAAGGTTAAAAAACATTGTCATTTTGTTAAAATATCATTTTAAAATTACCTCAATTCTCAGAGATCCCCAAACGGTTCGTGCAAACCTGTTCAAAAGATTCAGTTTCCTTAAACCCCACCTTTCGGTAGCATACTGTGTTCTGATTGGTCAACTGACATAGTCAGGTTTGATTGGTTGTTCCGCACACACCTCCACGGTAAACTATGAGTTAGCATCTGTTTGGGGGTGAATTATCTCTTATTCCTCTAATCGTGAAGCAAACAGTAAAATAAAAAACTTGAACAGTCTCGCTGCTTTTTCTTCTGTTATTGTCGTATTCAAGCCACGCGCTTCAGTTTGAATCTGAATAGCGCGTTCAGCGCGGGGGTGTGGTCACATTAGATGTAACGAAGGGAGACATGAAAAACATACATCTCGTTGTTTTCATATGGATTACTTTATCACAGAATATCTGTTTTCAGCAGCACTTGTTTAGTTTTAAAGTAGACATGTCAAGCTTTCTATAGATATCTCTCTCATGTCTCTTCATTGAGTATTCATGGAGTTACACTTCATTTTAATGACGTGTTTGTACATGACGATCAGCGAAGACAGGCTGCAGACAGCACACATACTGATAAGATGCTCGGGAGAAAACAGACACATAACTTCATAATCATACTTCGCGTTGTGATTCGGAGATGCTCGTTGTTCTAAATAAAGTTGGTAATGAACCCTCTTTTATGGCCAAATGCTTTGAAAATCCCGCTGTACTCACCCAAATTAGAAAAGCAGTCATCAGTGAAATGTTGTGAACACAACAAAAGGGATTTGTTGTACTGCTCTGGTATTGTGCTAAAAATGAATTTTAGCCATTGGTTATTCTGATCTTCATTCTTTGGCAGTGAAAATAAAAAAAACTTGCCTTTACAATTAAAAACACTCCGTCTCCTCGACATGATGCTATCACACCAAACAGAGCGTCTGTGTGGGGGGGTGGGGCAGGTCAAGACGGTGGGCGGAGATTATTATGCAAAGTGTTCCTAGTGACGTACGTAGAGATGGGCAAAAGATTTGAAATCTATAACGACTCGTTTCAGCAATTCAGAGTTGACTCCTTACTTTAGAAGCCAATAACTTTATAAATCGTGTACTTTTTGGTTTAATTACTTTGCACATTGTTTTCAACTAATGGACAGCTACATCATACACTGTAATACAGGTAATTTTTGATTTCCCATCTGTGTGACTCTTTAACAGTGGCTCTCATCGATCACAACAAGCTCATTTTTTCCACCAATCAGCTGGCCTTTACATTTTCTAATCTTCTCAACAGCTGTAACACACAATTTTTTGATTGCATTTAATCTAGCAAAATCTGTTTAACACGTATGCATCAATACACTTATTTTACTATTATCTTGAAATTATTTCCTAAGAGTATTTCACGCTGGGTTTAAAAATATCTGATGATGATCAGTTGTTTAATTTGGTTCACGCCCTCCATGGACAGAGACTACCGGTCATCTCATACATCACTGAAGACATCACCCTAATCACATCAGGCAACCACTCAGAAACCATCTCTTTCTACATCCTTGACTCTCCTCTTGCACCCATAGTCCTCGGGTCACCCCTAGCTCCTCCTACACAACCCCAAGATAGACTGGCATTCTAATTCCATTCTGGCCTGGAATGATTTCATGAGTCTTGTCTAGTGTCTGCTTGTCCATCTGTTTCTGTCTGTGTTTCAGGAGGAGGCAGTGGATTTGTCTAACGTGCCGGTGGAGTACCTCCACCTGAAGGAAGTGTTCAGTAAGTCTTGTGCTGCTTCTCTCCCTTCACATCGTCCCTATGACTGTGCCATAGATTTACTGTCAGGTAAGTCTCCGCCTAAAGGCCAATTATATTCACTTTCTGTTCCAGAGAGGGAGGCTATGGAGAAATATATTTCTGATTCTCTAGCGTTGAAGTTCATCCGCCCTTCCTCTTCTCCAGCCGGGGCGAGGTTCTTTTTTGTGGGGAACAAAGACGGATCGCTGTGACCTTGCATTGATTACCGAACAACATGAACTGAATAACATCACGGTAAAGAATACTTATCCTTTGCCGTTGATGTCTTCAGCCTTCGAGAGGTTGCAGAGAGCGTCGATTTTCACGAAATTGGACTTACGTAATGCTTATCATTTGGTCCGCATCAGGAAGGGGGATGAATGGAAGACCGCTTTTAACACCCCAAGGGGGCACTTTGAATACTTGGTCATGCTCTTTGGGCTCTCCAACTCCCCAGCGGTCTTCCAGTCATTCATCAACGACGTGCTGCGAGATATGATTGATCAATTCATATATGTCTACCTGGACGACATATAGATTTTTTCCTTGTTTTCGTCAGTCAGAATTGTTGTCAGTCAAAATGGCATTGGAGGAATGGCGCCACTGGTTAGAAGGATCGGGGGTACCTTTTATACTATGGACAGACCACAAGAATTTAGAATATATTAGTACTTCCAAAAGATTGAACTCCAGGCAGGCTTGGTGGGCACTTTTTTTTTAACGTACTGCCCAGGTTCCAAGAATATTAAACCCGATTCTTTGTCACGTATTTTTGACCGTTCCGAATGCCCGTTCACTCCCGAGTGCATTTTTCCTGAGACATTAGTGGTCTCCACACTCACATGGAAGATCGAATCGAAGGTCAAGACAGCCTTAGAAGGGGTAACGCCTCCGCCCGGGTGCCCACCGAATTGGTTATTTGTGCCGGAGGGATTACGGTCCAACGTCATCCAGGGGGGCATTGCTCTAATGTGGCTTGTCATTCAGGAGTTAACCGTACTAAATTCTTAGTCAAGCAACGATCCTGGTGGCCACTTATGGCTCGCGACATTCACAGTTTTGTTTTGGCTTGCTCGGTTTGTGCCACTGGTAAGACTTCCAATCGACCCTCTGATTGGTTACTTCAACAGCGTCCGATCCCTTCAAGACCCTGGTCCCACATCGCACTAGACTTTATTACTGCCCTCCCAGGGCAACACAGTAGTTTTGACCATGGTGGACCGGTTCTCGAAGGCTGCCCACTTTATTCCCTTGCTTAAATTACCCTCAGCCAAGGAGACAGCGTTGACCGTTGTAGATCAGAACTCTCGCCAAATTTGGACACAAATTGGGGTCCCCTGTTGGAAACCACGTCTATCGGGATGCCATGTAAATGAAAGACATGGTTTCCGACAGGAGACCCCAATTTGTGTCCAAATTTGAGAGTTCTGTAGAATACTGGGAGCGACTGTACGTCTGTCCTCAGGGTTTCATCCCCAGAGCAATGGTCTAACCGAGAGAGCCAACCAAGATTTGGAAAGGGTGTTGCAATGTTTGGTTTCCAAGAATCCTTCCTCCTGTAGCCAAAAATTGTCAATGGTGGAGTACGCCCACAATACCTTACCAATATCAGCTATGGGCCTATCTCCATTTGAGTGTAGTGTAGGTTACCAGCCACTAGGGCTGGGCGATATGGCTTTAAAAAAAAATCTCAGATTTTTGCACACCAAACCCGATTTTCGATTTTAATAAAAAAAAAATTCTATTTAAAAACAAACTATAACCGACAAAGAAATTGCTCAAAACAAATGTACTCTTTATTTTGTTCTGATTTTCACTTATGCAGTTTAATCTAAATTTCCCCTTTGTGCATAAGTTTAACAGGAAACAAGCCTCAAAACATGCTTGTAAACGAGATGGCAGGCACTGCCATTGTAAACAGTGAAACTGTAGCTTATCAGTTTTCTAATAACTTACAGTGACACAGTGCACCTTCAAAATAAATTAAATTAAGTCTTTGATAAAACACTTTTTGGTTAAATAAATGTAACAAAAATGACAAAATTATTTTTTGTGTGTGTGACTGACAGACTGCCTCCGCAGCGCGCATGACAGATTTTGCAGATCTCACAGACAAACGACTGACCCCGGGGCCAGTTTAATACCGGGTTTCGGTACCCATCCCTACTGTTTAAGATGCTAGAATAAATTTGTTGTGCTGCTACCTTTTGTAGCAACGGCTTTTGAACACACTTTGCAATGTGGCATTATTTGTTCTGTGTCTGACACTAAAAAAAGCAAACCAATTCCAAACAACGGATGAAACGGTGCCTTTCTTTGGAACAAGCCCCGCGCTGTTAACTGTCATGTTGTCTGTGTGCGGCTGTAAGGAAAGTGGGGGGAGGGCGAGCCCACTCTGAACTACGGAAGCCTAAGGGGAGAGCAGTTAAAGAGGTGGAAGTTAAAGAGAAAAACGATTTTCATTAAAAACAAATCGCCCTAAATGTCAAATTCGAGTTAATCGATAAAATCTATTTATCGCCCAGCCCTACCAGCCACCTATTTTTCCCAGTCTGGAATCAGAAGTCGCGGTCCCGTCCATTCATGCCTTCGTCCAGAGGTGTCACCGCACTTGGACTAGAGCCCGCGAGACTCTATTCTAAGCGGGTGCCTGCACCAAGGCTAAAGCCGATCACCACCAGTTTAGGCCTCCCGTATACGTCGTGGGTCAAAAAATGTGGCTTTCTGCTAAGAACACTCCTCTCCGTTCCGTCTCTAATAAATTGGCTACCAAATTTATTGGCCCGTTCACTGTTCACTGATCATCTGATCAGCGGCAGCTGCAGCTCATTCCATCAGCCTACTTAATGCCCTGTGTTTCGTCTCTTGTTTGTCAGATCGTTGTTTGAGGTCCTCTGTGCTTCATGTCTGTTCTTCCTCCTGTACTACTGCATCGTGTCTTGTTCTAGTTCGGTCAACCTTGGATTACCAGTCATCATCACGGATTAACCACCACCACCACTTCCACCAGCGCACTCAAACACCTCCTCACCTGTCTGTGCTGCCGTCGAGGTCCCTGCGTCACCCACCATCATCTCCTCATCATTACTCATCCTAAATAAATCTTCAGTACTCGGATTTGCCTCCTGTCCTTTATCGCACACGTGACAAAGATATGGTTTTTTCCTGTATATTTTAATATATGGTTTTATCCTTTAATACGGTATGGAAACTGCATGTGCATCCATGTTTAATGCTTCTCATAGCTATCTGAAAAATATCTGTCTGGCTATACACAAAGTACAGGGCACAAAACAAGGTTGTTATGGAAAAGGACAGGCCATTCAACTGATTTAAATATGTTAACCATAGCCTGATTTCTCTGAAAAAATATATGTCTGGCTTTACACAAAGTACAGTGCCTTGCGAAAGTATTCATACACCTTCATTTTTTGCACATTTAGTTATGAAGCAGCTTTATATAAAACTGCTTTAAATTACTTTAAACATCAATGTACACACCATTCACTATAATGACAAAAAAAAAAACAATTGTCACAAAAGGGTCTGATCATCAGCTTCTTGTTCATCAAACCAAAGCCCTTCTCCGTCAGCTGCTCAGTTTGGCCAGAAGGCCAGTTCCAGGATGAATCCTAGTTGTTTCAAACTTCTTCCATTAAGGGTAACAGAGACTACATGCTTTTGTGACTCTTCTGTGAAGCAAAATTTTTTTCTGAACTCTTTCCCCCAATGTGTGGCTTGACACAAACCTGTTTCTGAGCTCTATAGGCAGTTATTTTTACCTCAGTGCCACAGGTTAACTTCACTCGAAGTGAGTTAACATCTACAAGCAATATGAATGCACCTAAGCTGAATTTCAACTGTCCCAGATAAGGGTATGAATACCTAAGCAATTGAATCTTTTTTTTTTTTTTTTTTTTAATACATTTGCAAAGATGTTCAAAAAACAGTTATTAGGATGTATAGTACTGAGTGCATATTGATGTGGGGAAAAATAAATTTAAACCAGTTTAACATAAGGCAGCGATAAAAAAAATGAAGGGGTTGGAATACTCTCACAAGACACTGTATATAATTGAAACAGTTCTTTGATGGAACTGATGATCTGAATGAGAGGGAGAGATGCAGAGCAGGGGAACACGAGAAACCGTATTAAGAACTGCTGCTTTAGAATATTGATTTTGAAACTTCTAATGAATCCATTAGAATCATTAAGAACATAATCACAATTCATATATAAATAGATGTTTTCGAGCACCGCTAGTTTTCTCTTCCTCCTCTCTAAAGAAGTACAACATGGCCTTGCCCCATTTGTTACATGTTCCGGGGTGAAGTTTATGTAAATTTCAGGGTTTGTGACATCACAAACCTGGGAAGTAACTTGTTGTAGTCCCTACCAGCCATTTTTGTAGGCATTAAACTGCCAGAATTTTAAAAGAAGAATTTTAAAATATCTACTTTTGCATTGAACTTTCAGCATAGTAACTTTGCAGATATTATGTTTAAACTGCAAAAGGAAAATCGCAATCAACCACCCATTAAATGTGTTCCGCCACTTACATTACAGTATGTTAAATGACCCCTATTTATGATGTCTTTCCGGTGTTAGAGCAATACCTTTAAAGTGTCAAGTGTGATCCCTTGCCTCTGAGTGCATGTTCTCATTGGCCACATCTGTATAATTTATTTTGAAATGGTCTATTTTGAGTGGAAGCAAAAACATGCTGTTTTTGTGTCTCTTTAAATGGAAATGAGCTGCTCACCACCCCCTTTTCCAGAACAGATCAATGCCTTTAAAGCTCATACCTCAGAAACTATTCAAATAATCTGCTTGTTTTGATAATCATGTATGTAGAATTGAACTAATGTTTTAAAGCCATATCAGTTTAGATTCCTAATATATGGTTTTCTGAGCAAACACATCCGTATCGCGTGGAAAGAAAGTGGTTGTCTTAAAATAATTTTGTTAAAAACACACTTAAGTTACATAAACACAGTCTGTCTCATGTACAATCAGGTTATGTGTGTGTGAAGTTAAACAGCTGGGAAAGAAATTTACTGTCACATTTGATCTGTGTATTAAGTGACAGTACCTATACTGCTACCTGTGCTGTTAATATGACCCAAACAACAAAATAAAAGCAGAAAATAACTTACTGCTCTGGTGTGATTAACATCTATAGCTTTAATAAGAATATATTTATTATATGAACGCTGCTTTTAAATGTTCTATCTAACATGAAGATAAACATGACAGAATCACTCAGGACGGACGGGGTCTCTGCCAATATGGCAGTATCTGACAACACTTGTGGGTGGGGGTTGTAAAATGTGACATCACATTTTACGGATTCTGTGTTTGGCTTGCTATGAGACACTGCTTATGATTTATGAGGATTTGAAAAAAACATGCAGGTGAATTTTTTATTAATATAGGATGGTTGTGTACACTGCCAACACACATTTATGTTCAAACAACAAGTAAAATTTTTATTTTATTTTATAATAGGTGCCCTTTAAATCATTATAATGATTCTTTAATTGCCTACAAAACCTAATAAATGCTCAAGCATAGACCAACCGTCAACTATCTGCGTGACTTTTCCAATGTGGATGTTTTGTTGGTTGACCAAGCCTCTTCTGTTGACTAAATATTAGGGGGCAGCCCTAACCTTTAGTGGATGGGTAGGATGTATTGTTGTATTTTTTAGAATACCATGATTTTATCATGATTCTTTGTTATGTTTTTTTTTTTTTTTCATTTTGCATGCTGTTTGAGCATTACAGCCAAACTAATATCCCTATAATAAAGATTAAGCTTGTTACATTAAGGTAACAAAATATGTAAAAGTATGGTAGATATTTAAAAAAAGTGGGAGAAGATAAAAAATCTTTGTCATTATTTTATATTTGTTATTAAAAAATAGAATGAAGGTACACATTACAAATACGCATAATATACAAATAAAAACAAACTTTTATTTTAAGGTACAATAGTATTTAGCAGTAGCATTCAAAAAAATTTAATGAACAAATAAAAATAAAACACTATATACATGTATTTATATTAAAGCAACTATATTAAAGCTTTTCAGTCAAGAGTATTGAGTTGTTTGGTGTTTTATAATCATTAAAGGAATAATTCACCCAAAAATTAAAATAGGTTAGTGTTTTTTTATACCTTCATGTACCCAACTCAAAAGTTGTTTTAAACCTTAGTTTCTTTTTCTGCTAAACATAAACTCTAATTTGAAAGAAGGTGGAAAACCAAAGTCACAGTGACTTCTAGAGTATTTTCCCTCCTACTATCAAAGTCAATGTGGACCAGCAACTGCTGGGTTATCCAGATTCTTCAAAATAACCTCCTTTTGTGTGGGCACACCTGCTTTAAAGCATATGCGGAAAAAAAATAACTATTTTGAACAAGCAGTGTCCCATGAGAGTAACTCTACTGCTGAGTTAACACTTACATTAATGTAGACGCAGTATATTTATTCTTTGTCACCAGAACTGCAGCTGATAGAATGTTAGCTGTAGCACAATACAACAATATTTCTTCAAAAGCAGATTGTGGAGACATTTTTATCATCTACAATCAAAAATCTTAATATTGCGCAGGCCGAGGACAAACTGGACCACAAGCGCACTTTAGTGGTCGGACCTCAAAGGGGCAGGAGCTCAAGACCCCACCCCCAAAATGGGTTGATGTCTTTCTTATTACAGATTCATGGTTCAGGCACACCCCTAATAGTGATTTGGTGAATGTGATTGGCAAACCTCAGTATGTTTAGTCTACAGTGTGGACTCTTCACTCCATCATAAATCAGCTTCACTCCTGAATCCTGCAGGTCATTGCTACTTAGGTCCAGCTCTGTTAGATGGGAGTTTGACAGTTGTAGAGCTGAACACACAGTTTCACAGCATGTTTTATCAAGACCACAGCCATCAAATCTAGAAAAAAAAACAATGTTCAGTTTAGTCAGTTATTTTCTGATATTTACTGTTTTTAATTCCTGCAATAACTTAATATGGCCTTTATTTAAAATCAGAGCAGGAAAATATAGCATTTTGACATATATTATTTTGTGACAGAACAAGATATTTGCTTGAACAGCAGTCAAGTTAAAGTTAAATTACTCACAGTGCTTTTCTGCAGCACCTCACAGCTGGGAGGAGTCTCCTGAAGTTTGAATATACAAACCTCTTTGGGTTGAACTTGTCCAGCACCATCTCTGACATCAGCAGTATGTAGATCATTACTGTGCACATTGAAGATGAGAGGTTTCTTCCTGGATCTTCATCTGAACTGAAGAAGCTCTTTATTTCCTCATAGAGTGAATGATCTTTGAGCTCAAGTAAGCAGTAAAATAGGTTTACTGAAGTTTCATCTGAGATGTAGTTGATGTCTTTTTGTAATTCTTTAATGTGTGCACTTATTTTTCTGATGCTCACACTAGTGTCTTTAGTGTTTATGATCAGGCCTTTGAGCAGATTTTGACTGGATTTCAGTGAAAGTCCCATCAGAAACCGCAGGAATAGGTCCAGATGTCCTCTCTTACTCTGCATTGCTTTTTCAGTGGCCCTCTTTGTTAAGTCATGAAATGTGACATGTCTAAAGAAGAACTGAAGCTTTTGTTTGAGGGTAGTTTGTGAATCTTCAAAGAAAAACTGAAGCTCCTGCATGTTCTTGTTCAGGTAGCAGATGAACACATGCACTGCAGCGAGGAACTCTTGAACACTCAGATGCACAAAGCAGAAGACATTTGTCTCATAAAGTCCATTTTCCTTCTTAACAATCTCAGCAATCATTCCTGTGAACTCCATGTCTTTACTCACATCAATACCACATTCTTCCAGATCTTTCTCATAGAACACAATGTTTTCCTTCTGTAGCTGTTTAAATGCTAGCTTAGCTAATTTCAGAATCATTTTTTTATTTGAATGTAAGAGCTTTGCGCGTTGTCTTTGTTCTTTTTCATCGTACTTCCTGTTCTTCATGTTCATCTGTATCAGCAGGAAGTGAATGTACATTTCAGTGAGTGTTGTGCTGATGTTTTCTGCATTGTTGTTGATGAGAATATCTTGAAGTACCGTGGCTGTTATCCAGCAGAACACAGGAATGTGGCACATGATATAGAGACTACGAGACATCTTAATGTGTGAGATGATTCTGGACACCAGACTTTCATCTGTTATTCTCTTTCTGAAGTACTCCTCCTTCTGTTGGTCAGTGAATCCTTGCACCTCTGTGAACAAACCCACATACCGAGGAGGGATCTGATTGGCCGCTGCTGGTCGTGATGTCACCCACACAAGAGCTGATGGAAGCAGAGCCCCTTTGACCAGACTTGTAAACAGCACATCTACAGATGCTCTTTCCTCAACAGTTTCCAGTGTTTCGCTTTCAAAGTCCAATGGCAATTGACTCTCATCAAGTCCATCAAATATAAATACAAGCTTGCATTCCTCATATAGCTTTGATTTCTCCAGGTCCTTTAATCCAGGATAAAATTTCAGCAGAAACAAATGGAGATTGACCTCTCTGTCTTTAATCGTGTTGATATCTCTGAATGGAAGCAGGAACACACAGTCTATATCCTGATTGGTGTTTCCTTCTGCCCAGTCAAGTATGAATTTTTGCACAGAGACAGTTTTTCCGATGCCAGCGACTCCCTTGGTCAGCACAATCTTCTCCTCATCGTTTTTCCTCAGTTCAGTAAATATATCATTGCATTGAATTGGTTTATCCTGTGTTTTTCTCTTCTTGAAAGCATCATCAATATTATGAATCTCATGTTCCTTATTGACATCTTTCATATCTCCCTCTGTGATGAACACTTTTGTGTAAACAGCTTTGAGATCCGTGTTATTTTTTTGGTTGCCCTCAAAAATATATTTTGCTTTCCTCTTCATGTTGTTTTTGTGAGTTCTCAAGAAGTTTTGCAGCTCTATGATTAAAAAGAAATAAATACAATTAACAAAAGAGCATTAAACAAAATTGACATACTTTTTCCTACCAACATGATCGTTATAAATAACTTGCAGACAGATTCAATTTTTACTTCACAGTCTATCCCTAACAACTTGATTTTTAATTTTACAACTTCTGAATATGTTTATGTTCTTGCCAGATGACTTGTTGGATTTATTCAGACCATGGTGACAGATGTTAACAAAAGCAGATGAATGCTGGAGTTATATTTTCTTGTTTCCATTTACAGACAGTGATTGTTATTTACTTCAAATCTGACCTGAATTAGCTCTAAAACGGACAGATGTGTTCGTATTGCCATCAGCCTGAGCCGTGAAAGAAACACTCACTGAAAAACATAAATCACACAATCAAACCGTTTGTCAAACCATCACCCTGGTAAACAATCAATCATATTACAGTCAGTGATTTAAACATTACCTTTCTTGTGTTTGTTCTCTAACTGTTCAGCCAGCTCATTATGATTCATCTTCCTCAGGGTGTCAACCATGATCTTCACAGCTTCTTCTGGTCCAAAACATGCCACTATCTTATCCACTGTTTTTAACCTGTTTGCATTCTTAATTTCAGACTTTGATATACCCTCATGATCTTTCTCTAAGTGCCACTGAAACTCCTCCAGTTCATCTTCTACCAGCTCCTTCAGTGATTCCATGAGCAGATCTTTAAAAGAAGCCATCGTCCTTCACCAATTAACAGCTGCAGAACAAGAAGATATTATTAACATTATAAAGCTGTGAGCAGAGGCAAATTGAATATTTTTAAATGATTTATTTTTGTTAGCAAAAATTAGAAATGTATATAATAGTGTAAGTGTAGAATAAATAGTATTGCTTCACTGATTAAGGATTTGCCGGGAAAACACAGAATATTCCTGGTGGTGTTTATACACTGAGGGTGCTGTTACCCAGTGAAATGTTGATCTAGGAAGTGGTAAAGGACTGTGTAAGCTTTGGATGTGCTGATGGAAGCCATCTACTGTATCTTTGCCTTGATCATTGTACTGAAAATGATCTAAATGTAGTGTTTGATAAAAAGGCGATGTTCTCATCCTATCGCTCAAAATGTTTTTTTGTTTTTTTTTTAAACCTACCCACATTGAAGAGTTGACTTAAAAAAGAATGCTTGAACATGTAATAAAACTTCAAAAATGCTTATAAAGAGTTAAAAAAAAATAACAAATCACACTTTTTTTCCCCTGCAATTAATCATGATTAATTCTACCTAATAAAGTTTTTAAATATACTTTTTTATTGCAATAATTTCACAATTTTCAAATTGATGTATAAAGACAGTATATTTTTCAAATGTTACTTTAAGACTGAAGTTAAGTATCACTGATATCAATACTACTGATGTCTCTATGATTTTTTTCCCCCTAATATTGTACCATTCACTGCAGTCATTCAACTTTATAATATAATTGAGAGCTATCAATCCGAACACTTATTAAACTTTAAAGAATGATAACTTTTAAACTCCATTTCAATAAATGTCATATTTATCTGTATTTCAAGTAGGAAATAGAAATAAACTGAATTAAGTTATCAAACACTAAATTCTGGATTAAATATAGATGAATACTTAAAGCTACACAAGTTATTGAATTCCTCTTCTTTCTTTTGTTCATCACATCACAGCTGCTGGTTATTATGTTATTTTGGCTGCTTTAAATCCCCTTATGCACCAATCTTGATATTACTATTTGTGCCATAAGTCCACAGGTCTGAGGATAATTCTATAGGTAGACGATTTTAAGGCCAAATCATCTAGTGTGTGGGTTCAGAGGATTATAAAGCTGAAAATCGCTTGAACTATCTTCATGTCCATCGTCTCCCATGGTTTTAAAATCATTTAAGATTTGAAAGTCATCGATGTATTATATTTTACATTTATTCATTTAGCTGACGTTTTTATCCAAAGCGACATACAATTGCTATATAAATATACACCTCTGGAACAACTAGGGGTTAAGTGTCTTGCTCAGGGACACATTGGTATCTCACAGTGGATTCGAACCCGGGTCTCTCACACCAAAGGCATGTGTCTTATCCACTGCTTCCACTTGCTCTTTTTTCTTGAGAAGAATTGCGTTTATTTTGACGCTGAATGTCGCTGAAGACGCTGAATGACGCTGAAGACCTCATCTAAAGGTAGACGTGCACTCCAACTTCATGAAGTTATTATAAAAGCAATTAAAGCTGCCTTAAACTGTACATGCATGTAAGTATTTGTTACATATGAGTCATATTTAGGAACATGTGCACTCCAACTTCACCTCAGTACCAAGCACTAGTCAAACAAGCACAGAAAAGGTACATATGATGAGGGAGTTTCAGTAGAACAACAGTAAACAAATTAACCTTATAATTATTTACCAAATTATATTGTGCTGGAAGCATATGCTCTTCAACTGCATGTCATATTAAAGTGCAAAAGAAACTGCAAGCATGCAATGTCATAGTAATGTCATCATTTATGTCATGAAGTTACCAAAAAAGCATTTAAGGCTCCCTTAAATTGTACATGCATGGAAGTATTTATTACATATGAGTCACATCTAGGAACATGTCTCTAAAATGCAATGGTAAAATGCAAACTCCCTGATCTAATTCACCCAATTTAACTCATCAGCTCATTAGTAGAGACTTTAAACCTGAAGTGGGTCAGAAAAGATAAAGAGTTATGAGAAAATATGATGCCTGTCAGACCCGCTGTAACAGATCTTAATTTCCCAATATCAGAGTGGTTTTAAGAGGAAGCAAGAGTATAATGGATTCTGCGGTTATTCTGGAGGCTGTGAGACAGTGTTTAAGTCTTGTAGTAGAGGTAGTAGTAGAGTTGTCTATTTTATTAAGAATTGGTTTTCTTTCTGTTACTTTTGAAAGATGAGTGGTAACCACCCCCACCTTAGTTTTTCTCTCCATCTAAGCACTTTTCATAATAATTAATTTAATAATAATTCCTTACATATATATAGCGCTTTTCTAGACACTCAAAGCGCTTACATAGTCAGGGGGTATCTCCTCATCGACCACCAGTGTGTAGCATCCACCTGGATGGTCACACCTCTACTTTTTTCGAAAGATATCCCGGGATTTTTAATGACCACAGAGAGTCGGGACCTCGGTTTAACGTCTCATCCGAAGGACGATGCTTGTTGACAGTATAGTGTCCCCATCACAACACTGGGGCGCTAGGACCCACACAGACCACAGGGTGAGCACCCCCTGCTGGCCTCACTAGCACCTCTTCCAGCAGCATCCTAGTTTTCTCAGGAGGTCTCCCATCCAGGTACTGACCAGGCTCAGCCCTGCTTAGCTTCAGTGGGCAACCGGTCTTGGTCTCCAGGGTGATATGGCTGCTGGCGGATACATTGTTTTTGTCCAAATCAAAGCATAAATACATGTAGAAAACATATCTGTGTGGTGCGGCTGACACAGGACAACATATGCTGTTTGCGTTCAGTGGACATTTTCTTAATGTCACGCTGTCTGGTCTCTGTTTCCCTGGGTGTCCACTAGTGGTCTCACTTCCCCATAGGCACCTCACCGCAGGCACTACTATTCCCACTAGCCTTGTCCCTTCATCACAGTAATTGCACTCCTGTTAATTGCACTCAGGTGTCCTCACTTGATAGTCATTACCCTCCCTATATTAACCAGTCTTTTCCTGTTTGTCTTCATGGAGTCCTTACTTTCCGTCACCTTGTTTCCTCGCGTTTCCTAGTCCTTGAGTTCCAGTTCTTGTTCCTGTTTGGATCTTGTTGGTTACGACCCCGGCTTGTTTTTGACCCCGATTTGGATTACCCTTAATAAATCCACACTGCACTTGGATCTTCCGTCTCCTGTATTCCCGTACGGGACAGAAGGACTCCATCATGCTAAGATCCAGCGGTGTAGGATTTTGTATACGTTCCCCAGCTACCATAGAGGAGCAGATGGGGAGACTTTCTAACCTAACCACTCTCCGTCAAAAGGGACAGTAGGACCGCAAGCCCAGCGCCACCACGCAAGATGACTGCCAGCCCAGCGCCAAAGTCAAGTCACCATTGATCTTCATGAGCAGAGTCGGGTCATCAATGACCTTCATGAGCAGAGTCAAGTCACCAATGATCCTCATGAGCAGAGTCAAGTCACCATTGATCTTCCTGAATCCAGTCTAAACTCTGCGGAACTACCAGAGCTTCTCCACATCTCTGCTGAACTACCAGAGCCTCTCCACGTCTCGGCCAAACTCTCTGAGCGCTCGACTGATCCTGTCGTGGCCACGGAGGCCACCCTTAACTTGTTCATGTTCTCTGTTTCAGACTTGCCTATGCAGACTTGCTCTCATGTATCATCGATCCCGCTGTGGTGGTCTTCTGTGCCGCCCTGGTGGGCTTCTGTCTCAGCTGCACAGCTGAGGCCTTCTGTGTACAAAAATATTCTCGTAGCTTTCTAAAATTATGGTGGAGACCCTGTTGTTACATAAATTACTTTAACAATTCCTTGCTACAGTTCTGAGCCTTGATTATATCATTAACACTGCTGTCTATGGAGGATCAGAGAGCTCTCAGACTGACATGAGGGTGAGTAATAAATTACAATTTTCTTTTTGGGGTGGAGCAGCCCTTTAAAAATCATAGACTCACTAATAAACAGTAAAATGGGAAACAGGTTTTACAGCATTTGACAACAATATCAGACTGAGCAGCTTTCTGTGATTTACTTAGACACTGTCATGTTCGTTTGAACTACCAATTTAGAAATTAGATTTCTTACTTACAATATTCACAATCGTTTGTCACTGGGTAACTGTGATAATGAACCAGGTAAATTAAAGCTTGATTTTGGTAACCTTTTTTTAGAAGAGATTCAAAAAGGAGCTGGAGCAAGAAAGTCAAACGACAAAAGAAGAAAGTAGGAGTGGGCGAATCAATCTAAATATCGATAGTATCGATGCCAACACTAGTATTGGTATTGGATTGATACAATTGTAATTGAATCGATATTTTAATTTAAATATCTCTCATCTACGTTCATTATACTTTGCTCGTGTCTTCTACCTCTACAATCCAGAAAAAACGCTGCTTTCACATTCTGGCCCACTTTGCTACTCCTCCCCCTCCTGCTGCTCTGCTGTGATTCGTTGTTGTGTACTCACGTGGCTCACTGACACAATGCGCCGAGGAGCAGTGAACAGAGTGAGAGTGAAGCTGATAGCACATTCAGAAGGGGGGCTCAGGGAATGTAATTGCACAGATATATTTGTTCTGTTTGTTCTTCAGTAACAATTCTGTGCACGTTATTTCATTTGCTTTTAAAACAATAAAAAATATTTTTTATTTTAAAAGGTTGTAAAGAATTCATTCTACAGTGCCTAATATCTAATATTTTTTTGGACTTCAATACATTAATAAAAAATATTGCCTAAATAATTGATCATTCATTCACCTCAGAAATAATGACATAGACCTACTGCACTCCCCTGATTGAATTGGTTAACTTTAATTTGGAGTTGCAGTCTCTTGCAAATTATATATGTCACGGAACGCTCGACAACGCCTCCTCCTGGTTTCACCAGATCCCTCTCTCCTGCGTATTAGGACTGCCTATTACTCACCTGCTCATTATCTCCTGATTAATCTCCTTAGCGTTGCATTATATTCACCTGTGTATCCTTAGCTCCCCTTGATCTGGACTGCTCTGCTGTTAGTTCATTTGTGAAGTCTTGATTTACCCTACTCTGCCTCTAGATTGTATCTCGTGTTTGTTCTTGTGATTTTGGACTTGGAATCTGATCTCGATTGTGAACCTAAGCTGCCTGCCCTTTGACCCACGCCTGTTTAAGTTACGATTCTTTGATTGCCCTTACCTGTGTGAATAAAATACTGCAGATGGATCTGACAGTCTCAGCCTCTTCGTCACAGAAGACTTCACCAAAACAGGATCCAGCAGATTTCCATCGACTGGCCTCTGAGGTATCCTCTCAAGCTAATGTGCTGGCCGCCCATCAGCAACAGCTGGTCAAATTAACAGCTCTCACCGAGGAGCTCGTGAGATCTGTCCGAGCCCTATCCTTGCCGAGCACGGCTGAGAATCAAGCTCCGAGTACCGCTGCATCCGCTCCCGTTACACCTGCCGTGAGTAACAATACAAACCAGCCTAAATTATCCCTTCCTGAGAAATTTGATGGCTCACCTTCTGCCTGTAAGGGATTTTTGTTGCAGTGCAGCTTGTATTTTAACCAGCAGACACAGTCCTACTCCACTGATGAGAGCCGCGCTTCCTTCATATGCTCCCTACTCACCGACCGAGCTCTGGAATGGGCTACTGCACTCTGGTATGGAGGTCAGCTATCTTTCCCCTCTTATGATGAGTTCTTAACCCAATTTAGAGAGGTGTTTGAACATTCAGCCGGAGGAAAGGGTCCAGGAGAACTACTGCTCACGTTACGCCAGGGTAATTCCACCGCAGCGGACTACACACTCTCTTTTCGGACCCTCGCAGCTCAAGCTGGATGGGAGGAGGAACCTCTTAAGCTCCTGTACCGCAAGGGACTCAACTCGGACCTCCAGGGAGAGCTGGCATGCCGCGACGATGGTAAATCCTTGAATCAAATTATGGAGCTCGCCATCCGCCTTGACAACTTGATTCGCTCCCGACGCACACCTCTCAGGTCCAGTTTCTTTGAGTGTGCTTCCCCCAGCACGGAGTCGGAGCCTCTTTTTAAACGTAAAGGCCTTGATTGATTCTGGAGCTGCTGGAAATTTTATCGACCTTGCATTTGCCAAAACTCATCATGTTTCTCTCCTCGCATGTGAGTCTGGTGTGACCGTGGAAGCACTGGATGGACGCCCCCTGGGGACTGGAGAGGTGCATTACACCACGCAACCCCTCACGCTCAGCTTCGGGACACAGCATTCTGAAACTATCCAGTTCTTCACTATTCACTCACCTGGACATCCTATAATCTTAGGGGCTTCCATGGCTAGAGAGACACAACCCCCAAATTTCCTGGTCAGAAGGGAAAATGTCCCGGTGGTCCGCATTCTGTCAGATCAACTGTATGGCTGCTGTCCAAGGTTCTGAACTCCACAGCGCTTCCCTCAAGGGAGTGGATTTTCAGAGGATTCCCTACGAATACCACGATCTAGCTCTGGCTTTCAGCGAAACCGAGGCCTCTCATCTTCCGGCTCACCGTGCCGGCGACTGTGCCATCGAGCTTTTGCATGGGGCTGTACCTCCACGGGGAAGAGTTTATCCGCTGTCACAACCTGAAACAGAAGCCATGAGGGCGTACATTGAAGAACAGCTGGCTAAAGGTTTCATCACTACCTCTACATCTCCGGCTTCAGCCGGATTCTTTTTCGTTAAGAAGAAGGATGGGGGTCTTCGGCCGTGCATCGACTATCGTGGTCTTAATGAAGTAACAGTGAAGTACCGCTATCCTCTCCCGTTAGTCCCAGCAGCCCTGGAGATGCTTCGTACTGCCCGCTACTTTACCAAGCTGGACTTAAGGAACGCATACAACCTGATTCGCATACGGAGTGGTGACGAGTGGAAGATTGCGTTTTCTACTACATCCGGACACTGCGAATATCGGGTAATGCCGTTCGGCCTGTCTAACAGTCCTTCAGTTTTTCAAGCCTTTGTAAATGACATTTTCCGGGACATGTTACATCAGAGAGTTATTGTCTACATTGATGACATTTTGATTTATTCTGATTCCCTTGAGGAGCATGTCCAAGATGTTCGTGCGGTCCTCAAGCGCCTGATTGATAACCAGCTCTATGCCAAGCTCTCCAAGTGCGAGTTCCACCAGACACGTATCTCCTTTCTGGGCTATATTATCAGTGCGGACGGAGTTTTGATGGATGACAGCAAGGTCAAAGCCGTGGTGAAGTGGCCCCAACCTTCCTCTGTTAAGGAGCTGCAACGCTTTTTGGGCTTCGCCAACTTTTACCGCAGATTCATCCGCAACTTCAGTGTAATTGCATCTCCCCTCACATCTCTGCTTCGAGGAGGGGGTAAATATTTTAAGTGGAGAACAGAGAGCGCTGCGGCCTTTGCTCAGCTCAAGGAAAGATTCACTTCTGCTCCTATTCTCCATCACCCGGATCCTGAAAGGGAGTTTATCATTGAAGTGGATGCATCTAACACAGGAGTGGGGGCTGTGCTGTCTCAGCGGTATGGTAACCCTGCGAAAATGTTCCCGTGTGCCTTTTATTCCCGCAAACTCAACTCTGCAGAACGCAATTATGACGTGGGTGATCGTGAGCTCCTGGCAATGAAGAACGCCTTTGAGGAGTGGAGGCACTGGCTGGAGGGAGCTCGTCAGCCTTTTACAGTGCTCACTGATCACAGGAATCTGGAGTACATCAGGTCAGCTAAGCGTTTGAATGCTCGCCAGGCTCGCTGGTCTCTGTTCTTTTCAAGATTCGATTTTAAGATTATCTACAGGCCGGGCTCCCAGAACGGCAAAGCGGACGCCCTGTCCCGACAGTTTGATGGTCCCAGTGAAGAATCTGAGCCTGAACCCATGATTTCCCCTGCACTAATCGTGGCACCTGTCCAGTGGGACATAATCTCTGAGATCACGGCGTCTCTAAGTAATCATCCCGCTCCGCCAGAATGTCCCGCCGACCGCCTCTTCGTTCCGTCTCGGCTCCGCCACCGTGTGCTTCAGTGGGTTCACTGCACCCTTAGCGCTGGTCATCCTGGTATCGCGGCCACCATACAGTTGGTTTCCAATCGCTTTTGGTGGGCTTCACTCCAGTCTGATATCATAAAATTTATTCATCAATGCTCCGTTTGTAACACTGTAAAATCCTCCCATCTCAAACCCGCTGGATTATTACAACCTCTGCCAGTACCACAGCGCCCCTGGTCGCACATCGCAGTGGATTTTGTTACGGATCTGCCTCCATCCCAGGGATTTACTACCATCCTCTCCTTGGTGGACCGCTTCTCTAAGTCCTGCCGTTTTATACCCCTGACTGGCCTGCCCACGGCCTTACAGACAGCCGAGGCTCTTCTCAACCATGTGTTCCGTCTCTTTGGTCTGCCCGAAGACATTTGTCACTGACCGCGGGCCCCAGTTTACCTCCCGTGTCTGGAGAGAATTGTGTTCCAAACTCAATATCAATGTCAGTTTAACTTCTGGTTACCATCCCCAGGCCAATGGGCAGGCGGAACGTCTAAACCAGGATTTGATTCGATTTCTAAGAACTTACTGCCACCAGAATCAGCAGGACTGGAGTCGCTTTCTGGCCTGGGCGGAGTATGCCCAGAATTCCCTGTTAATACCTGCCACTGGTCTAACGCCTTTTCAATGTGTTTTAGGTTTCCAGCCTCCCCTCTTCCCGTGGGCCGGGGAGCCATCCGACCTCCCAGCAGTAGATGCATGGCTCCGGCGCAGCGAGGCCACCTGGGACGCTGCTCATGTTCACTTGCAGCGCGCCATTCGCCGTTACCAGCATCAGGCGGATCGGAGGAGGCGTGGGGGTCCCAGTTACCGACCCGGCCAGTGGGTGTGGCTCCCTGCCCGAGATCTCCGTCTCAAGCTCCCGAGCAGGAAACTATCTCCTCGTTTCGTCGGGCCATTTAAGATTCTACGTCAGATAACACCAGTTTTTTTTGTTTGGCTCTCCCTGCTCACTACAAGATCTCACCCACATTTCATGTGTCCCTTTTCAGACCCGCTGTCGCTCCCAGGAGAGAGAGGAGCCGGGAGGAGGTCGCTCCTGTGCAGACTCCCCCCATTGAGGTGGATGGCGCGGAGGCTTTCCGGGTGCGAGAGATCCTGGACTCCAGACGTCACGGTGGGGTGTTGCAGTACTTTATCGACTGGGAGGGGTACGGTCCCGAGGAGCGTTCCTGGGTCAGGTCTCAGGACATCCTGGATCCCACATTAACTGCCGCTTTTCACCGAGACCATCCAGATCGACCTGCTCCTAGACCCCGTGGTAGACCCCGCCGTCAGCCAGGTCCTCGCTTCCGGAGCCGCTCGCAGGGGGGGGCTCTGTCACGGAACGCTCGACAACGCCTCCTCCTGGTTTCACCAGATCCCTCTCTCCTGCGTATTAGGACTGCCTATTACTCACCTGCTCATTATCTCCTGATTAATCTCCTTAGCGTTGCATTATATTCACCTGTGTATCCTTAGCTCCCCTTTATCTGGACTGCTCTGCTGTTAGTTCATTTGTGAAGTCTTGATTTACCCTACTCTGCCTCTAGATTGTATCTCGTGTTTGTTCTTGTGATTTTGGACTTGGAATCTGATCTCGATTGTGAACCTAAGCTGCCTGCCCTTTGACCCACGCCTGTTTAAGTTACGATTCTTGGATTGCCCTTACCTGTGTTAATAAAATACTGCAGATGGATCCGACAGTCTCAGCCTCTTCGTCACAATATAAAAGTTTTGAAATGGCAAACTTCTGTTACAAAACCAGAAAAGCCTTAAAAGCTAACAGTGAGATGTACAATTTGTTAGATGGGACACTTAAAAGGCAGTAATAAGGAATGCATGATGTTAAAATTTGCTCAACAGTTTAACCGGGCACGTATTCCTGCTTTTTTGCTAGCTGAATGATGATTGTGCAAGGAAGCGCATTATGCAGCTATGTTGCAGAATGGACTTTCTTTCTAAAAGTTGTATTGCGATATGTTTTATCCTATCATAAAAGAAATGATGCTATGCAGTTTAGAAATAGTTATTTTGCTTAGCTTGTAACGGTTTAATATTAAAACTAGATATAGATTAATTTGCTTTAATGGAAGAAAATAAAGCAGCAATTACTTAATATAAACATCTGCTGACAAGGGGTTGGTACAAACAGAAATGTCACACTTCCTTTATCATTAGAAACCTGTCTGTGAGTGCGTGCGGATGTGTGAGTGTTTTTTCACCGAAAAAGGCATCCAGAAAAAAGGATGTGTTGTTTTTGAGACTATAAAATGTAATGGTTTGAACACATCCCTCACTGCATTCTTGGGGGTGAATACTTACGCTTTTACTATTTGCTTCAATTATTGTTTAAATAAAGCGAATTACCAATGACACATATAAGATGACACACAAACAGTACATGAAAACAGCTAAAGATGAAACACTCACCTCAAATAGTATAATGCAGGTCTTTCTAGTTCCTCCTCTGAAACCGTTGTGTTGAACAGCAGCTCTGAAATGTCTTTTGTCCCCGTTTTCCTTTGAGGAAGCGGGGTGTGACTCCGAAGACAGTTTGACATAAACACTCACACACTCACTCTCATCTGGTTTGTTATTCAGAAAGATTGAAGCAAACTGCTGCTGAAATGCACAAATTATAAAGTGTAATGGTAACTACACATTTGTAACGATACTCAGCAGTGTGTCAAAGTGTCTGACTCAAATAGTCCTCCTGATTGTTCCTAGGCAGGGGTTATGAATATAAATACACAAAGTAAAGAATATAAATACAAATTATTAAAGGGTTACTTCACCCCGAATTTAACATCTTCTTATTAATTAGTGCTCTTATCCCATCCAAAGTGCACAGACACACCCCATCCAAAGTGAACACACACAGCAGTGAGCACACACACACACACACACACACCATGAACACAATTTTTTCAGCTGAGGGTTCGGTGCCTTGCTCAAAGGCACCTTAGTCATAGTATTGAAGGTGGAGAGAGCACTGTACATACACTCTCCCCTCACCTAAAATATCTGCCAGTTCTAGACTCGAACCCACAACCTTTTGGCCAACTTTTAAAGTAAACTTTAATGTGATAAAAGTCGAAGTTGAATAGTCGCTTATGATGTCATTAATGAACAAATAAGTCTGGAGCTATGACAAACACCTTGTGCACAGCTATGGCATATGACACAGCACTGCGTACATGGCTATTGCTCCTATAACAGCTCATTTTTGTCTTTGGGTCACTATATTTCTCACAGATTTCAGCTTGTCATAAATCAGATACAGATAAAGTAGCACAGAAGATTACATTCATATGAGAGAGACTCAAAAGCAGACCCGAAACAAGAATAGGAAGGGGAAAAGACTGAAAAGCAGAAGTCAGTGTAGAAAAAGAGGAAGTCAAACAAAAAGAAAGTAAAAGATGAATACAGATGAAGTTAATCAAAGATTATTATTTCAAAATGCAATTTTGGAAAATTTATCAGAAATTCCACTTACAGTTTACATTGATATTTTGATATCCACAAAGAATAAGTAAGAGCACTTGAAACTGCAGTTTGTTTTGGTGGTCTGTTTTAGACATTCTGCTGACGGTGTTTAGCTTTGCATAAAATCAAAGAATTAAAGAGAGAGCACCCAGATGGGAGGAGGGATTGCACACTCCATCTGTGGAAAGGAGCGAGTAAGATGGGAGGAGGGATTGCAAAGAGGCAAATTCACATTAATATCTGACAGAGATCATGATATAATCTAACAGTTTCCCCAATTTGTTTATATAATAGACAACATAAAGGCTCTTTAATTCCCCTTGTCTTAACATTAAATTATCATTTTTCTCATTCCACTTAAGATCAGCACATTCAACAATTCTATATATCAAGGCACTTTCGAGCATCCTTTACCAACTTGTGAACCAAGGCAAAAATCATTCTGAGTAGTCGCTACTACTAGGGTTGCCACCCGTCCCTTAAAATACGTAATCGTCCCGTATTTGAGAATAAAATAGCGTGTCCGTTCTGAATCAGTACGGGACAGGGTTTGTCCCATATATCCGAAGTTGTCTTCAATGCAGCATCTCATGCAAATCATTCCACCGGCATTCTGTGAAGACTCGTCCTATTCTGCCCAATTGGGTAAGACTTGCTGCCATCGTTGGATTGATTGGTTTGTTTCAGGTTCACGGCCAATCAGAGTCGGAGGAGGGCGGGTCTTTTGGCAGAGAGTTGATTTCAAAGAATGGCAGAGGCTGACCAGATACCCTTTGCGTCCAGCGCTATAACGAAAGCGGAAGCAGAAGTACAGACGAAAGTGGAAAGAATCAGATACTTGTGTCAGCGGAAATGAGTATCAAGCACAATTTGTTGGTGAGTGTTCTCTGTTGCGCACGGTGGCTTTTCAGATGTGTGACAGCATGCCTCGGGAGAACAATATTCATACACTTTACAATTAGGTTAATTTATTAAACATTAGTGTATTAACTAACATGAACAAACAATGACTAAGAAACACATTTGTTACAGTATTTATTAATCTTTGTAAATGTTAGTTAATAGAAATAAAGCTGTTCATTGTTTGTTCATGTTAGTTCAGTGCATTAACTAATATTAACAAGATTTTAATAAAGTATTGTTAAATGTGGAAATTAACATGAACAAAGATGAACAATTGCTGTATAAGTGCAGTTTATTATTCGTTAATGTTAATTAATGTAGTTAACTAATGTGTACTAACTAAGGTGTACAGTCAGACACATAAGCATTATTTTAATAAAAGATAAGATAGATATATTTAATAATAAAAATATAGTGCCTAAATGAAGCAAATAAACAACTAATTTAAATGATTGCATTCTTCAATAGGCTACTGTAGAATTAACAATAGACTATAGAAAATAGATTAATTTACCAATAATAATAATAATAATAAAAATTGAGTTTTACATGAATTTAGAAATGTTTATAGATCAGTTATTTATTATGTGATTTTGCTGTTGGATGGTGTTACTGTCTGCAAACAATGACAAATATTTTATCCCAAATCTGTGTTCACGCCACCTTATACAATTACTTAAGTTCATTAGCAATTAATATTTTTATGAAAACATGTTTTAAGTTGTGATTTACCACCACTGGCACATCATCGGACCTGTGGTTATCGTGGCCCGAGGTGTGGCCCATGGTGTGTCCCCCAACAGGCGTCCCTTAATTTTCTGTATTGAAGGTGGCAACCCTATCTACTTCCTTTGCCTTATAATTCTTAAGCATTCCTAGACATATTCAGTAAGCCTTTATCAATCAGCATCAATCCACCTTTATCAAACATTTACCATCCGCCTCATTATGAGGGTTATCTGTGCAACATGAAATTCCCACTATATCACATTTTCCATTTTAAACATAACCTGTTCATTTTGCAGTGCAGGTAGCTGTAAGCCTTGTAGCTTATATTTGGCCGCAGTCTTTACAATATGGTTGGCTAATCACTACCACATGTTCATCGCAAATGTATGTTGTATCTTTTTATATCCTTATTTATAAGGAGACATGTACAGGTGAGCAGGTATTTAACAGCCAGGCATATTACCAGTTTAGTATTATTCTTACAAGTTCTAGATTCCTTCAAATAATTCTCTGTCAAAACATAATAACTTAGACTGCGAACAAATTAAATGGTTTGCATTTCACTGTTCACATATTTGGTTTTTTAAAAATATCTCTTTATCCCCAACCGGATATGTATGTATGAGACCTTAACAAGGACAGTCAGATTTGGGCTAATATAAGAACTAACCCCTAATGTCACCAGCTCTCAGATTTTTTTATGTTAGGTGGACATGTGGGCCAATATTTCAACTCATCTCATTTGTGCTACACTTTTAATTTGAGCTAGTCTTATTAATAATTATGTTGTGAAAATCAAGTTAATAAAAAAACTTTTAAAGTCTTTATCAGTGCTATAGACCTATGCAATAACTCAAGTCAACTAGAACAACAACATTATCAGTAATGTCAAACAAATACACAAAAATACATCTTCTGATACATCTAAACCACATGGTAATCTGTTCGTTACATGCTGTATCAGAATGAGGTCAGGATCAGGATGATTTAATTAGTCTCTTTTTCCTGCTAAGAGTTGCTCCTCAATCTTTCCAGCAGGCTCTTAATCAGTTGGAGCACACAACAGGCTTTTAATCCACCAGTTGAATTTAGTCATTCTCCTCACTAGTCCCCATAAGGGACTCTTCTGCCCCTGCCAGGGTTAGAGGCACGCCTGATGTGAACTCAGGATGTTCCTCCTTACAACGACATTGAGGAACACCGAAGCCATGTATCTAGTTTATTGAACACAATTTATATTTGGCAGTATGGTTCCTTAGGGGGGTTCTTGCTCCCAGAATAATTGAACATACAAGAGCTTTAACATTAACCCCCTGGAACCATGAATTAAGAAATATATAACAATTAAGACTTTGAATTAGTATTTAAAGCAAACAGTGATAATCATATGGATGTGGCAGTGGGACGTCTATCCTTTAGCCTGGTTATGAAGATGGGTGTCTCTCAGCAGTGAGGTCCATACCAGCTAAGATTTTGGAAGCCTTAGTGATCTGAAACAAAGAAGATGACAGACAAAAGGTGCACAGTAATGTGCTCATGCTTATAATGGGGAGGGAGGGTTGCGAGCCATTGAGCATACTTACCGAGCAGTAGTGCCACATATATATATGTCCCGTGTCTAATAGGAGAGAGGTGGTGATTGGAGCAATTTGACAGCTGACCGCATCAGCTGTTCACAGCCTTGCCTCCATGGGCTGACTGAACTAACGCTGCGCTCGATTTCAGACAGGAACCACTTTGGGAAGTTTACTTGAGATTATTAGGTTAAGAAAAAGTAGGTACTATCTTACAGCGGTCTCCTTTCCCCCACAATGCATTGCATCACGTCACGTTGGGGAGAGAATTTACCAAAGCCGCCTTGAGAGCATTGAGAGTGACTAGAGAGACGAGTAGTAGACGAGATAAATAGATATATAGATAGATAGACATATCGACCAACAGCGACCGAAACGCACTCACTTTTTAACGCACAAGCTTATATATATATATGTGTGTGTGTGTGTGTGTGTCGTTATTGTGCACTGCTGCTTGTAGACTAGCTACAGTGCTCATTGCTGCGATGGTAAATAATAGCAACTCACCAGAACACTTCACCAACTCTCCACTCATTCTCCTCGGACCAAGCATAGGCTTTGACGGACATCAGTCCTTGGCAATTCCTCATTTGCTCTCTCACGGCTGGCTCTATCGAAATTACACGGCTGCGGCCCATCATACATGTCGGCTCTTTCCACCTCTTCCTTATCCCAGTCAGTCGATATAGTTCTGATGCTGTGTTCCAGGCAGGTTTTTGAGCTTGTAATCACTATTTCATACCACTACTAATGACTTTGTACCGTTCCAGGCAAGTTCCGCCAAACTTTCTGAGTGCAAGGAATTGTAACTAGATTAATTTATTTTATTGCAACGTTACATTGACCTAAAATAGTTTTTTCAATGTGTACCACAGTGCATAAAAACTGCATCCGTAGGCAGTATTTTTCGTAGGGGCTGTCATCGTTGTTTCACGTTATGTTTGACCTCGGAACTCAGAGTACATTGTTCTTGAAGTACAAGACACGAGTTCACAGGTGGGAAGTCACGGGTTTGACTGTCGTTCCAGTGCACTTTCACGGGTTTAAGGTTGGAAAAACATGGGTTACGGTTTGCCTGGAACGCGGCATCATATTAGGCTGAGGCTACCTTTCCTCGACTTCTCCCCAACGTGACGTCATCACCTAGTTGCGTAAAAAAAACGTTAATACCAAAAACTTAAAAAATAGGTCTTTAAGACCATTTTAAAAATGATATACATATCTTGAGGTATTTATGTACCCATTAATCGAAAGTGGTGGTTAACCTGCAACATGGCCTTTAACATAAACCCCAAAAACGTAATGAGAGTATTACTGCCTGAAGAAGAACCCCCAAAACCAACCTTGTTCCAGTCCTGCAAAGAGAAAAGACAGTGTTATTGAGATATCCTTAATGTAACCTACTGGCTACGAAGGGGTATCTCCCTTCTAATGAGACAGAAAATAGTGGGCCTCTCTATAATTAAGGTAGCTGGTAATAGTAGCGTGAGTATTTTCTCTACCGTGAGAACCACAAACGAGCAGCATGTCGGTGAGCTTGATATGAGTGGTAGGAGAGTTCGTCCCTCGCTTGAGGGATAACAGCGGCCCCCTCAGGTATCGCGGCAAGAGGTGATCTCCCAGCCAGAGAAAACAGCAGCCCCTTTTCCTTTATAATTGTTTCTTCTTTTTTTCTTCATCTTCTTCTCATCCAACTTTGCCTTCTCCATCTCCATTAACAAAACAGTAGCCCCCCCTTTTTTTTACATAGCAGCAAGGGTTTTCTCTCAGCAGCAGTTCCTTCCATGTTCTTCTCATTCTCCTTCTCCATTCCTTCTAATCCGCCTCCTCATTCTTTTCATCCTCCTTCTTCATTTCATTCTTCTCCTCGTTCTACTCCTTCCCCATTTCCATCTTCTCATCCTCCTCCTCATTCCTCTCATCCTCCTCCTCATCCTTATTATCCTCCTCCTCATTCTCATATCTTTCTCATCCTCTTCATCCTCCTCTTCTTTCTTCATCACCTTCTCTATCTCTTTCTCTTCCTCCTCCTCATTTTTCCCATCTTCCTCCTCATTCTCCTTTTTCCCTTGCGGTCAGTGTCGTATTTTATTATTATTAAATGTAGTTTTATAACAAAGTTCAGGAGGAGCAGTTGCAGTTCATTAACCTGATTAACACAAGTGGAGACCAATCAGTAAACAACTCATGACAAGGTATAAAAAACAGCAGAACCTACCTCTGTTCATTGACAGTTTTCAGCAGTCAACAGCTCTTCAGCTCTCCTCTCTGCAAACCGTGTTGAAAAAACCAAGCTCTTCATCTGATGAAGAAGTGAATATCGCCAGGGATGCACCTTCGCATTCCGATGGCCACACGAACATCCTTCCTACGCCGGACGTCACACCTGAGCCCCAGGCTTCTCCTCGCGGCTGCACACCGGCCCGATCAGACGTGCGCTCACCAAGACGCCGAGGCCAGCCTTCACCACCCCCGGCAAGACTCCCATCTTCTCCAGCATCCTCCTACTGCTCGGCCACCCCGACGATCCCACCTATTGGGAAATGGACCGTAGCTGGACTAAGGAAAGCACTGGAGAATGCAGACATACAGGCTTCAAGGAAAATGCATAAAGCAGAGCTGTATGGACTGTATGTCTCGTTACAAGCAACACCTAAGACGATCCACAGACAAAGCAAATCCCGCACTGCCCGAAACTCACCGGTTCAGTCACCACCGTCAAGTTCCCGCATAAGATCCGGCTCGCTTCAATCGATCTGGAGGAACAAGCCTTCAGCGAGCCTGTGCCGCCCCCTCCACCACCGCTTATGCCGCAGCAGCCCCCCCACAGCTACTCGCTCAGGCACTCCCGCCGTTTATAACCCTTTTCCCTTTCAGTGGCCTCCAGCTCTTCTCGCAGATGCTAGCGCGAAGCTCCCGACGCTAGCAGGACAGGCCCAACCATATCAACAATCCCACCCACCAGGTCATAACCCCACCCACTTCCAGTGGCCTGCAGCTCCTGTAGCTCAGACAAGCACGGTCCCGCCCCCACCGCCAGCTCATGCCTATAATCATTCCTATCACCCTTCCTTTCCTCCACATCATCCAAATAATTTTTCTCTTCAAACCTCAACAGGTCATCAAAGCGCGAGGCCTCCGATGACAGTTACAGACCCGGCGCATACCCTCCCCAGCTATTCGCTCCAAACTAAAAACCAATACTCTCTTTCCACAGCAATACAGATGCCCATTCCGCCCAATGCCGTCGCAATGGAGCCACCTCCCATGTCACAAAACATCCAGGCACAGATCCTCGCAGGTATGGACGTAGATCTTTCATCTCTACTCTCTCTGCTCCCCGCAGCCCAATCAGACGGGCAAATAGACTGCGGGGACTTCTCAGTCACTTTAAAAAATCCAACCACCCACTCATCCCACCTACTGTCATTTCCTGAATTCACCATCGCTTTCGCTAGATACACAGAAATTATCTGTTCAGTTTTCCCCCACAGGCGGCGTGAACTGAATGATTATTTGGCAATAATAGCAGAGCTCGCGCTGTCCTATGGGGGCGGGCATTTCTACACCTATCACAAACTCTTTTCAGCTAAGAGTGCAGTGCGAGTCGCCAAGTGGAACCAGTGCACATACTGGGATGCTCTCGACCAGGATCTCCACAGCAGGGTATTTCTGGGCTGTAAAAACATTTCCTGTGCAGTCTGCAGGTCAGTGGCACACTCAACCATGTTGTGCCCCCAAGTTAATCCTTCTGTTCCACCCTACTCAGGAACCAGCCCAATGAGATTCACCAGCTATGTGCCACGTCCTGCAACAGCCTTAGCAAATAAAAAATTTAAAAACCCCTCCTTTGAAGGAAGCAGGCAGCCCTGCAACCAGTTTAACTCTGGCAAATGCACTAAATCGCGCTGCCGGTACCTACATTTTTGTAGCTTCTGCGGCGGCGCTCATGACCGTATCATGTGCCAAGTGTACAAATCTGGAAATAAAAATTCCAAAAATTACTTATCGACTCCTGTAAATATTTCACGCATGCACGCTGAACTAGCTCATCACCCGGACCCCGAATTTACCAAATATCTGCTGACAGGCCTCGAAAACGGCTTTAAACCCGGCGCAGAATGCCCGCTCTCACAGAACACTATCTGTAATAATCTTCAGTCTGCCCTAACAGAACCTGAAGTCATCCACAATCTGATTAAAAAAGAAGTCGAATCTGGTTTCATGATCGGTCCTTTCAACACTCCCCCATTCATTCATTCAAGCATTAACATCTTAATTCCTCTCGATGAATTTTCGCTTAAATACCAAGACATAGATCAAGCAATCCAGCCAGGTCTGGGTGCTTGGCTCGCAAAAATCGACATTACTTCAGCCTTCAAAATTATGCCTATCCATCCAGATTCATGGCATCTTTTGGAGTACGCTGGCGTGGGAAATACTACTTCGCCGTACGCCTAACCTTCGGTTGCAAAAGCAGCCCAAAAATTTTCGACATGCTATCAGAAGCAGTTTGCTGAATCTTGTCGAATAATTCAGGCCCGCATTTCTATAACTCAAGCATGTCGCGACGACGTTATGGTTAACATTCCTAAATAGGCATGTGATTGGCTAAGGACAAAAAAGCAGGAAAATATACTGAGACCAAATTTGAATTTGAACAAAAAAAACATTTTATTTTATAGCTAGATGTGCAACATGCAATTTTTTTTGTACATTATGAAATATAAATTATTTGGTGGATGCATTTTTACCCAACTTTAACAGCTAAATGTGCAACATGCACATTTTCATGTCAAAAGAAGGCCTTAATTTTTGTACGACTCTTTAGCCTTTGTAGCAAGCTTTTTTAGAGCCTCTACACGTTTCTTTTGGAATTTGCGCCTGGCACTCACAGCTGCTGCCACAATGGCATCTTTTGCCATTTCCTTGCCGGCTGTTGGCTTCTCAGAGTGATAAGGCCTTTTGTTCAGTTCTTCTTTATCTCTGAGCAGAGCTCTGTACCTTTGGCTCGATCGTTTTACATTTCTGCACAGCTGTACATTAACAGGACTCTCCTTTGTCTTCCGGGAGTAGTGCTGAATGGCTGACACCTGCATGGTCTTCAGGTTGTATTTGACCACTTGATAGGACTCATATGTCTCAACACTTAGGTTTGCAGCTTTGGCTTGCAGGATGTTGGACATTACACTGAATGCTGATTCCACTTGTGGACCATGAAATGGGCATAGTGCTAGGGTGACCACCCATCCCGTGTAGCGCGTGCGCGCACAGCGTTTGAAGCCCAATTCATGCGTCCCGCAAATTGAGACTGTGTCACACATAATCAGTGCTTGCTCAAAAAAAAAGTTGATTGCTCTATATCCTCGAGCCCCAGGCAGCCAAACGAACATTACTTGACAGTTCAGCACGCTACTGTGAGAGCGGGAGTGAGTGAGTTTGAATGAGAGATGAAGTTTACATCTTTATTATTTCTGTTTCAACATTTTTCCTACATTATTTATATTAAAATAGTAAACTCAGTTTACTATTTGACTAATTTACTGAGGTGGCATCGTTGTTAACTTACAAAAATGTGGATAATTTACATTTTCCTTTAATAACAGGTAGTGTATTCTGATGTAAAATTAACGGTCGCCTGAGGACGCTCTACAACCATCTTATCTGAGCTCAAAACGCTGCTTGAGTGAGTGTAAAGATACTAAAAGTAATAAATATATAATTATGAACGTTTATGTGTGTTTATTTTTGTTCTCAGTACGTTATTTTAATAGCAATTAATGATTATGAACATAAAAGCATTACAAAAAAAAAAAAAAAAAAAAAAAATATATATATATATATATATATATATATATATATATATATATATATATATATATATATATATATATATATATATATATATATATATATATATACCATCGATGAAACCACAAAGCTGACGCGGGAGGTATGTGTAACTACAATATAAAGTAATTTTGAGTATTATTGCTATTAGTATTATTTTCTAAAATTAGGTATACATGTAATATAAAAGTACACATGGCAATGTTTTTGCAACAGCTCCAAGTCTCACGCGAAGTCTAGGCTATACGTCACTGCCTGAATCCGTTCACTTATTTATTTGTTCACCCTTGAGCAAGGCATCAAACCCCCAACTGCTCCCCGGGCGCCGCTGCATGAATGGCTGCCCACTGCTCCGGGTGTGTGTTCACAGTGTGTGTGTGTTCACTGCTCTGTGTGTGTGCACTTTGGATGGGTTAAATGCAGAGCAAGAATTCTGAGTATGGGTCACGTCACTTTCACTTTTTTATTTTATTGCATAAATACTCTTACCTTAGTGGAGCACATTCACAGATACCCCACGGACACCCTTACTTGTAAAATGTTTGGATTTTAAGGCACATCATCAAATTGCCAACAGGCGGCGCATTTGGCCCGGTATAACGGTTTCTATGAATGTCCTTATAATAATGATGTCCTTAGATTTTGTCACAATAACGATTAATGTTTGTTGGAGAATGACAAATCATGTTCATACATACAATATCGACAGCCTTGACCACAGATTAACGAGGCTAGTGGGTATATTTAACTGTGTTACCGGTGTGGTAATATGATAGCATGCCTCACAACGTAACTGAACAATAGCTTTTTAATAAACAATGTCTGAAGTATGTACGCCAAATAGCACTAGGCTGAATGAAATATGAAAAAATGAAATAACTTTGCTTAGCTTCGTGAAGACGTCCAGAGATTAATTAAAGTTGAAATTGCCAGTTGTTCGTGGATGCTTTGATTTGTTGAATATATAGCTTCTTCCAGCGGGGAGCAGATCTCGTCTAAGTTGTGATTCGGTCGTATTAGTACACTCTGACGATGAATCGCGTGCGAAGTGTCTATATCAAGAGCTCACTTGTATCAATTCAGTCTGTTGCTTGACAAAAAACTTTAAGTCTGCGACAGAAATCTGGTGAGATACTCTGTGGAAATCCTGCCAAACCTGATTTAACGCTTCCTATGGAGATAGATTTGCCCTCTGATAGTTCCTGAGCGAGCAAAGGCTCTCGTGAGCAGTTTGAGCCTTGCGAGCCATTGAGCATACTTACCGAGAAGTAGTGCCACGTATATATAATGTCCCGTTGTAATGATGAGACAGAGAGGTTCGGATCCATGTGCAGAACTTTTAATGAGAATGGTCAGACAGGCAATGATCAGCAACGGCGTCAGGTATAAAGGAATAACCAGAATCGAAAACAGGAACAAGCTGATGTCGGGGGCAGGCAGCAGAGAATCAGAGTCGGTAGAAACAATCCAAAGGTCAGGTATAGAGAGATCAAACACAAGGGAAACGCTCGGAAATGACAGACACAGCAAATCAAGACTTCGCAGTGAGTGAGAGTGAGTGTGCTGCAATGTGTGTGTAAATGAGGTGCAGGTGTGGCAAGGAGATTGACTGAGGAATGATGTGCAGGTGTGGCAGGGTGATTGTGATGCAGAGACTCATGGGAAATGTAGTTAGGGTGTGGTGCAACAGATAAGAGGTGCTAGAGTCCGAGTGACATCTGGTGGTAAATGTGGAATTGTCCTGATTGGAGTGCCCTCTACAAAAGTTCATGGGCACTCCATGTAATGATCGTGACACCCATGTCTAATAGGAGAGAGGTGGTGATTGGAGCAATTTGACAGCTGAACGCATCAGCTGTTCACAGCCTTGCCTCCATGGACTGTCTGAATTAACGCTGCGCTCGGACTAGGACTAGAACCCATATCATCCCAATTTCAAACAATATTAATTATTTATTTATTTTTCATCTTATTTCTTTCATCTTCCCCCTTTATACCACGTTGAACAAAATCCGTTACCATGACTTCCCTGCTAACACATGATGCATCAGTTATGTAACGTGTTGGTAATTTTTGGTAATTCCGTGACTTACCAATTGACAATGTAACTACGACGTCGCATGCCTGTAATTTAATTACCATCACATTATTAACTCACAATGTTGTCAGTATGTCGTCCTAACGTTTTAATGTTACCAAGCACGTCCCAGATAGGTACTTTATTGGTAATATACTGGTAACTTCGTGACTTCCTGCCAATGTTATTATTATTGATTGTATTGTAAAGATGCAACATTTATTTTTTATAAACGATTGATGCGATATCAATTCAAAAGATGGGTCAATAATTTATTGTGAGAGGCAAAAGTACTTGATTGAGTCAGATGTTCTGTCTGACTCAAACTTAGCTAACCACATGTAGGTTAAGCTGCTCCAGTCTTCTCTTTACCCGCTCTGTCTCGCTCACTTTTAAAAAGAATTACATTTTTATTTTTATCTTGTTGTCTGTCTTTAACTTGCGTGACATGGCTTCTTCTGGTAAGACTCCTTGCATTTAAACATACTCCACATGGTTTCTGGACATTAGAGTGATAATCACAAGTGTCTGTGATGTAAACACACAAAATAAACATTTATAATAGGCATGCATGTATGTATGTATGTATGTAAATCTCTAAGTAAAAAGATTTGAACTGCACACTCACTCAAGTATTTTGTCAAATAATGCATAATAAAACCCACATTAAAAACTTTGGTCACATATGGTTTGAATGTAGATTTTGGTTTGAGTTGTTACTTCTTAATGAGATGATCTAATTATGTAATGTATATCTTAATATAGTTTTCTTTAAAATAGCTTACTGATCTGGACAAATGTATGTGCACTTAATGTGTGTTTTATCATACTTCGTCTTTAGTTCATTAGCGTGTATCTCATAAAGGTGTGTGTTTGCTTTAGCTACTTCAGAAAATTCAAATCTCTCTTTCTAAACTTGTATAAACTAAAAACACCCATCTCTTTCTCTCTTCAGGGGAAGAAATCATATCTATACAGAGAGGTTGCAACTTACCTGCACTCAACAGATACACCTCCTACTCTTCCCTATTTTACTGTCCTTTCTATACTTCTGATTTTTTCAAGTCCTAGAAGAAAAATAAAAGTACAAACTCATCTTCAGCTTCACTTTTCTAGGGCAGTCGTCCATGAAGGTAGCATAATTTATGATTGATTTAGTTTTTCTAAAAATGTTGTAATGAATGTTAATGTTAAATGGATGCATGATTGATGTTATAGTTTACTCAAATAAAGCACATACAACATGCCACACACACAACAATTCAGGGAACAAATCAATCTGTATAAAGAACAAGAGTCAGGCATATTAACACACAAAATCAGTAAGATTTGACAGATTTTACTTACAAAAATAAAATATGTATATAAATAAAATAAAAACAATAAAATCTTCTGCTAAAAAAATAAATAATAATATTTATTATTTAATTAAGCTGTAAAAATATAGCTTTATAATCTGCAAAATAAAGAAAATAAAAATGGGCTGCTTTTTATTCTTTCTAGCAACTGATGCTGTATGTCTGTGGCCATGGCCGTGAAACAATTTGTTCTCCCCTTTTCCACTTTAAAAATGTCTCCACCTGTTTCACACATACTCTGTCTGCAGTGCGTCTGCAGTCCATGTGCGTTATGTATGTAGAGCAGGAGCAGCACGGACTCATTGTGCTTTCACACAGGACGCGTTTGCAGGCTGTTTAGTCCACAAACACAACATTTGTTCATTATTTTATATTTCAAATCATGTAAAAAAAATTTTTATAATAATAATAAATTAAAGCTTTTTCATGAATGTGATTCTCTTTTATCACAGTACAGTAACAATCTTTCATAGACATCAGTATAAACTCAAATATAAACAATGTATTATTCATGCACTTGACTTCTTGGTATGTATAATAATACGTTTCTCAAGCAAGCGGCAACACATTTAAACACAACATTCAGCCTAATTTTCTTTTTAGGCAATCACAAACATTTAAAATTAAAGCTCACCACTTACAGAAACAGTTGGCTTTCTTGTCTTGTGCATTTGAATCTTTATTACAAGCAATCCCACAGGTCTTAATGAGCTGTTTTTCTGTCTTCATAAAAGTGCATTGCGTTTCCTTGTTTATCTAAAGGTGCTCTTTTTCTTGTTTTAAACCTAGCCAAAAGTAGGCCTTAATTGAATAAATGTATTGTGAAATGATTGCATTTCCGTGTCAATCCATGTTCATTTTTACTGTAAACAATGGTGCTGTCACTTTAATTCAGCGTGTAGCACAGGAAAAATAGACTCGGTACAGGCTGATCAGAAGCACAGCGGTAGGATTCGCGAGACCACATGATTTACCTATCCAACACTACAGTCTATGGTCCAACATTGTTTTTCTTGATTTGTGTGTTCTAACATGGTTGGCTAAATGTTAATGCTTTGTCCGGTTTAATTATCTTTATTCCAGTCATGCAACTCCTGCAATTAAACTCCACGCCACTTCCTTTTTTAAATTGTCCTTGTAAAAAGGATCTGTGGTAATGTGAGGTTTTTTAACTTTTAGGATGAACCTCTCGTCATCTATTTCTAGCCTCCTAGCATGAATATAGTAATGTGAAATACTATTGGGAGTCTGCACAGGGTGTTTATTTTGAAACATGATTTTGTTTTACTTCTCTTTTGTATTTGCTGTGCGGTTTGGACGCGAGGTGCATCAGGAATAGACTAGGCGCCTATCTTTAGCGGAGCGATGCGGAGAACTACTTCTGGGACGCTTTTGAAAAGTGCCACGGAGCGTCTGGTGTAAACACAGGCATAGACTAAAGTGACTAAAGACTAAAGTCTGCAACGCGTCAGAGCCGTAACGCGTTGCAGACGTGTGCAGTGGAAATCAGGGGTGAAACAGGTGTAACTTTTGCTTCAGGCTACGCTTGACTGAGTGTCTTCTTCTGCTTATTAGTGCTTGTTAAACAACTGAGGCATTAGTGCCACTGGTGGTGGGATGGTGTATTGTAACTGTATAAATTCACAACACCATTTATCAGCCAGTCTCCTGTATATAAAAACAGTTGATAAATAAATATGAATAATACAATTTACAGTAGGCCTAAGGTCTGCAGCCTCCCCATTGACGTTTTGGAAAAATCCGTATCTAAAAGGTTTTAGAGCATGTCTGAGGATAACCAACTACAGCTGAACTCATAAGGATACAACATATCATTTTGAGTGAAAAAAAACTAAGAGAAAATCCCTAAAAAAGTAAAAGAGCGAAGAGCCTTTTAAGCGAATCTGACGACGGCCACGCAAACTTTTTCCTCCAGTGAATTTTATATAGTGAATGTGCAGTTAACAGCAGTACTTTCGGTAGTAATCGTGTAAATAATAGTGTTTTATATAGGTATTGAGTATTGAATTTTAGATTTATCATTGTGTATTTTATTGTGTATCTTATATTGTGTGTGTGTGAAAGCAGTTAACGATAACGTTAGCAACATGATGCAGTGCTTTGTACCTGACTGCAATCACCGCTCAGTCATCAACACGTCGTTTCCATCGATTCCAAAAGAGTGATGCCGTGAGGAATCGTAGATAAGATATATCAAGTTAGTACATTATTATAATTTTTTTTTTCAAATGAATGTAAGAATCAGGGTGTTGTGTGTTAATAGTAACATTAGGGTAACGTTGAAGCGGAGTAGCAGCTATCAGTGTTTTTTGCTTCTCACATGTGCTCTTAGGATGTCCAATTTATCAAGTGGTAAGTGCATTTATGTACTATACACATTACCTATCTTATGTGTTCGCGTTACGGTATAAAGGACGTCGTCGAGGTGTACGTTTAAATCCATTAATGCACATTTATGACAGTAGTGCATTAAAACATTTGTTAAACATTTGGTTTATGCATTAATGCATACATGTACTTGTTTAGACATTAATGCATAACTATTTGTTAATGCTTCAATGCATACATGTATTTGCTTATGCCTTAATGCGTAACTTTGTTTGTTTATGCATTGATTGATATATATATATATATATATATATATATATATACACACACACACACACACATACGCTGCATATGTTTTTAAAATGGCACAGATGTAAGATAAAACGTAAAAAGAAGACCGTTCTCATTGAGTGCGGATCATAATTTCTTATACTAAGTAACTTAACAGATTAACGCAGCAAATAAAAATTAAGTAAAGAAGAGCACAGTATAAATGGCATTGTTGAACAATTTATTGTAAGGAATTCAATTTACTATTGGAAACACAAGATTGTATTATTTGTAATTTTAGACATTACACAATAAGTGAGGAAAAGAAAGAAAGAAAGGCAATATCTTAGATCCTGGAGAGCTTTATAGGAAAAAAAAATGTGTAAATGATCCAGAACAAGTCCCAGGGTTTCAGAAAGACACTGATGATGCATTAAGTTCTATGGAGGACCACCTGTCCACTGAAGCATCGTGTACTTTGGGGACTGGGATAATGACTTGTGGAAGATATAGACTGATGAAAATGACATAACTGACCATAACAACAAATCATCACTGGGAACAGATCTAGCAACCTGGGCATCCCAATTCCATGTCAAAAACAATGCTGTTGATCATTTATTAAAGGTCCTTCAGAGACACAACCATACAGACCTTCCATCCACAGCCCGTACATTACTGAAAACACCAACATGTGACAACCATACAAAAATCCATTACATAAATGTTCTCTGCATCATCTGCTCCAGCGAAAGCTTTTGTCTGGGCACAAAGCTCTACTCAGGATATTAGGCTGCGATAACTGTGGCCAAAAGAGTTAATGGTTCAACAGAGTGACTTTTCAGGACACTGAAAACCTCACTCTAAGAACAGATGCATCATTCAGAAGCCGGGTTCAGCCCGGACAATACAAAGACAGCACACCACTGGCCCAGCTTTTCTTGGATATGGTCAAGTTCTTCCCCATGGACTATATGCATCAATCGTGCCTGGGGGTGATGAAGAAGCTGCTGCTTAGTTGGACCAGTGAAGTTCTTCAGCACTCAAAAACTAGAAGTAAGCACTAGGCTTCTTCAATTCAGCATTGAAATACCATCCATCTTCTCTCGAAGCCTGGTTGAGCTGGAGAGGTGGAAGGCTACAGAATTTCTACAATTCATGCTGTACATGGGCAAGCTGGTCCTTAAGGGAATCGTTGAGGATGACCTCTATCAACATTTTCTAGCTTTCAGTGTGGCCATGTGCTTACTAGTGTCACCAACACTAGTAAAGAGGCATGCGGAGTACGCAAGAAACCTGCTGTACTACTTCATCTGTAGAGGATGAGCTTTATGGTGAGGAGTTTACAGTATACAACATCCACTGTATGCTCCACATCACTGATGACGCTGTGCAATTTAATGGGCTTGACAGCTGCAACGCATTCAAATTTGAATCATACCTGCATACCATAAAGAGGATGGTGCGAAGTGGAAAACGCCCTTTGAGACAGGTGGCCAAGAGGATAGAGGAAAGGCATCTCCTCTCGAAAGACAGAGAGAAAAAAACTTCAAGTGCCAAGGAAAAAGCCTTCTTGATCAATGAAAATGGCTGTGAAATCACAGATTAAATGGAAAATGATGGAAAAGTCCTTTGCAGGGTTTATCATAGTCCTCTAACAATGTTCATTGAGCCATGCCACTCCTTTCTTGTGGGAGTATACAATTACAACAAAAAACAAACATCAATGAGTCGGATCCCTAGAGAACAAGTGGAGAAGAGAGCAATCAGAATCAATCATGGGGATACAGTAATGTTCATGGCCATTTTGCATCAATAGTGAATTTCTGACATAGATAACGTGAGATTTACATATAGATGTATACATACATATATATGAGTTAATTTGCAAAAACCGATAAACACCACATTCAAAAGAAAAGAGGTGATTGCAGTGCATTATTCTCCACATACAGCGCAATCTGAACTATAAACACGTTTTGTCAAAAAAGCTGGTATTGTCCACTTTCAAGGCATCATGAGTTCACATTTTCCTGCAGAAACTGGCACGTGCCCTTGTTGTTTTTGAACAGAAGCTGAGAAGTCCATTTTAGTGATTCAGTGCACTGTTTTCAGGTCAGGGTACAAGGCTACTTCCACTTTGAAAAGACGTGCATTGCTCCAGCATTAAATGAACCTGTAATATCATTTTCAGGGAATCTTGCAAAAGCAGTGCATTACAATGGTGAGGGAAAAGGTCTGTGTATTGGGAGTAATCACATCCATACAATCCATGATCACAACAACGTTTGTCAGGCATTTACATTGTCATCTGAGGAGTTTACAAAGATTTTTTTTTAACTCTAAAACACAAAATGTGGAGTTATCTGCTTTTGCTGTAAAGCTTTTAATATGTAAAAAAACATACTTTGAAATAAACTTTAATTCTGTAAAATACCTGTATTTAAGTTATTGTTACTTAAAACAACACAACTGCAGTTTGATTGATATTAATTGGAATGCACAATAAAAAAAAAATTATATATATATACTAGGGCCGGGACTTTAACGCGTTAATTGAGATTAATTAATTACAGAAAAAATAACGCGTTAACTAGAATTAATTAATTACAGAAAAAAAATCCCGCATTTTTAATAACTTATTTTTACACCGCGGAATGTTTCTCACTGGATGAGTTTCGGCGGACCGATTATACTGGAGCACCAACTAGCGTTCGCATATCACCGCAGCAGCACGTCGAGCTTCAAGTATCACCTCAACTCAAAACATATAGCAGCTAGCATGGACTTTACACTTTATGTTGAACTATTATTTTGTTGGTGCAACAGTTTATGTTGAACTCTTTATTGTTTTGGCCAAGGTTATTGAGAGTTGCACTTAGTATGTTATGGCCTCTGAAGCAACAGAGAGATGTTTTCTAATAGTCAGTGTTTCCAATGTTCTGAATGTAATTGACAGTATTGTGTTTTACTTAAAAAACACTTTACAGAAGGTTCAGCACCTATAAGCTTCCTGAATTTCTGAAATGTACTATTTCTAAATTGTTTCTAAATATGCTATTGCTACACTTCATGGCAAAAACTGCACTGGTCTGCTACACTTGGTTGAACAAAAATAAACAATATTTTGTTGCTTAAGCTTATGTATTCAGTGATTATTCAATGGTATACTATAAATCCATGTGAAAAAAATTTATTTCTCACTGTTCTCAGGTCAAATATTTATATGCGATTAAAATGCGATTAATTTCAATTAATTAATTACAAAGCCTCTAATTATTTAGATTAATTTTTTTAATCGAGTCCCGGCACTAATATATACAAATACATACATATGTGACCCTGAACCACAAAACTAGTCATAATGGTAACATTTTCGAAATTGACACATTTATACATTACCTGAAAACTGCCCGAGATACAAAAATTACAAATAAGGAAAAAAAAAATAAAAAATCTAAATATTGGGAAAATCATCTTTAAAGTTGTCCAAATAGGGCCATATGATTTCCGCGATGCAGAAAACGTGGACAGAATCGTGGAATCCAGTCATAAAAACAATTTACAGTTTAAAGTGGAATGTCATGGAATTTTTTATGATTTAATCAAAATTAGGTTATTACACTTAAATCAAATTGCGATATGGACTAATTTCTGTAAATATTTAGCCGGAAAAGTCGACTTAAATATGAATCCTCATGTTTTGCGTGTCTCTGTTAATGAATGGCCCGTTTATAACACACATATGGAAGCATGTGTGATGGTCACCGTGAATTCAGCATCTGCCTTGTCACCAAATGAGGACGTAAACACAAACAACATCTCCAGAACTGCTCTGGGAGTCACTTCATGAGCATCTGACCATTTGATTTCAGTAAAACTAGAGTCATATCACATACACAGAACTGTAAAGGAATTCACAGCAACCCGTCAAAATAAAAGTCTGGTTTAAAGTATTTGCCAGAAATGTACTGTGTTACTATTGTTTAGCAAATGTATATAGACTACTACTACTACAAGGAAACATTATTTTTAAAGAATAATCACACATTTCTTCCATGTTTTAATTTTATTAGTAAATCCCCCGTTTACCAAAAAATTAAGTTTGCTGAATAATTAAAAGTTAAATTAAATCAACGTTTTATGCCTTCATTTAAAAAAACATTTAAAATTTTAATTAAAAAAAATTAAATAACAGAATTTCTGAGGGAAAAAAATAATACAAATTAATAATACTATTTTAATATGAAATTGAATAAATTAAGTTGTTATTATGCATTTAAATAATTACACATGCTAAAACACAGAATTAGGTAACAATAAAACACGGTGATGAAAAAATAAAATGGATTTCATAGGGCCCTTTCCAAATGACCAATCAAAACTTAAGTTTTACCAGATCAAGGGCATTGTGCACAGTTCATTTTCGTTGTGACATCACAACAGATCATGCTTAACTTACAACTTTTTTCAATGAGGCTTAGTGTAATTCCATTTTAACCTTTGCAGTGCAAGCAATGACATACACCTCAATCCATAAAGTGGAGGGAAGTGGATCGTGTAGAATATTTGTATTGATCTGAATTAATATAATTCACAGAATTATGCCTATAAGAAGAAATTGTTCTACTATTATTATTGGACTGTGTGCAGTAGCTTAGAACAGAAATAACTATTTAAACATTCATATATGTAGAAGACCTTGTTCAGGAGCTAGAAATACATGCATGACAGGCTACTGATCATTCTTTACAAACTCTTATGTTAAAGGACACTAAAAATACAACAGTACATGTATGGAATTCTGTAAACGACTACAGGCTTATATTTATATATTTCAGTGTAAAACAGACATTCTGGACTCAACTTAGGTTTTGATCACAAACAACAATCTAGCAATTAATTTAGAACAAGGAAAATTCGACAACATTGGCAGCCTTACTAAAGTCACCTTCAATCTGGAACAAGATAAACTGGAGGAGGGACTTTTACATCAGTGATTTGTCCCTTTGCTCACAACTGGTGAAATGTTGCTTTGCGATCTCTAACCCTAATGTTTCAGACTTGTACAGCAATTATAAGAAGATGAAAACCTTCACTGATGGTCAAGAAGGCAACATGATGCATTAAGAGCAAGAAGGTTTATACATTTGAACAGAATATGGAAATTACATTTAAAAGGGATAGTTCACCCAAAAATGAAAATTACATCAGAATTGAATCACCCTCATGAGATTCTAGGTGAATACGACTTTCTTTTTTAGACAAATAAAATTGGAGCTTGCGCTGCTGGTAAGTAAATCATGCATTTGTTCAATAAGTTATGTTCTTCTTAAGCTACAAAAAAATGCAGGCTTCCCAGAAAACTAAAGTTTAATGTATGATTTTGCCTTCTTGCTCAACAGTTTTTTCACTTTTTGTCAAAGATTGTGTAGGAGTCGTTCACTGTGAAAGGATGCATCTCAATTATATAGTCACTATTGGAAAGGGTTCGAACTTGCAGAAGAACTTGCTGTTTTTCAACTAAATTAAATTAATTCAAGAACTTTCAATGCTATAAGAGAAAAATTAAAAATTAAAACTCAGCTGCATTATTGTCTAACAGAATTGTGATGTTATCTTTTCAGCAGAAACAACCATGGACAAGGCCTCCATGAGATTCTTCAGAGCCAAAAGACCTCAAAGGTAAAAGATACAACAAGATGGCAAATTTGTTTAAATGGGATCAAAAAATTTACACAAATGTACACAAATGCGATTACCTCCAACTAGAATGTTAAACAAATTTTGTGTCTTAACATAGTAGGGAAAAAAAGTGTTAATGTTGTACAAAATGTGTATTTATTATTTTTGTTAATCTTGTCATGGTACAATTTCTTTAACATTTTGCTGTCAACACAAAAGAGCAAAGAAAAAATAAAACAAAATGTTTGTCCAAATATAGCCAGTTAGCTATTTTTATTCGTCTTGTCAAGATACTTAATTGGTGAGAAAAGTGTCACAGAAAAGAAATAAATATGACATCTGTCAATTATTATAAGACGTCCTTGGAGGACAGCGCATCCACACTTTGCTCCATCCTGATTCTGCTCAATATTAAGTGATCAACAAGAATGAAGCACAGATATGCTGCTCTGAAAGGACATCGGGAAAAGATATTGTTAGACCAACCGCTCATTCAAATTACACCAAATTTAAAACTACTGCTGCTTTTTATTTGGGAATTTAATCTCGCGTCGCAAGAAATCTTGTCAGGTCCCGTGGTTGCCAGGACCCCTTCCTCTACTCCTTAGGTTAATCTATTTATTTTGTTGTTGGTAAATGATTCTGTTCATATTTAAAATGAGAGTTACCTCTTTTCAACCCTTCAGTTATTTAAAGAAACCCTTTTATTGTAGAAACACTGCAGAGGTAAACTACTTTCGGAGGAACCAGGATCGTCAAAGGAGAAAGATATCCTGGACCTCAAGACAGCTCAGTGCAAGGAGAATCAGAGGACCTTGAGGAACACCTTGGCATTTAGAAAGAAAATGGTGGGTGCCAACTTAAAACAGAGAATAAAGATAAAAGTATTCAACTTTCTCTTTACTGATTTTATATCAAGACCAGCATCATTTTTTTAAGATTAGGCGACTTACTATGAGATCAATTTTACATCTACCTCATAAAGCTACAGATTGTCTTGACCTTCTACAAGTCCTTTCCTCATTTTCACAACTTTTTCTTTTCCTTTTTACTGAAATTAAAAATGTAAATTTTGACACTGTAATACTTTCTGTAAAGATACTTTAATTAGTTGGATTATTATAGAATGTCAAAGTAGTATGATTAATGAAATAAGTGTATACAGTGTATTTAGATGCCGTCATGAAATGGAAAGCTGGACTTGGGGAGAAAGAGATTGAAAGATGAATTGCTGTGACTCTTAAACATGAGCTGGTGCACATAAATAAAAGTGTTGAGGTATGAAAATCAGAGACTGTTCTGTAATTAAAAGAGAGAAAGAAAAAAAACACTGACGATTACATTTAACACGTGAAAATCTGTCATCAATACATTAAATAATTTATTAATTAAACCTGTGAAAACTTTTTAAAAAGCACATAGATCTTCTTAGTGTGACCGGTCTGTATCTTCTCTCTGCGTTGTGTTGATATTTTAACCAGACCGGACAAGAAGATTCTTCGGACCAATTTTTAATTCTGAATTAATAAAAAGGAATTTATGAAAACAAAAGTCAATCCGTGGACTTTCTCCACAATTTCAACATTGACCTGCCAGTCAAAACAGATAATTTTAGCCACGGAACTTACAACACGGTTAATAAACACGAAAAGAAAATACATACTTCATGTTACCCAACCTCTATTAGTGTTACAATAAGATTAAACTGTATTTTTAACAACAAAATACATTAGCCACAAGAAACAAACTAATTTAAAGCTTTTTATTGAGAGCTCCAGCTGCGCTTACCGCGAACTGAAGGAAAGCAACCGGAAACTAACTCTTAAAGGGGCCACGTACTATATTTTAACAATTACAAAATAACACTGAAAAATTTACATACAAGGATAGAAACAGCTCAAATAACATCCCAGAGGAAAGAAAAATTCCCATAATTGAAAAAAAAAATTATATAAAAACAAAGGGAGGGATTTTGTGTGAAATTAATATAACACCTGTTAAATTAGCATGAGCGATGTGGTCAGCTGCCGGATAACTTATCTTCAGGGTGCTTTCTGAAGCTGTCCTGAGCGACACAATACTACTTTGCTGTCTTTTACATAGGTCTCACTTTCATACAAAGTAATCCACAGGTTTATCCACACATGTTGGATGTTTAGTCTGTAGGTGATGTTCAAGTATGGATGGCTGCGTCCAGTATAACTTCGTAGGTCTGGCATAGCAATCTCCCGCACCATCATTACCATGAAACGGGGTAAACAGATGTTAGCGTGTGCAACGTTACGTAAAGAGAGCAGAACCTTGTCCTATAAGAGCCATTCGCGGTAGCAAAAAATTATTGTTATTGGACAGTTTAGAAAGTTAAGGCAATAATCAGAGCCGTTGCTCTGGCAATAATGATTCAACATGCGACATTTGAAAATACAGTTTTTTTGAGGTCACTGTTTCAATGAACCTTTTGTGAAGCGCACTTACTGGCTGTTGCAGGTGCGACCCCCCCACAGAATGATCCGCGATCACTGGTTGAGAAACACTGCACTACTGGAATGTTACAAATTGATTGTAATGTTGTAAATTTATTGTAAACTTGCTGGTATTTATTAAACCTTAGACTAACAATAATATGCTGTCTCTTATTTCTAAGCATGACAAAGAATGAAACCACATGTTTATATTTGTAACAAATTAATTTCAATCCTTCACTCTCACTTTGGTAATAATAACGCAATTTTATATATTTTTTTAACTCAAGGGCTGGGTAAATATAGGACCGAACACATTTTCAGATCTCTCCGTAATGAAAGCAGAATTTATGAGAATTTATCGCACGTTTATATTAAATGAACACAGTCTATCCATATTGAGCTTTCATATATTCCACGCTCGAGCACACACATTGACACAAAGCACAGACAGAAGTAGCCTAATAATTGTGAAAAATTATATTGTATGTGCCTTTAGAGAGAAATGCAACCTTCACAGATTACATAATCAGGGAGTATTTGCTTTTGTTTTGAATTGGTTCGTTTAAAAGAAGAAATGTCAAGATTTCTGTAGATATATTTCTCATGTATGTAAGGCACCCCAACTTTAAGTTATTACATCGTTAGGAAAGAATGGAGTGATCACTGGGGCGCCTCCCTGTCATGCATGCGCATTAATAATTTTCCGCACAAACACTTGAATATGAATTGTAATAGAGCAGATTTCTTTTAGGTTACAGTATGGGATCCGCTAGTTGTTATTGATCAATATTAAATGTATGCATGACTCTCATAAACTTATTTGATACATTAAAAATATATAAAGCAGGTTAAGTTAAATGTTATTGTACAAATAATTACAAAATGCTATTTACTGCGAATAAGATAGCAGTTTCACCTTTTGCATATGCATTACGAAGTTAATTATTTTTTACATGCAATTATACAAAATAAAGGCAAAAAATATTTGTAATGAAGATAAAATAAGTAGACAAATAAGAATAATGCTGCACGTTGCACTCAAATAGACAAATAGAATACACTCCTGCATTTAAAGGCGGCTGCATTATTCTTTAATAATTTAGCTAAATCGTGCATGTTTAATTTATTTGTTTCTTGTTTTAGTCAGGCCTTAATAATAGGAGCAAAATTATACAGTGTCTCACGTTTTACTAAAATAAAGGATATAATTCATGAAACGCGCAACAATTTCTTAATCAGTGTACAAAATATATGTTTCCCCAAGTAGTTATCTGTCAAAATAAAGCTGCAAATGAACTTTTCCGGCGTGTCTGCGCTCGCAGCAGTGGAAACCACATTTTGGTTGGCCACCTACTGTACCAGGTAACACTACAATAGCACCGACCTCGTTTTCTGTACCGTGTAGTACAGCATCAGCCTTGTCTGGCTCATTTTCTGTAGTTTATATAATGTTAACTTTACTATAATTAGTTTGCAGTGTGTCACCCGAAGCAGCAGCAGCTTCTGGGACAACCTTAAAAAAACAAAAACAAAAAACAAACAAAGACCACAAGTGTAGCCAAGGTAATGGATGTCATACACCCCTGCTGAAAAACCCAGCATGCTGGTTGCTGGTTACTGGATCCCAGCACAGTAAGCAAGTGTGCTGATGGACAAGTATAAGGCATGTTTTGCATGCTGGGACCAGCTTAGGATGATGGTGGACCAATATTTGCTGTCTTTTGGGAGCTGGTATGATCCCAGGACAAAAAAAAAAAAAAAACTTCATGTTCTTTTTGAAATTGGTTAGTGTTTGTAGTTAAAGACCAAGAGCATTTCAATTACATTTTAGTAAGTTATTTAATAAGGAGGAACTTTGGGGATTTTGGACTTTATGTTTTGTTTGACTTGTTCCTTTGCATTTATGCCTCAACATTGGATTACATTTCCAACCATGTACTCTGCCACTACAGACACATTGTGATTTCCTTTAATTGTTTATTTATTATCTAATGTTACCTTAATTTAGTAGTAAAAAAACATATTTTTGAGACAGCTTAATATTTGGTTTGTGTGTGTCCCTTGTCTTTACTTCCCTTGAGCCAGGGGTCGTAACACTGGTTAAACAGTAAAATACCCAGTCTTAAACACACACTGCTCAGTTTTCATATGATCCTGATCTATAGAGAGTAAAAGTAACATTGAAGCAGTGTTGTGGTTCGTGAAATAAAGTAGATTGACTCTACAGATGACTGAGCATTAGTGATGACTCCTGTAGTTAACAAGCAGAATCAGAGAGGATAAGAGGAACATCAGGAACACAATTACTTACAGACACACAAACAAAATAACCTAACTTACTAGCGGTTCTGAAAAAATGTTCATTGCTTTAAGGGGGGGGGGGGGGGGGGGTGAAATGCTATTTCATGCATACTGAGTTTTTTACACTGTTAAAGAGTTGGTTTCCCATGCTAAACATGGACAAAGTTTCAAAAATTAAGTTGTACATTTGAAGGAGTATTTCTGTTCCAAAAATACTCCTTCCGGTTTCGCAAAGTTTTTTTTTTTCGAGTATGGCTCTGTGTGACGTTAGATGGAGCAGGAATTTCCTTATATGGGTCCTGAGGCACTTCTGCCGGAAGAGCGCACTCCCGTATAGCAGAGCACTGAGAGCACAACAGACTTCACTGATCAGAGCGAGAGCGTCGCCAAATGTCACAAAAGGAGTGTGTTTTTGGTTGCCAGGGCAAGACAACCCTGCACAGATTACCAAAGAAAAAACAGCATTAAGGGAGCAGTGGATGGAGTTTATTTTTACAGAGCATCAACGGAGTTGTGCAAGTGTTTGTTCCCTGCATTTCGAAGATGCTTGTTTTACAAACAAGGCCCAGTTTGACGCCGGATTTGCAAACCGTTTATTTCTTAAGGAATAAGAAATAATTCTTTCAGGCTCTTTCTCCATACAGATCCCCAAATCACACTGCAGTGACGTCCTGAACACCATGTTCAACATCAAGTGCTCTTCAAAATCTTGTGATCCATTTAAGAGATCAGAAAGGTTCTCCCTCTGCACAAACCTGTATAAAGCACAAATATATATAACATTAACCAAGTTAAAGTTTGCACAAAACCCAAAACATTATCCATAGCACAAATAACAAAAACATGCAAAAATGATCTTACAGTGTCATATACCTATAATATACCAAAACTAAAATGACAACTTAACTTCCAACTGTAATGATATTGTGAAGACATAATTACTGTATCATTTATTAATTTTATTTTAGTTTTACCTGTCATTTGATTAAAAACTATTAAAATTAAGATTTTATTTTATAATAACGGAAACAAACTAAAGTATTAAAAACATATTATTAATCATTTTTTTTCACATCTTTTTTTTTTTTATTCCTCCAAATTATGCATTCATACAACACATACTACTTAGTTTCAATTACACATAAATGTTACACATACCTTTTAATAATCGAGCTTGGCAAGGTCAACTCCCGCTCACCAGAATCACCAACAAAGGTCACTGAAGCATTGACGGTTGGTTGAAATGCTGGAACATGTTGCAGTCTTTTGCTACGAATGGAATTGACCTTGTGTTTCAAAATCTTGTTGCCAAGCCTGGCATCGTGAACACCTCAACGGATGTAATGCTCCCTTCAAGCACAATGACTTCACCTTCATCAATTCTGAATTGAATAACTTCATTCAGTTCTTGAAGAGGGGCCACTTGTTCAATTTCACTTCTGCACATGCTTCCAGCGAACACTCTGGTACTGGCATGAGTCATTTTGTAGGCAGACCCAAATTCTAGCATGTACCACATACCCAACAACAGCACATACCTATTTAAAAGAAACAAACAAACACAATTACAATAGCCCTAATAAATACATAAATAAAACTCTGTCTGACTCTAAGACAGACATAATATAATGAATCCATTAAATATTAAATATTAAACAATTCTTAAATTACGTACAATAAAATGTTGTCCTTATAAAAAAACAAAAAAAAACAATAATAATTACATAATCTCAGCTCACATATTTAAACTCATACACTCACGTATCACTAGTAGTTTTTTATGTGGTAACAATTGGAATTAAGAATGGTAAAATTTAATTAATATTAGGCCTAGCTATTATATTAACTTCGTACAATATCAATACATTCTTTATAACCAAATGGTTGGTATGTGGGAATATGGTTTATACAGAGGTTTAACACAAACATTATAAACTTTATAACCTAATTTGTTCTGAACATGTGACAAGTAGGGGTGAGCATTACAGCCAAACAAATGTCAATATTATAAAGAAAAATACTTTTTAGGTAACAAAATATAAAAAATAATGCTAGATAAAAATATTTTTATGTTGTTAAAAAAAAACATCATACACATTACAAATAAATATAATAAAACAAACGGTTTCATTTTCAGGTACAAAAGATCTATGTAGCAGGAGCATTCAAGAAACTTAATGAACAAATATAAAACTATTGTATATATTGTTAAAGTTCATTTATTTCAGTAATTCAACTAAAATTGTGAAACTCATCTATTAAATTCAATGCACACAGACTGAAGTAGTTTAAGTCTTTGGTTCTATTAATTGTGATGGTTTTGACTCACATTTAACAAAAATCCACCAATTCACTCTTAACAAATTAGAATATGGTGACATGCCAATCAGCTAATCAACTCAAAACACCTGCAAAGGTTTCCTGAGCCTTCAAAATGGTCTCTGAAAATCATTGACACCCTTTATTTACAAGGAGTGTATGTCACAAAAATGTATTTCCAATGAGCTGGCTGTTCACAGAGTGTTGTATCCAAGCATGTTAACAGAAAGTTGAGTGGAAGGAAAAAGTTTGGAAGAAAAAGATGCACAACCAACCGAGAGAACCACCGCCTTATGAGGATTGTCAAGCAAAATCAATTCAAGAATTTGAGTGAACTTCACAAGGAATGGACTGAGGCTGGGGTCAAGGCATCAAGAGCCACCACACAGAGACATGTTGAGATATTTCCTGAACCACAGACAACATCAGAGGCGTCTTACCTGGACTGAGGAGAAGAAGAAGAGGACTGTTGCCCAGTGGTCCATAGTCCTCTTTTCAGACGAGAGCAAGTTTTGTATTTCATTTGGAAACCAAGGTCCTTGACTCTGGAGGAAGGGTGGAGAAGCTCATACCCCAGTTGCTTGAAGTCCAGTGTTAAGTTTTCACAGTCTGTGATGATATGGGGTGCAATGTCATCTGCAGGTGTTGGTCCATTGGTTTTTTTGGAAACCAAAGTCACTGCACCCGTTTACCAATATATTTTGGAGCACTTCATGTTCCCTTCTTCTGACCAGCTTTTGAAGATGCTGATTTAATTTCCCAGCAGGATTTGGCACTTGTCCACACTGCCAAAAGCACCAAAAGATGGTTAAATGACCATGGTGTTGTTGTGCTTGAATGGCCAGCAAATGCACCAGACCTGAACCCTATAGAGAATTTATGGGATATTGTCAAAAGGAAGATGAGAAACAAGAGATCAAAAAATGCAGATGAGCTGAAGGCCACTTTCAAAGAAACCTGGGCTTCCAGACCACCTCAGCAGTGCCACAAAATGATCACCTCCAAGCCCCACCGAATTGAGGCAGTAATTAAAGCAAAAGAAGCCCCGACCAAGTATTGAGTACATGTACAGTAAATGAACATACTTTCCAGAAGGACAACAACTCACTAAATGTTTTTCTATTGGTCATATGTGGTATTTTAATTTGTTGAGTGAATTGGTGGGTTTTGTTAAATGTGAACCAAAACCAACACAATTAAAAATACCAAAGGCTTAAAATTCAATGCACACAGACTGAAGTAGTTTGTAATACACAAGTTTCACAATTTGAGATGAATTACTGAAATAAATGAATTTTTACTTGACATTCTAATTTATTGAAAAGCACCTGTACAATTGTAAATTAACAAGTGGATTTCTTTATGACAGTACTAACATATTAGAATACTATTAGTATTAGAGTATTAAGATAACCTAACAATTACTGTGTGCCATTTTATTTCTCATTTTTAGTTCAGTGAATTTAACTTCTGCTTCAAAAGCATTACTTTTATTCTTAAGATTTCAATGTTATATTTGTTTGAATGTAAAGTCATTTTAACAATTTTTTGCTAATAAATAGGCCTACATTATTACCTTTCGCTTTATTTTCACTTCTCATAATTGTTTCTGTAGACACACACACATATGCATACACAAACACACACAAACACAAAAACATATACATACATGTATAAAGTATATACACAGTAGGTGGCCAAGCAGAGTGTGCTTTCTACCGCCGTGAGCGCCACTTCTACTGCATCTGTAAAGTGCATTTGCAGCTTTTGACCGCTTTTGAGTGGTGCTTTAACCAAAAGTTGTCAAACAAATGCATTAAAGCATTTTTTCACAACTAGCCATCAGCTTTGCCTCGCCGATGTGCTACATTTGACGCTGCAGTCGTGGATAATAAATATTATTAATAAATTATTATTAATAAATATTATTAAGTATTAAATATTAATATAAATATTAATATATTAATATAAATATTAATATATTAATATAATAATAATAATTAAGTATTAAATATTATATATATTATATTATTATATTATATTATTAAATATTATATATATATATATATATATATATATATATATATATATATATATATATATATAATATATATTATATTATTATTAATATAATAATAATAATTAAGTATTAAATATTAGTATAATAATAATAATAATAATAATAATATAATTATTAATATAATAATAATAATATAAATATTTAAGTATTAAACCATATTTTAGATTTGAAACATTTACCAGATGTGCAGTATTATTTCGATTTTATAATAATTAATCATTCATTTATAATATTTTATATTTTATAATATGATCTGTTATATTATCCTAAAGAAAAGGTGGTTTACTTTTCATCAAAGAAATTAAAAGTGGTAGCCTATTTTAGTGAGCTAGGCTACATAAGCAATCTAAATGCAAAATGTCAATATTCTCATATATTAGGCCTTATTTTGGCAATAGGTTTGCATAACCAAAGACTGCTGCTCGTCGTCCTGATCAGGGTCTCGACCTGACTACAGTCCATCATTGTAACCGACTTGAGTGGGCAAATGCTCACATTCAATGGTGTCTGGCACTTTGGAGAGGTGTTCTCTTCACGCATGAAACCAGATGTTCATTGTACTGGGCTGATGGCAGACAGCATGTATGGGGTCGTGTGGGTGAGGAGTTTGTTGATGTCAATGTTGTGGATCGAGTGGCTCATGGTGGCAGTGGAGTTATGGTATGGGCAGGCATATGCAGGGCTCGACATTAAGATTCGACATGATCTTGACACGATCTTGTAAATCCTTCATTCACTTGTCCGGGGGAAATAAAGTTTTTTTTTTTTTTGGCAAAAATGTAAATTATTGTGAAGCAGTTTCATCAGTTACTATTTTGATATACAAATATGAAATGTTGGAAAAATGCAATGATACGTTTAAATGTGAAATTAAACCACCAGTAGGTGGTGACAAGTCACTTTCTTAAGGAGTTTTAAGCAAGTAACCATTTTTATAAATTGCTCACTGAATCCATTGACTCATTTAAAAATGAATCGTAACGCTTCACAGAGATGCCCGACTGTTCTGCCGTGGCTTTGTTTAGAACTATTTTCTTAAGCGAAATGGAGAAAAATGATCCATAATGTGTCTAAAATGTAAGTCAGTTAATATTACTTAATATTACGAGCCTCAACTGACGCAACCTTGATACTGTCCAAACATTACCCGTTATTAGTCACCGTTTAATGGAAAAATAAGTTGATTAAACACATCTTAAAAAAGTTAGGACAAGGTCATGTTTACCACTGTGTGTCATTCCCTCTTCTTTTTATAACAGTCTGCAAACGTCTGGGGACTGAGGAGACAAGTTGCTCAGGTTTAGGAATAGTAATGTTGTCCCATTCTTGTCTAATACAGGCTTCTAGTTGCTCAGCTGTCTTAGGTCTTCTTTGTCACATCTTCATCTTTATGATGCACCAAATGTTTTCTATGTGTGAAAGATCTGGACTGCAGGCTGGTCATTTCAGTACCCAGATCCTTCTTCTACACAGCCATGATGTTGTAATTGATGCAGTATGTGGTCTGGCATTGTGATGTTGGAAAATGCAAGGTCTTCCCTGAAAGAGACGACGTCTGGATGGGAGCATATGTTGTTCTAGAACTTGTATATACCTTTCAGCATTGATGGTGTCTTTCCAGATGTGTAAGCTGCCCATGCCACACACACTCATGCAACGCCATACCATCAGAGATGCAGGCTTCTGAACTGAGCGCTGATAACAACTTGGGTTGTCTTTGTCCTCTTTAGTCCGGATGACATGGCTTCCCAGTTATCTAAAAATAACTTCATATTTGTAGTCATTCATCTGACCACAAAACAGTTTTCCACTTTGCCACAGTCCATGTTAAATGAGCCTTGGCCCAGAGAAGATGCCTGTACTTCTGGATCATATTAAGATATGGCTACTTTTTTGACCTATAGAGTTTTAGCCGGCAACGGAGAATGGCACGGTGGATTGTATTCACAGACAATGTTTTCTGGAAGTTTTCCTGAGCCCATGTTGTGATTTCCATTACAGTAGCATTCCTGTATGTGAACCAGTGCCGTCTAAGGGCCTGAAGATCACAGGCATCCAGTACTGGTTTCTGGCCTTGACGCTTACGCACAGAGATTGTTCTAGATTCTCTAAATCTTTGGATGATATTATGCACTGTAGATGAAGATAACTTCACTAATTCTTTTCAATTTTTCTCTGAGAAACTCCTTTCTGATATTGCTCCACTATTTTTCACTGCAGCATTGGGGGAATTGGTGATCCTCTGCTCTTTTTGAGAGGCTCTTTTTATACCCAATCATGTTGCCAATTGACCTAATAAGTTGCAAATTGGTCTTCCAGCTGTCCCTTATATGGAAATTTAACTTTTCGGGCCTCTTATTGCTACCTGTCCCAACTTTTTTGCAATGTGTAGCTCTCATGAAATCCAAAATGAGCCATTATTTGGAATGACATTTCAAAATGTCTCACTTTCAACATTTGACATGTTATCTATATTCTGTTGTGAATAAAATATATGTTTATGAGATTTGTAAATTATTCAATTCCTTTTTTACTCACAATTTTTACAGTGTCAACTGTACAACTTTTTTGGAATCAGGTTTGTAATGATTTTCTTATTTTGTGATCAATTTCCTCAAAAATGTTATTAACCATTATATTAAATAATAGTGGTCTGAATACACTACCAAGGTCCTGTATAATGGTGTATAATTTTCTACAGAGTTCATAGCTGAGTAGTCCTTTCCAACCCTTTTGGAAATTTGTATTGCTTTAGTTATAATTACATAAGGGTTGCTGCACATTTTTTTTTAAAGATCAAATTTAAGGGCCGTTTCATAGTCAACGCATCTGTACGCATACGCGTCCCCGAGGCTACGCATCGTTACACTTCGGCCGCCATTATGTGGATTCAATCATTTTCCTCCACAAAAACATGTAGACCTAGCCTAATCTCTGTGAGTAAAGGTTTTTCAAATGATAACTAAATATTCATTGAGTCTTAAATGCATAATGTTGACAGAGTATTTACACTAATGTTGGCATTATTCTTTTATTAAATAAAGCAAATCCGGCGGAGCCTTTATCTTAATTTCGTTGTTGCCAAATACCCATCTTAATTTAAAATTTATCTTAATTTAATTTTTTTTAAATGACTCGTTTTTATTGGTGCGTTGGTCTATTTATAGGTTAAATGAGCCTATGTCTAGAATGCTGAGATGTTACGATGTGACACAGGACTTATTTTATTTCTTTATTCCAACTTCCAAGTGGTCTAGCCTACGTTAGTTATGAGTAAATTATGTTAAAACATGAATAAATTGCTCATTGTTGGCAAAAGGCAAAAGAGCTGTGTGCGTGCGCACATTTGAATAATGTTGGGCTGTAAACGGGTTCGGGCTTTAAAAAAGCTGTCAATCAAAATGTACTTGTCGGGCTCGGGCCGAAACCTGTCGGGCTCGGGTCCTGTCAGGCCTAACTTTTAAGGCCCGATTACAGCTCTAACATGGACTCCCCCCATCGTCTACTCAAGCCAATCAGATAATTCTGTTGCTCCATTAATGTACATTACAAACCTTTATGTTTTTTTTATGCAAATACACATTTTGGCCAGGGCTTAATTTGTGGCGGAATCAGCAGGATCCGGATCCGGCACCTCATCTTGGCTGATCCCCCTCCTCCATGGGTGGCGTTTGCGTATGACGTGAAAAATTAACCAAAATTCATATCTCTATTATAATTCGTCATTATTATTTTAATAAATTAGTTTTTTACAAATATTTAACCAATGATAGGTATTTAAAAGAGCTTGTCAGTAAAACTTTATAATGCCATTGGATCCTCAAGCTCTCGCGAAACCTCGTCACTTCACGCGCCTCCACTCAGATTGACGCACTTGCACAGCCTGGAGGAGACAGCTAGTTTAAATGTTCGTTTTTCCTGTACTCTCTTTCATTAACAAACATTATCACCATTTGCTAAGTAAAATGTATTTATTTTTGTTCTTAAACGGATAGAATATATATATATATATATATATATATATATATATATATATATATATATATATATATATATATATATATATTCTTATAATATGCTTGATGAATTTTTTGTATAACTTATTTCCCAAAAACTAGTCTGTTCCAATGGTATCTTCATAATAATAATAATACATGTAGTGCAATAATACTAAAAGTTATCTGAAGACCAATTGACCATGTCGCTACAACGTCCCCGATGGGACTAACTAGCGACATCTTTTGAGGATGTGCCCACGACGTTTCTGGGAAGTTAGCCAAGATTCTTTACTTTACCACAACGTCGCCATAAAGTAATGTCGCCCTGACCAAATGACGACTAACTGGCAACGTCCTTTGTTTGCTGTGAGATCTCCGCTTATTCGCAAAGCAAGGGTAAACACATATCTGATTGAATAGTAAAGCATTTTCTTTACTCAAACACTATGTTTGTAAAGGCTATTGTTTGTGTGTGCTTGAAGACTGGAGGAATAGATTTTTTGCCATCTAGCCAATATACTTTTGCATATGAGCAATGGAATTGTAACGATATTCAAATACTTCTTATTCATCTGGAAGAAGGAGGCGGGAACCGGCGCACAATCAAAATGAACTTTAATGACAAAAAAGAAACACAAAACAGCGCACCAGCCGCTCACGGACGACTGGTGCGCACAAAATAAAAAGCAAACATAAAATAATGTCCCAGGCCTGGTCCTCTCTCATCCTTCACTATAGTCACTCCAGTTTTATATCCTTCCATCTCCTACGTGGGACTTGATACCGGCAGTGGGGCTCAGGTGCAGCTCTTCTCCAATCACTACACCTGGCCTCACTCCTTGTTCCCACGCCTCTCGGCCCCGCCCCACTCGCCACATACCCCCATCGCCCCTCGCAGGCCGGGGGGTACTCTCGAGACTGTGCTATTTTTCCTCTGTATGAGTGTGCCATGAAACTGTTTCATTTGTCAAAACCCATCAGACATCATATTGTTTGTATTTGGTTGCTTAAATTCAACAAACTACGAAAAAAAAACTTGTATAGCTTTAGATGTGACTGTGAGGGCACATAACTACTGTAATACAGCCTGTGGAGCGCGCGAGTACCAAATGGCTTAAAATACTTAAAATGTGTGCGAATAATACATTTTTGTGACAATGCAACAATTACCTGATTAGTCAATTGACAGTTCTGTCAGCTGTCCCGATCGAAATGTGAGTGAGTCTTATCGCAGCATGCAGCAGGTCGCTTTATACAGAAAAGATGCGCTGATGAAAACCGAGTGAGAGAGTTTATGGATTCGAAAGCTGGTTTCGAATGACTGATTTAACCTAATAGTTTGTGTTGATTTATTTTATTATTCAAACCTAAGTTATGTTGAATAAATGCAGGAATTTCCCTCATTAAAACTTGAAAGCTGCAAGAATTATTAAAACCATGTTATATAGCTACACATAGTCCCCCACAGAAATTTCGGACCTGATTAAATATAACTCTATTACACAGAAATTTGAAAAATACAATTCCACAACTTTTTTACAAAATTTTGAGTCCTGGAAATTGTTCTTTTAAAATCGCATGGCAATTCCATGTTGTTCGTGTCCTTACAGACTAAATGCAACTGGTGCACGCTCTCTAAAATTACTTGGTCCAGCCTGTGATTGGGCGAGTGCTCCCTTACCTCTCCCTCCTGTAATCGCATCCTGGATCCGTTACCCCGCTTTGTTTGGTTTGACCTCGCAATTTACAAATTAAGCACTGATTTTGGGGCAGTGAATAGCACACTTGTTATTAAGGTGTGACTTTAGCCCCTTTTATAACATCTTTTGTCTTAACAAGTATGTTGTCAAAACCCTTAAAATAAGAATAAAGATAATGTTGAACAGCATGTTTAAGTCTGAATTATATTGTGTAAAATTGGTTATCAAGTATTCTTGCATTGATGATCTGAAAGGAACGATCTTAATTTATGGGCTGCACTTCCATTATTGCACTAATTTTACATATTTATATGTTGTCAAGAATGAGCTAGAAACAGACAGCCTAGGTTTGTCAGGGCAGTCACAGAATCAGGATGTCACAATAAAAAGAAACTTGGCTGGAGAGAACAGATGTGGCTTTTAAACCCTGGCTGCTGTTGTAGTTTTTTTTTTTTACATTGTATAAACTCTATTAAAATTAAAAATTAAATTAATGCATTTAGCAGACGCTTTTATCCAAAGCGATATACATGGGCGCCCTCTTTTCATATATTTATTTTTAATATAAATACATAATATCTTTCCTGTATATATTTTATAAACACAGTTGTGTGTCATGTGTCTCGGGACAGAACTCTGAACATGGTACCATGGACTCACTGGTACCAAGAATTAGCATGGCTTCATTTTGAGCCTGGTATTGATGGGGCATTGTGCTTCTACTGCCACAAAGCCTTTAAAAACAAAACATCAGAACTTACCAAAAATACAGAAACCACCTTTATCATCCATGGCTTTAAGAACTGGAAGAAAGCCAGAGAGAGGTTTACATCACATGCAGGATCAGAATATCACAAGACGGCCATAACAACACACATCTCTGAATCAAGACCAATAGATGTTGAGCTGTCCAGTGTACTGGCATCCCAGCAAGAGGAGCTGAAGATAATCAGTGCTGTGCAGTTTCTGACAAGACAAGGTTTATCTCTTAGAGGAAACTTTCATCAGCTTCTAAAATACGAGTCAGAAGATGACCCTAGTCTGAGCTAATGGATGTCCCTCAAAACTGATTATACTTGCCCACAAATTCAGAATGAAATCCTCAATTCATTCAGGAATTCTATAATTCTATAAAAATCTATTCACTTCCGAACTTGCAGTTTTGTGTCATCATGGATGGTGAACAAGATTTATCAGGAAACGAACAAGAATAAGTCTGCCAAAGATATGTAGATCATGATTCAATAGTCCATGAGGAATTTGTTGGCCTGTATGAAGTCTCCGTCACCAGAAGAATTTGTGCCGTGCTAAAACAGTATCAGCCAGTGTTACTCGCTCTGGAGGAAATGGCACGTGGTCATTCAGAGTCAGCTTGCAGGATAAAAGGTTTGTTCGATAGATTTCAAAAAGTTAATGTTTTGATTGGCCTTGTCCTTGCTTTAGGAGTGACAGAAGAGCTTGAGTGTCTCAATGCTTCTCTTCAGAGCCGCAGTCAGACAGTAGATGGAAAGCTAGCTGCTGTAAACTGTGTGAAGGACACAGTTGATGAAAAGAGAACGGAGGATAATTTCCAAAGCAACACAAATGTGTAACTCCCTAAATCTCTCTCCTATTGAAATGCCTCGTGTTCAAAACCCTCCCAAATGTCTGTCTGGTCAGGGTTCAGCACATGTACCTACTTCTTCTGCAGAATACTTCAGGTCCTTGATGTTGTTAATGTGCAGTTTCAAGACAGATCTGAGCAAGAGAGTCCCCTTAGGCACTTTTGACGGGAGAGTCTGATGGAGGTCTATTGGATCAGTATCCAGAATTGCACAAGGCTTCACTGAGGGTGTAGTTAGCGATGTTTAAGTCCAAGTATAAGTCCAAGTCCAAGCATTCTTCAGAACATGTTGTCAGAAGTCCTCCAACTCTCTGACCGAGTGGAAACACTTGTGAGGTTGCTCCTGGTTTTCCCTGTTTCTTCAGCAGAAGATTAAAACACAGTCCCGATTAAACCGTGTTGCTGTGTGTCACATTCACAGTGACAAAATTGACATTATAAATAGGGAAATGGTTGCACAGCAGTTCACAGATGGGAAGAAACGTCACAGAAATACTTTTGGCAGTTTTAATTAGCTTTAAATATTGAGATATGTGTTAGCTTAAACATGGTGTAAAAAGCTACTACTTTTAAACAAACCAGCCAGGAAGCTTAAAAGAAGTGACACTAAAGTTGTGTTTCCACCCAGGAACTAGGGACTTTGGGCTGGTACTCGGTGTGTTTCCACTACAGGAACCAGGAGTTAAATAAAGTTCTGGGTAATAAAAATGCCCATCAGAAAGTCCCTGCTGGCGAGGTGGTACTTTTTCAAAGTTTCGGACCTTTCGGGGGCGGGACTTGGGCGCTAAACATCCTGATTGGTTGAGTTTACCAGCATTGTGATTTCAACCACCATTTATTCTGATAATTTTCAAAATATTACTGTTATTGTGTCATGAAATGCAATTTAAAAGTATTTCAGGCGAGAATCTATTTTTTTTTTTTTTAGAATTTATCTATATGTTAAAATGAAAATAAAAAGGGGCAATTGATATAATATTTAGTTTCATTGTAATGTCTATATATATATACAGTACACTTTTCCCTGAACTAAGTACATTTCTGCAGCTATTATTATTTTTAAATTAAAAACGAAAGGAGGCAATGGTATTTGATATCATAATTAATTTTATTGTAAATATACAAAGAGGAAAATAGCAGTAGTCAAGGCGAGCTGACTGAAGTTATCAAGTACACTGCTGTTTGAAGATTAACTGGAGTTGCGTCATCATGGACATCACACTCCAGAGTCGAATGCACAAGTCTGAACTATAGAGTTGTTCTGGGTAATTTCATTGGAAGCGAGCCATACATGTTCAATCTCATTGTATAATTGATATAGGGTCTACATACCTTGACGTGTTTGTCAGTTAGGTTCAATACTGTCCCAGTGGAAAACTGTTGTTTCCTTCTTTCTTTCTTTCCATCTGTTTTATAATCATATATTACCATATAGTCATAAAGCATATAAAGCAAAACATTTGTTTACTGTGAATTTTATTATTAATATTCAATAATATTACCAAAAAAACTGTATTTAACACAAAATTGCTCATTTTACTGAAATCAGTAAAATTTATGTGTAGTATATAATAATTATATTATTATATGTATGGCCGTTCAGGGGAGGAAGTTATATTTGTAAATCAGTTTCCTATAATTGAATTGAATAAAGATACCTTGAGAAATTAACATTTCATTAACATTTAGAAAATATATTTCAACTATATTAATTAAAGATTTCTGTTCACACATTCAAAGCCAACAGTTTTAAACACAGTGTCAATGTAATCATTTACAGTCACAGACTTCTAAAGAAATCATCTTTAACCAAATAGCCAGTATATTTATTGGCTTAAGTAATAACAAACTACAGAGACAGTTCTTTAACAATATGTTAAGGAGTAGTAACATTTGTAATGTGAACGTGAGTTTGGTATTTGGTAATTTCGGATAGAGCCTATGAGTTTAGTTAAAAAGACTTTTATTTTGGCCTGGTGGTGTGACGTCATGAGCGTGCGCCGTGTGTGATTCGGCTGAAGAAAGGTGAGTGTATTTAGCCATTTAGTATTTAAATCGATACAGCTCGTTTAGAATCGATATGGAACTTCGAAATAAATCGATTGTAACATTTGAATGCTTTGTCTAACGCCAGTGACAAATAATAGTCTGTTGTAAATACAAGCGCTCACGAACCATGTGTGACAGAACGTCTCATTTCGCTCCCAATTTCGAAAAATCACCCTTGCGTTCCAGTGTTAATACCACACACCATATCTGCCCTAAAGAGTACTGAAAATGACTAATATCTCAGAGTTATGGATGGATGGTATGCGCATTAGGACGCGGGCTCGGTTTATCATAAACACGAATTCAGTCACTGGCAAGAATCGGAGCTTTTTAAACTCCGAGTCAATTGAATCAAATGCTTCTCAAAATGATTCATTGTTTTGAATCGCTCGAATCAGCGCGCGCTGACGACTCTTCTGCTCGAAACTGTGTAAACACAACGAAAACAAACACAAACATGTGTAACTACAACTTTACAAACCAACTGTAAACGTCTTAATTAAAGTGGAAGCTATTAAATATAATATACAATTCAGAAAACAGCAAATATTAATCTTAATGCAAATATAAAGCTTGTATATAATTTTAGTTGTTTTTTTCTTTCAGTCTGACTGACTCCCTCACCAGAGATTTACTTTGGGTTTATATTTCTATCTTTTAAATTCTCATCTTAAACAGAACGCAGAGAAAAACTTATTCTGAATCAATTGAGATCCACGTGATAAAGATGGAGTTTATTAAAGAGGAGATTGAAGACGTGAAGATTGAAGAAGCTTTCAGAATCAAACAAGAAGATACTGAGACACAAACAGGTTGGTTTTCTCACTCATTTGATCCTTAAAGTGTTAGTCTACAACAAAATGAAAATTTTGTCATTCCCATAGACTGCCAAGTAAATAACACTGTCACCCGTCACTTCATAAAGTTACGGTTGATCCACTGATGACAAATGAACTACTCTGATTTTGTCATTTGAGTCTTGCAATTTAAATTTATTTTATTTTTACATGGAGCTAAATATATAATCAATATACACTTTAATGCATCTGAATATCAATATTTAATACATAGTTATTGAATCAGTCCACAAATAAATCTGTAGTTTTTAACCTCTCATCCTAAATAGTGCTGACATTAAGCTGATCTAGTGTTTCTTCTCCTGAACTCCACGTGTGGGATCTTCGTCACAATAAGACACACGACAGAAATAGGAGGAACAAACTGAGCCAGCAGACAGGGGCTTCTGGCCTGACCAACATCTTGGTCCAAAGTGGACCAACTGGGGCTTGAGGAGTTCTCATGAACAAAGTTAATCTGAGTCAGAAGTTTAAAACTACTGCTTGTTTCTCATCTTCTGCCATTTAAGACATTTAAAACTATTTTCTTCTCAAAACTCACTTTCAGGGAGAAGTGAGTGTCTGAAATAACTTCCATTTGTGATATGATGGGGATTCTGATCACTGCATGATGCAGAAACATTTATATGCAATGCTAAAAACTACTTGGACTACCGCTTTTGTAAATGTTTTTTCTAAAAGTACAAGCCTTTGGATTTAAATGCCTTAATGGAGTTGTGCATTTCTGTGATAGCAAAATAAATGCATGCAGGCGTGACTGAACAAGAGTGTTTTTCTTTTTGATTCAGCTTGACTAATGTGCACTTCTGGCACAAATTAATAAATTACCATCTCTAACTTTTAAAAAAATCATTATTATAAGTATTTGTATACTTCGATTCAACATTCTCCATTAACTTTGTATTGCATGAAGCTGCCTCCTTGTCATTTCTGACTTATAACCGAAAACAAAACAATGTCTAAAAGATGCTGTGACAAGGTGTACAGCAAACAAGCTAAAAAAAACAAAAACGACCTTTTTATAAGCTGTCCACAAAAAAAACAACCCATTAAACTTAAAATACTCATATTTGGTCATACAGAAGAGAGTAATACAACCTTTGAATCTTTATTTTGTTTTTGTGCTCTCACAATATAAAACAGAACATTGTGCTTTTGTAAAATAAAGAAAGCAAACAGGATGTGCTTTCTGCCTTCTCTGTGAACTTCAGAGTGAGATTCTGTGTATGTTTGTCTTAGAGACATCAAAAAAATAGAGATAAATGTCAACTTCCAAATAAACCAATTCAAATTAAAAACAAATATTCTCAGATTATGTAATCCATATTAAATGTGCAGACTGATGCGTCTACTATATCTCAAGATGAAAACAAAGCAAGAAATAGTTCATCAATAAATTATTAAAATGTTAATGCAACCTCCTTACTGTTTTTTTTTTTCCGACAGCTTCATAATCATTCAATCTTGTTGATGTGCTGTGGCAAGCTTATGCATGCACTAGAGGACATAGGGAATGTAGACATTTAAAAGCTCATTATTATAATTTAAATTGTTTATTAATAAATGTGCAATTAGAGACCAATGCTTCAAATGATCGACTTTTAGTCAGGGCAGCCCTATTTTAAGGACACAAAAGTAGAGCACAATGTGTCATCTGTAATACTTACAAGAATAGACTATATCCTAAAATGTAATTAGAAGGCAAGGCAAGTTTATTTATATAGGACATTTCGTACACAATGATAATTCAAAATGCTTTACATAAAAGAGAGTAAAATATCTAAAAAGGAGTACAATTAGCATCAAACTACACTTGAAAATGTACTTAATGTATTTGCTTATCCACTTTAAACCATCATCGAGTGCTTGTAAAAACTTCCGATTGCGATCTATAGTAATTTTGATTCATATTATAAGCAGACAATATGCACTCTGTTTAACAATGCTACACTGCTAATATTTGTCATTAACATGTTTTATTTCTATGAAAATACCATGAGCTGCATACAAAATAAATAGAAAATGTTACAAATTTCACTTGATTTGATACGGAAGATCTAGAGTGAAAGCGCTCTTACTCATAACATATGCGCTTGTGAAAGTAAATGGACGGTGCTTTACAGATCATAATTGAGTGGAGAATTAATAGAAATGTTATTCTGTATAAAGAACATAATGAGAATAAATCTGTTCTCAAGTATCAACAATAACAAGAACTCAGCATCCACTTTCTTCTTTTATCTGGGATTCTCTTCTTCTGTGTTGTTTACACTTGTTTTTGAAACGGTGCCACCACTTTTACCCTGTTGCATCCCTAATTTTATCTTAGCAATAGAATATAAAAACAACTAGAACAAAAGTTGCTTGGCAATAGATGTGCATCTTCAACCGGGAAAAGTCGCAAAAGTTGAAATTATACACCGTTAGCAATACGAACCATCAGTTTGACCACTATGGCCATTCAAGGTAGATGGACTCAAAACTCTTTTGTTTAGTAATTTTAATAAATTAAAATGGTAAGAAATGTACTTTAATTTTAGAAAAGTCAAGAAATTATAGCTAAGTGGGTTTTATTCCCTAAAAAAGAAAAATTTAAAAAGCAATAAATTGACTACCTTGGTATATCTAGTGTTAACACCATCAGAGGTACAAGACATTAAGGAAATATAAGAAGTGTACTATAAATTATGTTGCTAAAAATCATCGCAACGTTTATAAATGTAAATGTGTCTCTTGCATATATTTGTCATTCAATCGATTGAAATGCTTCTTAATTCCAGGTGTAGAAGGATGCTTGGTGTGTTTAGTCAATAGTCCAAACTCATTTACTGTGTAATTCATTGTTTTAATACATTTACTTTAATGTAATTCAAAGTTTATTCCCTCCTGCTTCCTGTCTCCTTTCTCAAACTTTACTTTCTCCATTGCCTCAGCAGCTTATTTTGTCCGAGCCAGTGAAGCTCTCCTCTGTCCAATGCTTGATACAGTCAAATCTGTTCACGGTCATTGGTCAAGACCGTATGAAATGTCATGGGTGAAATTGTACTTGTCTCTTTTTTCCCCCTTAGACCTGATGCTGCTGAAAATTGAGAGTCAAGAATTCGATGAAGTGGAAGAGAAAAATCTGTGCGAGATAAAACGTGATTTCATGACGGGAGAAAAACCCAGACAGACTGAAAAGATTTCCTCCCGAAAAAGAGCTCAGAAGACCAAACCTAATCAAACACAAAACCTTGAAACCCACAAGAGTGTTCACACTAAAAAGATGTTTGTATGTGATCAGTGTGGAAAGAATTTCTCAAAAAAGAAATGCCTTAAAATACATGTATTTATTCACTCCACGGAGAAACCTTTCACGTGCAACCAGTGTGGAAAGACTTTCAAATTAAACAAATACCTTTCGACTCACATGAGAGTTCACACAAAAGAGAGGCCTTTCACCTGCAAACAGTGTGGAAAGAGCTTTTCACAAGAAGTGCATCTGAACACTCACTTAAAAGTTCACTCTGGAGAGAAGGCGATCACATGTGACCAGTGTGGAAAGAGATTCACACGTAAAGGAGATCTTAATACCCACATGACCCTTCACACAGGAGTGAGACCTTACATCTGTCAAGTGTGTGCGAAGAGGTTCTCATGCAAAGGAAATCTTAACACTCACATGAGAACTCACACTGGAGAGAAGCCCTTTATATGTGACCAGTGTGGAAAGAGTTTCAGATTTAGAGCAACTCTTAGCTACCACATGACTATTCACTCAAGGGCAAACTCTTTCATCTGTCATCAGTGTGGAAGGAGTTTTACAGACAGAGATGATCTTAAGACTCATGTAATGACTCACACCGGAGACAAGCCCAACATGTGCCATCACTGTGGAAAGAGTTTCTCAAAGCAATTCCTCCTTAAGAATCACATTAGGATTCACACTGGAGAGAAACCCTTCACCTGCAAACAGTGTGGAAAGAGTTTCGCCATTAAAGTAAACCTACAGTCTCACATGAGGGTTCACTCTGGAGAGAAGCCGTTCACCTGCCATCATTGTGGAAAGAGTTTCAAAATTAAAAGAAACTTTAACAGTCATGTGAGCCGTCATGTGTAAAATGTATTCAGCCATCGCACTTGATGCATCTGTGCATGTGTTTGAGACGCTATATGTGTCGAAGGAGTTTTAAATGACATAAATTGCAAGACTTGAATTGTGCTTGTCAGATAAGGATAAGGCATGGGGGGAAAGCCCTTAGAGAAAAGAAAAATTACCTTTTAGTTTTTTCTCTAGTTTCAGTGAATCTTGGCTTCCGTCGACATTTTACTGAATATACCTGCTTTGCTCCACTGCCTCTGTGCTGTAGATCATTGGTCTTCAACCCTGCTTCCACCACTTGTTGCATGAAGCTAGATTAACTAATTCAGAGTAGGTTTAGAGTTGACAAAACCAAGCAAATCCAACTTCCAACACTCGATAGGTCTATAAATGTTATGTCATCTCAGCGTTTGGACCTGATTATGTGATTAACACTGGAGTGCTGACAGCTGAAACCAGGGCTGGGAATCGATTACAAAAAGAATAGATTCCGAGGTGTTGGGAATCAAAGGAGAATCGACTCCTCATTCAGTCTTTTACAGTTCAACAAAGCTTATATAGAGTCCTTTAAAAGAAAGGCTACATCTGACAAAGGCTGCACACATTTAAAATCACAAAAATAAGCCGAAAGAAAACGAGTCGGTACTGATCATTTGAATTTTAGGATGTAGTTTTCCATTTCAGAAGCACAATTCTCCAAAGCCGTAATTACAACAAGGTTATTTTTACATTTTATATAAAAGAAAAAAATGTATAGATTCGGAGGATATTTTATGGTAGAACTGGTCCAAAATTATCCTCAATATTGAGCCCTGCTTGACAGAACAGATCTTGACATCATTGAGGGTCTTGATCTTATTACCATCTGAAATACTATTATTTAAAACGTTTCTATCAGCCAATGAAAATTATAAAAGAATGTCAGTGGCCGAGAGCGCATCTGATTGACAAATAAACCATGAGCTCTATCAGTCATTAATATTCAGGTTATTTTGTTTCAGCATACAGTTTGTTAATATTGTGCAAAGTATACAAAGTAAACTTCATCATTCAGCTGAACTGTGCACATTTATTTATTTTACAAACAAAGCTTCCTGTTATAGGAAGGATACATTATTTGACCTATTCTGCAGTAATCATGGTGAGATTAGGTTCCTTCATTCTACAAATAACAGTGAGGAATCGATTCTTGCAATCTATTCCCATCTATTCCAGGACCAGGAATTGTAATCGATTCCATAACAGCCCTACCTAAAATAAAATGGAGAGCCTCAGTTTGATAATCTTCTCTGCTGAAGATTAGGAGATATTATTACCCATGTAATTGACATTCTGCCCGTTTGCTTTTAATTTCATGGACTTTTAGTATGTATATCCTCTTGTAACCTGTTGTATTTTCCTGCCAGACATTAGTCACTATGGCTACTCATTAACTAGTCCTCTTTGAGACCATGCATTTTAAGTCCAGGATCGTGTATGGTTTCTGTTAAGAGCTAGAGTATTGTATCGTTGATTCTTTTTTCTATTGGATTTCCTGAGTTTACTTTTAATAAACCAGTGTATTTATAATCTTCTTCTACCTTCATCTTCATTGGACTGAAAATGTTCCCAAACATGAAAAAGATGATGGAGAACACCTTTTTTTCAAGATGGAAGGAACCGTGCTAGAATCTGTCACTCTCTTCCATCATGGCACTTCTAACGACCTGTTCCTCATGAGCTGATTTTCCACTGTTGAGTGTGCCAATAGCCTTGCACTTCAAGCTGCAAGCCCAAAATCAAGCTGTGTTTCCACTGTTTGGACTAAGACTATTAAAACCTGGCTTTAAAGGGGTCATCAGATGCTAAATTCACTTTTACAAGAACATAAATGTGTGGTAGCAGTGCGTGTACACATCTACCCTATAATGATAAAAATCCACCAAGTGGATCAGGCTGTTCCCAGCTTCTTGTCTGTGTAACGTCACACGGACAGAGGCCCTTCCCGAATTGTTGATTGACAGTGCCTTCTTACCTTAGACCCGTCCCGAGTGAGCTGTCATCAGTCTGCCATTGTTTCACCGCCTGAGCAAATGTAGACAAGAATGACTCCTAAGTGATCAAGGTGCTTTGTTGTTTGATGTAATAATGAAGATAGCAGAAGTAATTTACTCCCAACATCTGAGCTGCTGAAGATGCAGTGGATTACATTTGTTTTTTAGTGGAATGTGCCGATCCTGATGTACATAAATAAATGTGTGTTTGTGCAAATCATGTGTGATCCAGCTTTACTTAAAACAGAAGTCAGTTTAAGGTTTTTTTTATGAATCTATGCATTCGCTATTCCTAAAAATGTGTTAGTTAACAAGTTATGTGGGGTGGGGTCAGCAGCTCTTTAGCATTTAAAGCAACATGCAAAAAATGGGTTGATTTATGCAGAGCTGATTTTGATAAGGTAAAAAGGGTGAGTTTTATACTTAAATTGAGAAGTTTTAACCAAAGTATATTACATGTTATACCTGCGTCCTGTTTCCGTGTTATTGGTTTGTGATTGTAACTCTGTGTAGCTTTGTTTTTCTGTAGAATATTTATCTTACTACAACTCTGTCATTTAAAGTTATAAAATATAACTTAATTCCCACCATATTTCTGATATTATCCATCAACCTATTCTGATTCATTTTACCGATTGCTTTTAGTCTAAAACCGTGAGTGTAGCATGTTAGCATTCGTTACCATGTCATTAACATTTCAATTTGTGCTTATTGCTATTTTTTAGTTCATCAAACAATTGATAAGTCTGAATAATTCTTAAATCATGGTGAGTAATGGCTACTTCTCCTGCTATTGTTATTTGCACTGTTTGACACATGTATATTTTATCTCCAAACTTAAATTGAGGACAGTAAGAGTGTGAGGGCTCTAGATATGGCTTTGGATGCGTCTAGCTCAGGGATTCCTGTACATTGTTCGGTTCCAGCAGAGCCCCTGCAGCAGGGCAACTGGGTGACGGTGAGGCAGCGTAGTCGTGGGTCAAAACACCGCTCTTCTGTTCCGATCAAAACATTAAACAGGTTCTCCCCACTCAGCGATGCACCCACTGAGAAACCTGATGAAAGTGCTGTAGTTATTGGCGATTCTATTGTACGGAACGTGAATATAGAGACACCAGCCACCATAGTCAAATGTTTACCGGGAGCCAGAGCGCCTGACATCTTGGCAAATTTAAAAGTGCTAAATGCTAAACGTAAATACAGAAAGACTGTTATTCATGCCGGCGCTAATGATGTTCGACTTCGCCAGTCGGAGATCACTAAAAATAACATTAAAGAGGTGTGTGAACTTGCAAGCACGATGTCAGACACTGTAATATGCTCTGGTCCCCTTTTATATGTATCCACACATAATGACAACAATTATTCAATTATTATTCACCACCTTCTTCTTCTTCTCCCAAATGAATCATGGATGGTAACACCTAGGAGATTGAAAAAGGATTTCCAAACCTGGGATATAAACTGGGGCCCACGATGGAGACGATGTTCTGTGGGAGGCCATAGTTGTGAAAGACGTGATGGAATAAGTATTTTGTGGTCTCTTAAGTTCAACTGAGAAAGCAGGTATGGTTGTCCGAGCCAGGACCTTTTTTGAACCTGAGGACTACTTCTTGGGTACTGATTATTGTGAAGGGCTACCAGTTTGATACACACTGCTTAAATAACAAATTTGCTAAATTTACCTTTAATTAAATGTAACAAACACATTTGCCACAATTGATACGATTTTTCAAAAAAGAAATAAAACAAGCAAATGAAATAACTCATATGTATCTGGTCCACTGATGAAGGCCTTTGTAAAGTCAAGTGAATTATTAATCATCTAACAACAGGCGTCTAATACTGACTTCAGGAAAAGGGGAGGAACCAATGACATTTGAGGTAACAATTAAAACAGCAAGCCCCGCTCCACGACTGACATAAATAAAAGTGTTCACGCGAGTAGGTGAGCAGATCGAGTGCGCGCAAGGGCTTGTATTTGGGGACAGAGGAAGTCACGCGCGAGAGTTTGAAATGAGCTGGCGAGTTCCCGTTTTCTTTCTTCAGATTTGGTTTTACTTCCGTAGAAGTGATTTATCGCACACATAAACATCAGTTGTATGCTCGGTTATTAATGTCTTCAGAAGTAAATCATCTCCTCACTGCAGCAAAGGTTGTTGTGGAGACCAGCTAGTTCTACTCTTATAAGAAACTTTTATGGGGTTTTTTATATTGTCATTTTCAAATTCACACCAAAGCAAGTGTGATTTAAAAGAGAATAGCAAAAAAAAAAGAAAAAAAAACATTCAGATCATTGTTAAGTGGTGCTATAGTGAGCTGTTTTTAGATCAGGCCTCTCATGAACAGGACTGATGTTTGCAACCCCTGCGGTAGAAAGAGTCTGCTTTGATATTCTTGTGACCTGGATGGTAAGTGATGAAGTTGAACCGAGTGAAATAGTTGAGTCTTTTAGCATTTTAAATGTATTCTAGATTCTATTGATCTGTGAACGTGTGTTAAGCTCTCTCCAGCCAGTAACACCTCTCTTCAAGTGCCAGTTTAACGGCCAGTAACTTCCTGTTCCCGATGTCATAGTTCTGATATGGGTATGAGATATGGATATTGTTGATGTAGACAGTGCCGTTTTGCATCTCTTTGGTTTCTGAATGAATCATCCATGTAAATGATTCAGTTCAAACGCAATGAATCACTTAACAGTGACTTGCTGCCACCTATAGGCAGTTTTAATTTTGTGTGTCCGTCAAAGCTGCATTAAACAGTGTGTAAATGCATCTAAATGACACTTCTAATGCTGTTTCAGTGTTTCCTCTGCATTGCAATTTTGTTGATACTGATTTTCATTTGCTTGGTAAAATCTCAAATGCAAGTATTTGACTTAAAAGATGGTGCACGCTTTTAGAAAAAATGGCTTAAAAGTTAAAATGGCCATAAAACTAGTTGATAACGATTGATTTCTATTATTGCTGTGAACTTACCACACAGAAGATGAAGAATATAACAAAATTCAGGAGCCAGCTGTTAGCACATTTAGAGATAAGATATCAACTAATTACCGTTATCAATAAAAACCCAGAAAACGTTATACATAATTTTTGGTTGGTATCGCATACCCCTAATTTATATAATTGTATTGATATTTTATCAATAATTGTTGAAATAAGTATAATAAATACTTCTGACTCATCCATGTAACGTTTTGTTTTTGTGAAAACTTGTATCTTGAACTGTAAATTATGCATTTTTACAGTTTAATATGGTACTATAGACATTGCCCAGCCCCGCTCATATGGTATTAATTTTATTTGTGCAGGTCTTAAAAAAAGTCTTCAATTTGAAACCCTGATTTAAAGAGACAGGCGTGAAAAATAGTGCGTTTGTGCCTCATCTCAAAATAGGCATTTTCAAAATTATATAATAAATGATATGTGGAGTATTTTGAGCTGAAACTTTACAGAGACTTATATTACATGTTGTAAAAAGTACGAACATTATTTTTCAATCAATTTATATTCAGTGAATAAAACATCTTGTGAATAGTCACTTAACGTTATTTACCTCAGAATATACAACAATAAAACAATAAATTGCTGTTTTCAATACATGTGAAGAATGAAAGGATGGACGCCACAGATATTTATTAATTGTTTTGCAGTGTAGTTGGTTGAGCTTTCACATTATCATTTTTTTTTTCATGCTTTTTTCAATACACTGGCTTTGCTATGACTTCAACCTCAAAATATTTTAACATTCATGTCATATTGATATGAAATACTTTTCACAATTAAATTGTCTTCCAAAAAGAATGTGCAAAAGTTTGTAGAAATCACTCCTTTTTCTAAACCTAGTCACTCTGAGGAAAATGATTTCTTCCCAGAATGAGTTTGCAAATGCAGTTTCATGCTGTTTTTATATGTGAAACTCCTCTCACAGCGAGGACACTTGTACGGTTTCTCTCCAGTGTGAACTCTCATGTGAGTTGCAAGGTTTCCTCTAGCAGTGAAGCTCTTTCCACACTGAGGGCAGGGGAAAGGTTTCTCTCCGGTGTGAACTCTCAGGTGAATATTGAGGATATCTTTTCTTGAGAAACTCTTTCCACAGTGATGGCACATGAAGGAGTCGTCTTTGGTGTGAACCATTACATGATTCTTGAGTTCATTCACGTCTGTGAAACTTCTCTCGCACTGATAACAGTTAAAGATTGGTCTCGAGTGAAACTTCATGTGATTATTAAGGTTTACATTATGTCTGTAGCTCTTTCCACACTGTCGGCAGGTGAAAGGTCTCTCTCCAGTGTGAGTTCTCATGTGAGTCTTTAGATTGACTTTATGCGTGAAACTCTTCCCACACAGTTTGCAGGGGAAAGGTTTCTCTCCAGTGTGAATTTTCATGTGGGCATTAAGTTGTGTTTTTTGTGTAAAACTCTTTCCACACTGTTCGCAGGTGAAGGGTTTCTCTCCAGTGTGAATTCTCATGTGGGAATCGAGTTGACTTTTCCATGTACAACACTTTCCACACTGAGGACATATTAATGGCTTCTTATCGACGTGAATTTTCATGTGGACTTCAAGGCTTTCTTTTCGACTGAACGTTTTTCCACACTGTTGGCAGGTAAATGGTCTTTCTCCAGTGTGAATTCTCATGTGGGAATTAAGGTTTCCTTTACTTGTGAAACTCTTTCCACACTGTTCGCAGGTGTAAGGTTTCTCTCCAGTGTGAGTTCTCACGTGGTCATTAAGGTGATTTTTCTGTGCAAAACATTTTCCACACTGAGGACATATTAATGGCTTCTTTTCCATGTGAATTTTCATGTGGCCTTCAAGGCTTTCTTTGTTAATGAAAATTTCTCCACACTGTTGGCAGGTGCAAGGTCTAAGGTTTGGGTTTTGTGTTTTTTGAGCTTTTTCTGGTGGGGACATCTGTGAGCAACTAATTGATTTTTCTTCCGTTTTGAAATCATGTTTCTCATACTGATCTTTCTCTTCTGTTTCATTCAATTCTTGAATCTCCTCTTTCAGTGCGATCAGATCTGAAATTAAGAAGGAGAAATACCAGTTAACACCATTTTATCACAGCAGCTAGCGCTCTTGCTAATCACACTGAACACTCTGCATCATCTTAGTCTGGGGACTGATTGCACGTGTAGCAACTTGGCGTCACGCAACAGAAACAGCGTACAGACGACTACGCCACCCTAGGGCTTGCACCCAGGGAAATAACATGCACCCTCTTCAGGTGCTACTCCAGGGAACAGGTTCGAGACTACTAAGAGAGCAAGAGACGTGACTTACCCAGATAAAACGTTTAATTTTACAGTCATTAATCCTAAAACATTAAAGAATGGTCTTACCAATTAAATATCCACAGTTACAAACTGATGGCCCACTGTTAGCTGCATCCAAAGGACAATACTGTCGGGCCAGTGCGAGCCAGGGCTTAAAGCGGGCCGGGCCGGGCCGGGCGGGGCTCATAGCCTCGGGCCAGTAGCACCGAGGCCAGAATAGTGCAGGGTTTCCACAGTCAGGGCTTGAAGCACCGCTGCGCGTCACTAAAACACGCCCTTTACACACCTCTCAGAACAACGTCACGCAACCCCATCATTTCACCATCAAAGAGAAGTTATCAGAAAACTAAGAAATAAGTCACTGGAACATGCGCGATCACAAAACAAACATGATAAAAGCGTCCGTTTGTTTGCATGCTTTGCTTAAATATTCAAACTCAAAAGTATCAATGTTTTACTATAGAATAAGTGATACATTGATCATAATGAATTAATTTATCAAGACTCAAAATTAGTCACACAGAAATAAATGTATTTATATTTTATTTATTTATTTTTAACGCTTATGAAAATAGCCTGCTTATTCAGTCGAGTCTGTTTCTGTTTATTTGTAGCCACAGTCACCTATACATCACATTAAGAATGAATGATAATATCTTTATTTTTTTAAATGCTCCCAAACATAAAACATTATATTTCTATGATAGGCTACGTGGAGCTAAACTCTCAAGACAAAGACTTATGACAGATAATATAAGTTACTAAATAAATAAACATCGGATTAAGTTATTTCAAACACTCGCTGCTGACTAAGAGTGAGTTTTGAGCTCAACTTATTAAAAACAGTCTTTAATGCTGGTGTTACAGCTATCTTCTGAAATGATCCACAGCGCTGAGCTTTCTAGACGCAGAGAAACTCCACCTTTGTTCATAACTCCTCCTCTAGCCCCAGCTGGCCCACTTTGGCCAAAAAACCCTGGCCGTTGTCCCCGAGGAAGCCCAGACGAGGCACAGAAGTGACAGTGGAAACGCGACTGACCCTGGCACGCACTAGCACGATCGCTTTAAACTCGACAGTGGAAACGCGGCTATTGAAGCTGTAGGATCAGATGATATTCTTCAAAACAGCAGTAAAAACAGCCGTAGATGAAGCCAGCGTGAGAAACAGCCGTAGATACTTGCTTATGAAACAACAGCTAGTGCTCAGGCTACACCTAAAATACAAATAAAAACTTCAAACAATCTCCTCCCTTTAAAAGAAAGGAAACCCACAAGAAAAGGTATTGCTTACCTCATTCTCAGACCACAGTAAGCTTTACACCACCTGCGCTCATCACTTCGGACACACGCACACACAAAGGGAAAGCAACAGGACATAAAGCCCTGTGCCCGGTTGCATGAAATCCCTTATATATAAGTTTAAGGGTACCCTTAGTGAAACTTGGGTTGCAAGAAAAGACCCTAAGGGTTTCCTTAAGGAACTTAAGTCTGTTTTTACGTTTTTCCCCTTTAATTATCTAAGTGTTCCCTTAAGTGTTGCTACAAAGTACTTCGTGACCATTTCACCTTAATAAATTTAAGGCACCAAAACAGCTCCCTTAAGTCAACTTAAAGTCAACGTACGATGGCTGATTTAGTGTTAATTGAAGAGGAGTAAATACCAAGGCGTGTTTTTAATGATCATAATAATCCCTTGGAGACGATGAATGGTTGATGAAAGGCTGAAAAGTATTATTATTATTATTATTATAACCTCTTACGAAAAAAAAAGATGTTTTACAAACTGCACGCAAAAAATTCAGTTTATACATATGTAATTTAGGATGTAGCGCTCATTTGCATTATTTTACCTGCTTCGAGGAACGCCTGGAATACCGACTAGAGTAGGAGAGGAGAATCCTTCCCTAAAATATCTTGTACCAATTTTGCCGTCGGATCGGTTTTGTGGCAGTGGCCCTCCTCCTTTTACACAACAAAACAATAACATTGTTCCATACCAGGCGAGATACCTTTTTGAGACAATTTATCAGGCACGAGCACGAACGTTACTCATCGGTCTTTCCGGATTCCTTTTTATTGTTTGCTATTTCTTTTCTTGAACTCACCACTATGTTTTCATACTTTTTCATAACTTCTTCTACTGTTCGCTTGACAGCAAGATTTCTTGAATTTATTTCTTCTGTTATCTCCTGCCAGGCTTTAGATTTGTGCGAATGAGTGACTGACGGGTTATAGCGGCTTTGGAGAATGTTTTTTCTTTTTGTGAATTCTTCTAAAAGAATTGCCTTTTCGTCCTCTGTCCAGTTTGGTTTACGTTTTTTGTTTTCTGTTATGTTTATACTGTCCATAGCACTAATATATTGATACAAGTGTGATTTTAGCAAAGTTAAGAGGTTTCTTGCAACGCTCTTAATGAAATCCCTTCCCTCAGGGAAACCCTCACTTAAGGAGTTTCATGCAACCGGGCACTGGACCTTTACGGTCCACAAGACCAGAATACAGAGCAGAATAACCCTGCTCCACTTAGACTTGCTACTTATAATGCCACTGGAACACAACTCAATAATTGAGCAAGCAGGTGTACTCAATGCATGTCTTCCCATTGGGAATATACCACATAGTTTTAATTCGTTGACCCGATGACATTGAATCCAAGAACAAAAAGGGGGTTAAAAACCCTTAGTTACAATTTCTTAAGAATTTACACTATCCCACATTGGCAACTGAAAAGATAAACCCATCCACAAGCTACCTAAATGCTAGCAAGGTGAAACTTCATGATACTGCCTGGTACACGAGGAGACCTACCTCCAACCCGAACTCAACACGGGAATCTAGAAGAACTTTTTCCCGAATATAATGACAGTTCTACAGAGCTTGACGCCAAGATCTAGGGCAGGTTGCATAAAAGCTGTGCCGAAAAATGCCAACCCATATTATCCAAAAGATCATTATAGCATTCTCAAATAACATTTATGGCCAAAACACCGGGGAACAGGCTAGTAAGACCGGAGGAAAGGTTTTTACTGTAACTATAGAGCACGCCACGCTTAGATATCACTTTACCAGAGAATTCAACATCCAGCTCTAAACAGCCTATGTACAGAAAGTCTAGGCCATTGGCAGCCTTAAGCTATAACCAGTGAAAAGTTACTTTTTTTCCAAACCTCAAGGCTCAAAGTTCAACAAAACCATCAATTCACAGTTGACACCATATAATTTTGCCCTTTCCAATCTCCTTCGGGTGTGTTGGCTTTGTACAATCTATAACCTGAAGTGTAAGTTTCCCTTAAAATCGCCCTTAAGTTTCCCTTACACTTTATGAGCATTACATAAAATATCCCTTAAATGTTATTTAAGGGTTTCTTTAGGATAAACTTCAATAATTTAAGTATCTCTTAAAAGACATTAAGTGTTGCATAAACCCCCTTAATAATAGACAGAACAAGTGCGATATGTGTGTTTTGGGGTTTCATGAGACTTTAATTACTACACTTGTTTAATATTCTTCGCAAATATCACTCATGTCTGTAGAGCTGGACATTGTAATAAGGATCAAACGAGTGAGTTCAGCTTTGTGAATGAAAACTAACCTGTTTGTTCCTCAGTATCTTCATGTTTGACTCTGAATGTTTCTTCAATCTTCAAGTCTTCACTCTCTACTTTAATAAACGCCATCTTTATAACTGTGTCATGTGGACCTCAGTTGATTCAGCAGGAGTTTTTTTTCTTTGTCCTGTTTAAGATGAGAGTAATTAACAGAAAATAAATGATTCTCTAAAATGAACGGAAACTGCATCTCTGGGTTCATCTCAATGAGCTCCCTATTTCAGTAGAGTCAGTGTACTTTAACTAATTAACACATAATTATACATAAAGTTAATATTTAGGTATTTATGCTTTATACTTGGTATTCTATTATTTGTAGTACAATATTAAATAAGTTGCACTTACATGAAAACATATGCAGCTGGTTTGTTAGCATTACATTACAGTTTGTGTTCTCGCGCTTCGAATCACTGAATCACTTTACGAATGACTCGGTTCAGATGATTCAGATTCTCGGTTTCTCTCAATTCTATGGGGAGCGAAATGAGATGTCACTTTTCTGTTAATAATATGCGGTTTACTCATAAGAATAACTTTACAAAACGTGTTACATCATTTTAGATTGATCCATTTACTTTAATCGTTGCGATCTGTTCAATCTTTTTGCAAGCTATATAATGAACTTGAGCACAAACCTTTCTTCAGCCGAATCACAACAAGCGCAGGAGCGCAGCTTCGTGACGTCACAACGCCAGACCAAAATAAAAGTCCCGATAAAAGTCCCGTCTCTTCTTCTCTTGGTTAATGGCGGATCGTAACCAACGTTTAGGTGCATAGCAAAACTGATGGAACTGATATTTATTTTAGCAGTGCATCTTCTGCTATTTTGTCTGCATTTCCAAATTTTTCACTCTCTTGTGAGCTCGCACCAGACTGAACATTATGCCACCTCCATGTAATCTTAACAAACTGTGATAAAGTTTTATCAGTAGGTCTGTTCTGATAGGGGTCACTTTATGGTAATGTCCATTTTCTGTCCCTACTCAATTGTAACACTTGAAAAACACTTTAAAATAAAACGGTGTTATTTGAACATTTTCACGTTCTTGAGCCCTCGATGTGGATATATTTGTTTTTAATAAATGATAAAGGCTTCCAAGCACCACAGAACTGCTCGTCCCCACAGCCATGTCCAGAGGTCAAAAACAGGCTTTTCTACCATTTAAAATACAACGATGTATTCATAACTATCAAATATATGATGTAAATGACAGTAAAAAAAAACTGCTAAATAAATATATAAAGAAAGAAAGTTGTGTCACTGTTTAGGTATGTTCACTATACATTAAATACATTATTCTGAAACTGTTATCAATACTTCTTTTATTGTTTCTCTATAATCTGATACATCTATCTTTCTGACTAGAACCAGAAAATCTGAGCACATCACACCAGTCCTCAGGTCCTTACACTGGCTTCCAGTTACATTTAGGATTGATTTTAAAGTACTTTTACTCGTATATAAGTCACTAAATGACCTAGGACCGAAATATATTGTAGATATGTTCACTGAATATAAACCTAACAGAGCACTCAGATCACTAGGATCGAGTCAGTTAGAAATACCAAGGGTTCACACAAAACAAGGGGAGTCCGTCTTTAGTTACTATGCTGCCCGCAGTTGGAATCAGCTTCCAGAAGAGATCAGATGTGCTAAAACACTTGTCACATTTAAATCTAGACTTAAAACTCATCTGTTTAGCTGTGCATTTATTGAATGAGCACTGTGCAATGTCTGAACTGACTGCACTATATTTTATATATAATCATTTTCTATTCTTTACGGTTTTATATCCTGTTTAAAACAATTTTGAAATCTTTTAAAAAGTTTTCAATTTATTGTTATTATTATTTCAATTATTATTTTAGTGATTTTACGTAAAGCACTTTTAATTGCTATTGTGTATTAAATGTGCTAAATAAATACACTTGCCTTACATATTGCATTAGATATCTAGACGACACATTTAATTACATTACATTATAATTATATTTTTTTGCCCTTTAGACAGAATCTCTTTGATAGTTATTCTTCGTATGTTCAGCACACAACAGGACACAATCTATTATGTATTTTCACCAATAATTCAACATTAAATTGTTGTGCGTGAGTGAACGGGACTTTTATTCTGGTTTGGGGACGTGAGGAAATGTACTAACCATTCTTTTTACAAATGCTTGTTAATTAAGGATTCATACTAGTAAAGAAAAGCTTTATTGCCCAATTGAACTCATTTAATTATTAATGGACTTTACATACACACAACAGTGAGCAATAATGTGTTTAAAATTATCATTAACTCACTAATACATCACTAAAACATTATTAAATGAATGCAACTTTATTGGGACAAAAGTCTCTCTACAGCTATACTGCTAACCATCTAATAACACTGTATTATTAATGAGACTTTATTTCCAATTTTCTAATATTTCCTTTAGTTTTATTGAAAATAAATGACTTTCTGATTTGAAATGTAATGGGAAAAGGAGTAGACTAGAACAAGTTTTGGAAAAGGGCGGCCTCGAGCTCAGGTCGCTTGTGTCAAAATCATTCATCACACGTCTTTTACCCGCTGTGCTACTGATTTTACATTTTGCAGTGCATTTTTATTATTTAATATCTTTGAAATAATCTGTACTGTATAAAGCGCTATAGACGACGTCATTTGACTTGATCAGAAATGTGCTGTAGAGATTAAAGTACAATTTATGCCCTGCTTGTGATATTGTTTTTAGATACACAGTGATAGTTTGGAGTTTACAGTAACATGTATGTATAAAAGTGTTTTATAATTACTATTCCCCGCCTCCGGTTCACTCACGCGTTTGAATATGAAACATTACATGGAGCGCATTGCGTTCTGGGAAACAGTATCTCATGTAGCGTCTTCAGATGCATACATCAAATTTCAGTAAATGTAGCAGGTTCCTTGCATACAGAACGTCCACGTACTATTAACAGTATACACACAGCATACTGCAATATAGTAGGAGATGTGTGGCAGTATCCCATTTCTGAATTAATTTCATGCATACAAAAAATCTGCATACTATGCACTGCATACATAATGGATACCGCAGAAGTAGTAAGAGTAATATGATTGTATGGCATTTCGAACATTGTAATGAACTACCAATATACTAACATGTCCTTTTGCATATTGCATCCCAAATTGAATATTGCTACCCATATGCTTCCATAAAGACCAAAGTTTTATGTACAGTCAATTGTGCTTTGTGTGTAGTGGATTCCAATTCAGATGCATACATTCACAACCACAAGCAGAAAAATATGTAGCAAAGTTATTTAAACGAAGTACATTTTACAGCAAAGTAGTGCAACCTATTATTATTATTAAACAATGAAATGATGCATACATCTAGTTGTGCAGTTCATAGCCAATGTTATGAAGGCTACATCACAAACTAAAAAGGCCTAACACATCTGTGTTTCAAAATTTATTTTTAAAATCTTTCGTCAGGATGTCAGAAAATCTAACTATCAACTTTAATGAAAAGAAAAACGACAAACAATGCGGTTTACTCAAAAAGGCCTAGCAAACCAAAAGTTGCATGTGTTCAAATCTGCTCTCTAATCATATTAAGTGGTAATCATTAAGGAAATGTGTCCTTATTAAAGCCATTAAGCTAGTTTCATTCTGTCCACATGACGAGTCCATACAGATGCTCCATATTACAAAAAAAAAATGAATCAGTCAATTGACAAGCATATATAGTTCACTTTTTCACTTTGTGTAGTGAGTTGTGGTGGTTTAGAAAGGGAACATGTCTAGTGGTGAATAGAGTGATAAGAGGTGATTGTGAGTAGATGGATCCTGTAAAAGTCATATCCTCCTGGATGTTCCAAACAGGACAAGTTCATCATTAAAGAGCTGAAAGCTATCAAGTGAAAGGTAAGCCTTAAATTGCCATTTTAGTTGCACAGGTACAGCAAATAATTACCTTAGCCTTTGTCTAATTTTATATCAGATGGCCTTCTTCACTATATATGTCAGAGGCGTAGGCGAGGTAAACATTTGGCCACAGATGTCACCTCACCAGAGGAGGCAAATTATGTTTTTGTTAGCCTTCATGCCAGTGTTCAGGGGGGTCACTGTGGCATGGAAAAGACTCGAGATGCCATTAGATCCAGATTCTTCTGGGCTGACATGGAAGAGGACATCCACAAATGGGTGAGTTTTATTCTTGCCTACTTGAGGCTTATTATTTTAAAGAAAATCACCAAATCTCTAGACCGTACTTAACACAGAACATTACATTTTGTAGACCAAGCCAGAATGTCAACAGGAGAAGGTCTACATCCCGATAGAGGTGAGTATATCCAATGACAAGTGTTCCCAAAAATTGATAAAATGCAATTTGTCCTTCTATACACCATATTTTCTTTCCCAGATCACAGAGCCTCTGGAATAGCTGGGAATGGATTTGGTTGGAAAAATTGCATCCAACCAGAGAAGGGGAATCAATACGTCTGTGTTATGATTGATTATTTTACTAAGTGGACAGACAGAGGCCTACCCACTGAGATCAGAAAGTGCAAGGGAAGTGTCTGACTGCATTTTAGATTTTTTTTTTTATATATATATAAACATGGAGCTCCAAAAAGACTTTGTCAATAAGGTAAAATGTAACCTAATGTGCTTTTGGTTAAAAAATTTAATTAAAAAAGAGGTTATTCTCATTTTTCAGTATACTGTACACTTATTTTCACAGATTAGTTTTGATCTTTTGTCAGAGGTTAGGTATTAAAAGGAGCCTGTGTTCTCCATACCACCCACAAACTGAGAAAATGAAGGGAATCATCCAAAGGTATGATGCTGACCTGGATTGTTTATAGCTGCCTACACTAGGGACTATTGAATGATTGATTCTGATTGACAAGACCGAAGCAGATGAAGGAAACAATGGAAACACTGTTTACTGACCAAGACCACAGCGTCCTGACTAACCTGCTCTTCTACACTGAACACTGCTTTCTGTCAGCATTTACCCTTCACAAAGAAAAGAGGCATCTGTAAAGGCAGACAAATCCTAGAATTTGAAGATACTTAAACCAACGAAACAAGAACTTTGACCTCTCAGCCTTTTAGTCAATTCTCCACACCTAAGATTAACTCCTCAACAGTTTGAAAGAAAAACTAAATTCTGTTTTAAGTTAAATAAAATATGGCTGTGACTCAGGTGGATTACTAATTTGGTACAAAGACAATTAAAAGAACTTTAAAAAATAATTATTGAAATTGAAAATTCATCTATTTGGCTTTGAAGTGAAATCAGACATATCACAGCATGATCTCTACCTCTGTGCACTCTATATTAAACCTCATAAATATTATGAAACTTCTCCAGCTGAATCTTAAAAACTGTTTTCTTTGAAACTCAAACCCAGATGGAACAAATCTAGCTCTGAACAATTTAAAGAAATCATGAACTGTCCTACTATATTAAAAATGCTGGGTGACTTAATGTCCACTAATTTCACCTTAGATCAGGGGTATGAAACGCGATCCTGGAGTGCTGATGTCTTGCAGAGTTTAGCTCAAACCCTGAAAAAGAAACATTCAAAGCATTAGCAACTCTAACATTAAAGAGCCAGTAAGATGAAAATTCTAAGCTTCCTTTCACTGTTTATAAGTCCTGTACATTAGGTTTAAATCCATGCAAGGTTAAAAAACATTGTCATTTTGTCAAAATATCATTTTAAAATTACCTCAATTCTCAGAGACCCCCAAACGGTTCGGGCGAAGCTGTTCAAAAGATTCAGTTTCCTTAAACCCCACCTTTCGGTAGCATACTGTGTTCTGATTGGTCAACTGACATAGTTTTGATTGGTTGTTCCGCACACAACTTCACGGTAAACTATGCGTTAGCATCTGTTTGGGGTGAATTATGTCTTATTCCTCTCATCGTGAAGCAAACAGTAAAATAAAAAACTTGAACAGTCACGCCGCTTTTTCTTCTGTGTGTGTGTATTCAAGCTGCGCTTCAGTTTGAATCTGAATAGCGCGTTCAGCGCGGGGGCGTGGTCACTTAGATATAATGAAGGGAGACGAGAAAAACAGACATCGCGTTGTTTTCATATGGATTACTTTATCTCAGAATATCTGTTTTTTTCGGCAGCACTTGTTTAGTTTTAAAGTAGACATGTCAGGCTTTCTATAGATATCTCTCTCATGTCTCTTCGTTGAGTATTCACGGAGTTACACTTCATTTACTGACGTGTTTGTACATGACGATCAGCGCAGACAGCACACATACTGATAAGACGCTCAGGAGAAAACAGACACATAACTTCATAATCATTCTTCGCGTTGTGATTCGGAGATGCTCGTTGGTCTAAATAAAGTTGGTAATGAACCATCTTTTATGGCCAAACGCTTTGAAAATCCCACCTTGTACTCACCGAGATTAGAAAAGCAGCCATCAGTGAAATGTTGTGAACACAACAAAAGGGATTTGTTGCACTGCTCTGGTATTGTGGTGAAAATGAATTTTAGCCATTGGTTCTTCTGATCTTCATTCGTTGGCAGTGAAAATAAAACAAACTTGCCTTTACAATTAAAAACCCACTGTCTCCTCGACATGATGCTATCACACCAACCAGAGCGTCTGTGTGTGTGTGTGTCTGTGTGTGGGGGTGGGGCAGGTCAGAGTTCAGTTTCTCTCAAGACGGTAGGCGGAGATTATTATGCAAAGTGTTCTAGTGACGTACATAGAGATGGGCAAAAGATTTGAAATCTATAACGACTCGTTTCAGCGATTCAGAGTCGACTCCTTACTTTAGAAGCCAATAACTTTATAAATCGTGAACTTTTTGGTTTAATTACTTTGCACATTGTTTACACAGATGGACGGCTACATCATACACTGTAATACAGGTCATTTTTGATTTCCCATCTGTGTGGCTCTTTAAACAGCAAAGAAAACATAAATCAACAAATGGTTTAATAATGAATGCACGAAGGTCAGGAAAGAACAAAACGGCTTTCTAACAAACACAAAGATACATCCAATCAGACATTATGGTTCACTTATTCTGAATGTCTGAAAAAAAAAAAAAAACACAAAAGACTACTGTGGAACAAACAAGAAAAATACTTTAAAAACCAAAATTTGGGAAATTGATGAACCAGTAGATTCAAACGACGACCACTTTCTGGAATCTATATACAAAACTATATGCTTTACAGACAAAAATATGTGCCTTCCACTACTCTGCGATGCATGTCCATGATTTTCTGTAATTAAGGTCACACTTGACGAAGGCGGAAGTACCGACTCAGTGTTTAAAAATGTGGAGAAGGGAGACCGTTCCAAAGTTGTTGTATGTACAGTGACATATATTCAAATGTCTTTAGTTTTATCATTTAAAATGGTCACTTCGTGTGCGTATCCGGGATGTTTAAAACTTTGAAAACCTAACTTCCACCTACATAAAAGCGTGACCTTTTCAACGTTATTAGGTGAAGTCATGCAAGACATGGATTTTTGTTTATAAAGGATATACTTTTTTTTTCTTTTTAGAAAATGACCAATTGTTTGGCTAGATAAGAAACTTATTCCTCGTCTGGTATTGTGTAGTGCCCTTTGAAACTGCACTAAAACTGTAATTTTGAGCTTCAACCGTTTGGTAGCCGTTGAAGTGCACTATAAGGAGAAAAATCCTGGAATGTTTTTTTATCAAAAACCTTAATTTATTTTCAACTGAAGAAAGAAAGACGTAAACATCTTGGATGACATGGGGGGGTGAGTAAATTATCAGGAATTTTTTATTTAAAAGTGAACTAATCCTTTAACACCGGTGATACTGTGGCGTATGACTCCAAGAAAATAAGGAGCTCCGATATTATTTTAGTAAAGAATGACAGATTATTTACTTGTGGTGGATTGCTTGTGGTTGGTGGATTAAATACAAACTCAATCTGTCCCTTATATTTTGTGTGTGTCAACATTTTGTAGTGGAAAACAAAAATGGCAAAACTGAAAAAACGTGATCGTGACCACTTCACCCCGTCATTGTGTCTTTGGTCATGAACACATCCACAACCATCTTTATATTTCATCTGGAGGTTGATACATGATACTGGTAGTGACTGGATTGACACTAATGACTTGGAACAATTAAAGGGAAACCCCACCCCACAATGAAAATGTAGACATTAATCACTTACCCTCATGTCGTTCCTAACCCGTTAAAGCATTGTTTGTCTTAAGAACACAATTTAAGATATTTTGCCTGAGAACCGGGAGGTTTGTGTCTAGGGCTGTCACTTTTAGTTCGAAAATCGATTGCACAATCGATCGGACCAACCAAAAAAAGTTTAGAAAATGAAAATAGGGAATCGATTTTTACCAAATATGTACACTATTCATTTTAAAACAATTAAACGATTAAAAAATATAGATGTAACAAAACTCACAAACAAGCAGAAAAAGAAAATAAAGAATTCTGAAAGTGCAGTATGTCTTCCAAGAGCTAGACAGAAAATACCAGAATTTTACGCGCCTACAAGACCCAGTGACGTCGAAAGTGACCTCTCTGCGTTCACACCAAACGTGAATATAGCGTCTGGCGAGAATAATTTCAATGTTAAGTTAAGACCGTTGCAAGCTGACAGCGACCGGCTTTTGTGGTGGAAAATTGGCAGTAATACGCCCACCTTGCGCAGCTGTACCTGAGTGTCCCTGGGATATCAGTGCGGTCGTAGCGCGTTTTCTTTTTGAACAGTTGTTTGAAATGGATTGAATCATTATTTAAAATAATCTTGGAGATTTTTGAATTGCCTAAATCATAAATGCAGCCGGGTTGAAGTCTGCAGTGATGTTTTTCTTTTGTTATTTTTTCACAAAAGTGACAGTCCTATTTGTGACTGTCCCATAGACTGCCAAGTAAACTACATGGTCAATCTTTGATGAGAGAGACTGAACTCAAACTCAAACTGATAACGTTGCCTTTGCTGATGTGCGTCTGCCTTTGACTCTGGTGAATGTAAATCTGCTAAGCTTTCTTGTGAACTGTCAGGGTTTGGATCCTGATCTGGGACATTTGTATTGATTGTGCATAGCTCAAGGATTTGCCAGATATTGTGTCTTTTTGTCTTGACAAAGGTTCCTTTGCAGCACTGATGATGTTGATGTCATCACTTTCACAGGCTGGTTTCCTTAGCATCTGATTAAAACAGGAAGTTAATTATCATGCAAGTTTTATCTTTGTCATCCATTCTGTATTGGCCATGTTAAGATATTGCTACATATGAATGTCATTTGATAGATTACAAAGAACAGATTTATGTAAGTCCACCATTCCACCTCCCTTGGTTGTTTTTTTTCAGAGGAGCACCAGGAAGCTGCTCCTTAGAGGGGAGGCAGTGTCACAGTGTCTGGTTTGTGTATCCTGGGTGTCCACTAGAGGTCTCACTTCCCCATATCATCACCCCACTTCAGGAACTGTATTTCACACAAGCCTTTATCTGGACTCATCACTGTTCATTGCACACATCTGTTCCCACTTACATTGTTTGCACGTGTCTATATATACCCTGTTTGTTTCTGTCTTTGTGATGGAGTCCTTGTTTAATGTCACCCTGTTATTTTGTGTTTCCTGGCTGATGTTTGTGTTTCTTGTTTTGGACTGCTTACCTGGATTTGACCTCTGCCTGGATTCTGGATTACCCTTATAAAAACTGCGCCTTCATCTACCTGTTTGTGTGCATGCCGGGACACTCAGCAAACCAGCACAAACGTTTATTTTTGTGGCACAAACGTAACACAAATAGCATGGTTTTGGTAATCATTTTATTTTATGGGGTGCCAACTTCATGGAGGTAAATATTTGGAATGGCCAAAACCATGTATAGATGATTCAATATTCCTGTGTATATCTTTGTAGTTAGTTTTTTATAAGAAAGCTAAATTGGCAAAACGTGTTTGTTTATACATCCATTTCCTTAGTTTGCCTCAAGTCCTCAGAATTATTGTGGTGGACCCGTCTGTAAAAACTCATAAAGTAAATAAACCCAAAATCAGAAAAAGCTTGGATGTTTTGTAAAATGCAGTGAAATCAACAATCTTTGATTGGTTAGTTTTCTTTAACGTTTATTTAAAAGTGTGTTACGTGAAAATAAACTTTTTGATTTTGATGGCTGCAACACACTCCAAAAAAGTTGGGCCAGAGGCCAAATAAAAGTGAAAATATTATAGAATATCCTAATGAAACAGTTCACTGTAAGTAGGTGAATTGGTAATAGGTGAGGGGATCATGTTTGGGTATAAAAAGAACATCTGAGTCTTTGCAAGAAAAGCTGGATCGTGGCTCATCACTTTGTAAAATAAACCTCAACTGTCTGTAGCCTTAGTAATCCTGAAGACATTGATTAGCTTGTTCAGCTGTGTTTGATTAGGGTTGGAGCTGAACTCTGCAGGACAGCTCTCTAAGTCTGAACTTGTCTACCCTTAGTGTGAGCAAGGCAGGATGACCTTTGAGCACTCGGAGGGCATTACATTCGAAACGGTCATGCTGTGGTATTAAATAAAACCCCTATTACTTAACACAGTCTGCCACTGAATCAAGAAATGCAACTTGAATCTCTATTACTGGGGAAAATGGATGTCAAGTTCTCAGTCCCAAAGACTAAAGGAAGGGACCATCCAGGTCTAATCCGAGACACATGCAAACTATTGACAAGAAGGAATATATTGAGACTGTACAGAAACACAGACTGTCATTAAGATGAGGTCTTTGTGGGAAGTCCATAGTTATTAGATCAAGACAATGCCAGATCTGCTACAACAGTGTGGTTTCGTAGACACAGAGTGAATGTGCTTGATCAGTCCACATGTGTCTCCTATTGAAGATGTATGGCTTGCCATAAAAAAATAAAATAAAAAGTATCAGGCCGTTATTGGACTGTTGAGCAGCTCAAGTCTTGTATCAAGCGAGATTGGGCAAAAAATTAGCTTGCTAATTAGTATCCTCAATTCCCTTCAATATATGACATTTAAAAAGTTGATTACATTTTAGCGCAAGCAGGTGTATTCCCCCACTATACGCTAACACCATATAAAATATCATCACATAGATATTAACACATGCACATATACAAGTTTTACATGTTACAAAATGACATCTTTAAACACAATAATAGAATAATACTGTTATGTCATACTGTATTACTTTTATGTTCACTCTTCCTCCTGCGCTAAAATTACCGTATCTAGATGCTGCAAGTTTTACTATGGTCAGACATGATGTGTGAAAAGTGACATGTTTGCCAGTTACTGATAAGAGGAAGTGAAGACATGTTAAAACAGACTGTTGCTTAATAGACTGAAAGATATTCAATGTTAAATTATCACCGCTTGGTGTTTATATAAGTCTGTACTCAAGAGTGTCAAAAAAGTTAATGACCAATAAGTGCTGATTGAGTATTTAATGATGAACACCTGCTGTTAATGAAAATAATTGCTGAATGAAGAACAAAGAGAAGCACAACAAGTACGACTGACTTTCATAAAGCCTTAGATGAGATCCACTACACTTTACATCTCAGCAGAGGATGATTAAACAACTTCACCTTTACCAGCTGCACTTGTTCCTAAACAGTTTGATTTTCGTTCTTTCACAAGACTACAAAAGTCCATATTGAGAATGAACACAGGTTTAGCTCTAGTCAATGATGAACTGAATGCTGCTCGGATTGCTGTCCAGTTTTGGAAACAGACTTCAGATCAATTTGTTCCAGTAGAAGAACAGGGAATATTTTATACATTACGTAATTTAAGTGTTTTGATTTTGTATCTTTATGTTAACAGTCACATGAAAAGGGGATCTGCTGTAAAAGAGAGTTTATCTCACGAAATTTCAAGTGAACCACCAACAGCAGGTTTTTGGAAGACTACGTCTGCAGTTTCTTCCTTGAAGAACCAGAAACAAACACCCAGTGGTTTCTCAGCTCTCTCCCTTTAGTCACAGTCTGTTCTGAGAGAAAACTATCTTCAATAAAGTCTTCTTGTCCAGTAAACAGTCTCTTTCTGTCTTACTTTACAAATATCTCACAAATGTAGAGAATTATCATAAAAACCCTTATAAAAACTGAATTTACTGTATAACGCAGAATTTCATGGAATTTGTCTTATTTTTGATGAATAAATAAAAAGGGCAGTATACACACACACACACACACACACACACACATACATTTATATAGTCTCCAGACGAGAAAGAAACCATGCATCCTGTTTGTTTTCTTTATTTTACAAAAGTACATTTTGTTCATATTGTGAGTGTATACAAATAAAAGTAGACCCTTTACAGTGTGGAATGATATATTACTCTTATATATATATGAGAAAAAATGACGGCATATTTTAAGTTGTTTCCACTGTTATGCTATTAGGGCAAAATGGCAGTGATTGCTCTGGTATCTTCATGTCCTGCACAAGCATGCTTTAGCTTAGCTTAAGTTAAACATTTTAACTTACATTGTGATATTCTTTGTTTTATATGTATGAGCTCAAAATGCCCTCTTGGTGAGAAAGCTGATGTTGAAAACATTGTGAGCATCAGGTGCACTTCTATGTTTGTGTTTGTGTTGTAAATGAAACGGTGCGTCTGTGCCACAGAGACAGCAGAACATGCAGGATTCATATTTTGCAGTATAAAGTCACATAGACTAACCAACTTTTGATTTATTCATCTAATGGTTGCCATATTCCTTGTCATATTTCAGCATTATACAGTAAACTAAATTACATTCTGACTGATTTCTGGAATTCCGACTGCGTTTTGCGTGTTGTGGAGATCATAAAACTACATTTATTTTGCGTACACCCTGACTTTTTGTCACTGACCCCACTTTGAGAACACCATTTCTGCAGCGAGAATCTGCCTGTCAGGCTTGTTCAGTGATATGACATTTGGCAAAATAAGTAACTGACATTCACACACTCAAATGCTGTTGCCAGAGCATTTCGACAACCACTGTTTTAAGGTGTCAGAATATTACAGTCTTTGTTCTACAAAACACATCTGAAAGTAAGGCCCCGTCCACACGGAGACGCGTTTCTGTGAATACGCACAAATATTTCATCGTATAGGCATGTCGTCCACACTGATCCGGCGTTTTCACAAGGTGAAACCGCTATTTTTTGAAACCGGGTCCCAGAGTGGATAAATTTGAAAACGCCGTCTTTGCGTTTTCGTCTGGACGGCTAATCCGTATATTTTCTGAAACGATGAAGTCATCAGTCCACGTCTACCCCCTAGTCAGACACCTCTACGTCACGTAACAGCAACAAAAAACATGAACAAACACTGAACGATTGTCTTTTTATTAACTAACATTAACACTTATTAATAAATGTATTATTCCATGTTCGATTGTGTACCACGCGCAAGGTTTATGAGCATAGTCCAAGTCTTCTTCTCTGTTTTTAGTGTATCTCTGTGGCTGAATTACAGCGCCACATACTGGTCTGGCATGTATACTACATCATTTTGTGGTTTCGTGTGGACGCGGATATTTCTTGAGACGAGGAAAAAAAAAGATCGGATTGGGGTAAGCTCCGTCTCCGTGTGGACGAGGCCTAAAAGTAGCATGTTTTATAGAGTGTAAATTCTGACTCATTTAAACACATCAAAGCTGACCAAAGTGACGAACAGCGACAAGACCAATATAATAAATCAAATACGAGAAAATAAAAGCCAAACTTAGAATGCATTCAAGTAATATGGCAGCAACTAAAAATGATGAGAAATCACCAAATGGCTAATAAAAAGTTGTACCGTGAGGTAGAGCTGAAGATCTTTGCCCGAACCCGATGGGACCCGACGGGTTCGGTTGGGTTCGGGCTTAATTTCTATCATCTTACGCGGGCTCGGGCTCGCGCTCCGGTTTGCGAGGTAAACGAGCGGTCATGTGATGTGCTTCGATTAGCGCGAGAAAGATAAGAAAATGAATGCTGAGCAGGTGTAACGGAGGCTTGCCTCTGGTGATTACGTTTTGGTTGCACCAGCAACTAAAGCAAACTCTGAGGTGTGGAGAAGTTTTGACCGTGTTTATAATGAGAATAATGACGCACCATCAGTGAGCGCAGGAAAGCGCTGAAGACATCTACAGTGGTTTCAATCATTTTCCTCCACAAAAACATGTAGACCAAGCCTAATCTCTGTGAGTAAAGGTTTTTCAAATGACAACTAAATATTCATTGAGTCTTAAATGCATAATGTTTACAGAGTATTTACGCTAATGTTGGCATTATTCTTTTATTAAATAAAGCAAATCCGGCGGAGCCTTTATCTTAATTTCGTTATTGCCAAATACCCATCTTAATTTAAAATTTATCTTATTTTTTTTTGTTTTTTAAATAACTCGTTTTTATTGGTGCGTTGGTCTATTTATAGGTTAAATGAGTCTATGTCTAGAATGCTGAGATGTTACGATGTCACAGAGGACTTATTTTATTTCTTTATTCCAACTTCCAAGTGGTCTAGTCTATGTTAGGTATGAGTAAATTATGTTAAAACATGAATAAATTGCTCATTGTTGGCAAAAGAGCTGTGTGCGTGCGCACATTTGAATGTCGGGCTGTAAACGGGTTCGGGCTTTAAAAAAGCTGTCAATCAAAATGTACTTGTCGTGCTCGGGCCGAAACCTGTCGGGCTCGGGTCCTGTCGGGCCTAACTTTTATGGCCCGATTACAGCTCTACCGTGAGGATGTGCTGCAAATTTTGTTCACCAATTCTGACCCTTTTGGAAATGACAGTAGGTCGTGTAATAGTCGTATTTGTCCCGGTGCATCTTTGCAGTGCAATGATGCCGCCGTGCAAAGCAAGAGTGTTCACGAAGCATAAACAAGTCATCATCCCAATGGGGATGCGGGTGGCAGTGGTGAACGTGGTCATAGTGTCCATAGGAGAGCTGTTCATGATCGTGCATGATAAGACAAGTACAGGTGCAGTCTGTGTGGAGAAGGTGCGCTCTGAGCTGTGCCATGCAATGAGAGATTGGTACCATACTCTCTCAAGAACTATCAGCTGTGTCACCAAGATATCTGATTGGGCAGATAGCTGGTCAAAAAATTGCATGCATTTTACTATAGCAGTTAGTTATAATTTAATACTTTTTCCTGTATTCCTTTTTTTACTTGATCATTTTGAATGAGAAAAAAAAAAAAAATTAATTTAAAAAATTCAATATAAGATTAAGTTAAAAAATTCAATATAAGATACCATGAAAAATGAGACTCCTGCAACCATTTTTCTGATACTATGTCTAGTCCAACCCCCCCCCCCCAATATTAAAAATACTTACTAACTGAATTGAAGGCTTCTACAAACCATTTTAGTCATTAAACATACCACTGCATATTTGTTTCCAATTACTAACAATAGACAGAAACAAGACACCATATAAATGATTTGAGCACTAGAAAAATACACTAAGAATAATTTAGGTAAGAAAAATAAAAAACGATTTAACTTTGTTTGCCAATTACAGAACATCCTGAGATTGCTAGAAATGCAGCATTTACAATTATTTCTGTTCATATAGTCAATTATCACGTGTTAATGTGCTGATGGCCAGTTATAGAGATTATAAAGTAAATAAATCACACTATTCATACACACACTCTATGAGCTGATTTGCACTCAAACAGATGGTAATCATGCAGATACATTCATATTCAACATAAAACACACTCACATATATAAAAACTGTTGAAAAATGAAACGAACAACAAAAAAGGCGATCGCTATGATTCCACCTCCATCAGCTGACAGGTGCATCCGAGCGCGTCACTAAATATTGCTGCTGCTTCAAATTAACTGCCACCAATGGTTGGATATACCTTTATTTGATGGTGAATAAAGGGCTCATGTAGGGAATCCATGCATTTTTGTTAGAAAAATATTCATATTTCAAACACAATAGGCACTTTTCTCTCACTTCCTTATCTGTCATACGTGGAAGCTGTTCTGGCGGATAACACAGCACGTATACGCAGCGATCGCCGATACGCGATATGCTAGTCTGGCGAGTTTGCTTCCATAAACAAAGGAAGTAAAGTTTCCTTACCTTAGCAAATAAAAAATCCAGTCTCCTCTTGGTTTATATCGAAATCCTCCAACATGATTCTTTACAAATCCTTGGTTTTAACACTCCGCATTCATCACTAATCACGCAACGTTAACATCTTGCGTCATCCGCCAAAACGGCTTCCACGTATGACAGATAATGGAAGTGAGAAATGTGTTTATTATATTTGAAATATGGATATTTTTCTTTCAAAAATGCATGGATTCACTACAGGACGTCTTTATTCAGCAATTTTTTACATAACTCTATATTTGTGTGAAAGAAGGTCATATATACCTGGAGGGGGAATAAAACACAAGCTAATTTTAATTCTGGGGTGACCCAACCCTTTAAAAGCCAACAGTTGTTTTGATTATCCATCTTTATGTTGACAGTCACATGAAGAGGATGAAAAGGGCATCTGCTGTAAAAGAGTGTTTTTCCCACGAAATTTCAAGTGAACCACCAACAGCAGGTTTTTGGAAGACTACGTCTGCAGTTTCTTCCTTGCAGAACCAGAAACAAACACCCAGTGGTTTCTCAGCTCTCTCCCTTTAGTCACAGTCTGTTCTGAGAGAAAATTATCTTCAATAAAGTCTTCTTGTCCAGTAAACAGTCTCTTTCTGTCTTAATATACAAATATCTCACAAATGTAGAGAATTATCATAAAAACCCTTATAAAAACTGAATTTACTGTACAACGCAGAATTTCATGGAATTTGTCTTATTTTTGATGAATAAATAAAAAGGGCAGTATACACACACACACACACACACACACACACATACATTTATATAGTCTCCAGACGAGAAAGAAACCATGCATCCTGTTTGTTTTCTTTATTTTATAAAAGTACATTTTGTTCATATTGTGAGTGTATACAAATAAAAGTAGACCCTTTACAGTGTGGAATGATATATTACTCTTATATACAGTATTGTTCAAAATAATAGCAGTACAATGTGACTAACCAGAATAATCAAGGTTTTTAGTATATTTTTTATTGCTACGTGGCAAACAAGTTACCAGTAGGTTCAGTAGATTGTCAGAAAACAAACAAGACCCAGCATTCATGATATGCACGCTCTTAAGGCTGTGCAATTGGGCCATTAGTTGAAAGGGGTGTGTTCAAAAAAATAGCAGTGTCTACCTTTGACTGTACAAACTCAAAACTATTTTGTACAAACATTTTTTTTTTTCTGGGATTTAGCAATCCTGTGAATCACTAAACTAATATTTAGTTGTATGACCACAGTTTTTTAAAACTGCTTGACATCTGTGTGGCATGGAGTCAACCAACTTGTGGCACCTCTCAGCTGTTATTCCACTCCATGATTCTTTAACAACATTCCACAATTCATTCACATTTCTTGGTTTTGCTTCAGAAACAGCATTTTTGATATCACCCCACAAGTTCTCAATTGGATTAAGGTCTGGAGATTGGGCTGGCCACTCCATAACATTAATTTTGTTGGTTTGGAACCAAGACTTTGCCCGTTTACTAGTGTGTTTTGGGTCATTGTCTTGTTGAAACAACCATTTCAAGGGCATGTCCTCTTCAGCATAGGGCAACATGACCTCTTCAAGTATTTTAACATATGCAAACTGATCCATGATCCCTGGTATGCGATAAATAGGCCCAACACCATCGTAGGAGAAACATGCCCATATCATGATGCTTGCACCTCCATGCTTCACTGTCTTCACTGTGTACTGTGGCTTGAATTCAGAGTTTGGGGGTCGTCTCACAAACTGCCTGTGGCCCTTGGACCCAAAAAGAACAATTTTACTCTCATCAGTCCACAAAATGTTCCTCCATTTCTCTTTTGGCCAGTTGATGTGTTCTTTGGCAAATTGTAACCTCTTCTGCACATGCCTTTTTTTTAACAGAGGGACTTTGCGGGGGATTCTTGAAAATAGATTAGCTTCACACAGACGTCTTCTAACTGTCACAGTACTTACAGGTAACTCCAGACTGTCTTTGATCATCCTGGAGGTGATCATTGGCTGAGCCTTTGCCATTCTGGTTATTCTTCTATCCATTTTGATGGTTGTCTTCCATTTTCTTCCACGTCTCTCTGGTTTTGCTCTCCATTTTAAGGCATTGGAGATCATTTTAGCTGAACAGCCTATCATTTTTTGCACCTCTTTATAGGTTTTCCCCTCTCTAATCAACTTTTTAATCAAAGTACGCTGTTCTTCTGAACAATGTCTTGAACGACCCATTTTCCTCAGCTTTCAAATGCATGTTCAACAAGTGTTGGCTTCATCCTTAAATAGGGGCCACCTGATTCACACCTGTTTCTTCACAAAATTGATGAACTCAGTGATTGAATGCCACACTGCTATTTTTTTGAACACACCCCTTTCAACTAATTCAACTAATTGCCCAATTGCACAGCCTTAAGAGCGTGCATATCATGAATGCTGGGTCTTGTTTGTTTTCTGAGAATCTACTGAACCTAATGGTAACTTGTTTGCCACGTAGCAATAAAAAAATATACGAAAAACCTTGATTATTCTGGTTAGTCACATTGTACTGCTATTATTTTGAACAATACTGTTTCACGAGTTCACCCTTACATCTAATCTGAAGGCAAATAGTAAGCATATTTTGGCGTGCTGTCCTGGGGGAGGGGTCCGGGCCCGGAGCATAGCCCGAACCTAAATAACTCCCCCTATCCCTAATTTGGGATAAATAGATTAGAAGTGAGGAGTTGGGGTGGAGGAGGGTTGCCGAAAAACTGTCGTGGGACAGTAGGTAGGAAGACTGGATATATATACGCTTGCGTGCTATTTAAGATGATTAGCTAAACGAGATGCACCTGTGCCAAATTGGATGATTATCTGATCGTGCTTCTCCCGAACTTTGTTAATAAAACCACATATATGAGAAAAAATGATGGCATATTTTAAGTTGTTTCCACTGTTATGCTATTAGGGCAAAATGGCAGTGATTGCTCTGGTATCTTCATGTCCTGCACAAGCATGCTTTAGCTTAGCTTAAGTTAAACATTTTAACTTACATTGTGATATTCTTTGTTTTATATGTATGGGCTCTTATGGGCTCAAAATGCCCTCTTGGTGAGAAGGCAGATGTTGAAAACATTGTGAGCATCAGGTGCACTTCTATGTGTGTGTTTGTGTTGTAAATGAAACGGTGCGTCTGTGCCACAGAGACAGCAGAACATGCAGGATTCGTATTTTGCAGTATAAAGTCACATAGACTAACCAACTTTTGATTTATTCATCTAATGGTTGCCATATTCCTTGGCATATTTCAGCATTATACAGTAGACTAAATTACATTCTGACTGATTTCTGGAATTCCGACTGCGTTTTGCGTGTTGTGGAGATCATAAAACTACATTTATTTTGCGTACACCCTGACTATTTGTTCACTTTGAGAACACAATTTCTACAGCGAGAATCTGCCTGTCAGGCTTGTTCAGTGATGTGGCATTTGGCAAAATAAGTAACTGACATTCACACACTCAAATGCTGTTGCCAGAGCATTTCGACAACCACTGTTTTAAGGTGTCAGAATATTACAGTCTTTGTTCTACAAAACACATCTGAAAGTAAGGCCCCGTCAAAACGGAGACGCGTTTCTGTGAATACGCACAAATATTTCATCGTATAGGCATGACGTCCACACGGATCCGGCGTTTTCGCAAGGTGAAACCGCTATTTTTTGAAACCGGGTCCCAGAGTGGATAAATTTGAAAACGCCGTCTTTGCGTTTTCGTCTGGACGGCTAATCCGTATATTTTCTGAAACGATGACGTCATCAGCCCACGTCTACCCTCTAGTCAGAAACCTCTACGTCACGTAACAGCAACAAAAAACATGAACAAACACTGAACGATTGTCTTTTTATTAACTAACATTAACACTGATTAATAAATGTATTATTCCATATTCGATTGTGTACCACGCGCAAGGTTTATGAGCATAGTCCAAGTCTTCTTCTCTGAATTACAGCGCCACATTACTGGTCTGGCATGTATACTACATCATTTTGTGGTTTCGTGTGGACGCGGATATTTCTTGAGACGAGGAAAAAAAAAGATCGGATTGGGGTAAGCTCCGTCTCCGTGTGGACGAGGCCTAAAAGTAGCATGTTTTATAGAGTGTAAATTCTGACTCATTTAAACACATCAAAGCTGACCAAAGTGACGAACAGCGACAAGACAAATATAATAAATCAAATATGAGAAAATAAAAGCCAAACTTAGAATGCATTCAAGTAATATGGCAGCAACTAAAAATGATGAGAAATCACCAAATGGCTAATAAAAAGTTGTACCGTGAGGATGTGCTGCAAATTTTGTTCACCAATTCTGACCCTGAAGGAGAATATTTGCCTTTTGGAAATGACAGTAGGTCGTGTAATAGTCGTATTTGTCCCGGTGCATCTTTGCAGTGCAATGATGCCGCCGTGCAAAGCAAGAGTGTTCACGAAGCATAAACAAGTCATCATCCCAACGGGGATGCGGGTGGCAGTGGTGAACGTGGTCATAGTGTCCACAGGAGAGCTGTTTCTGATCGTGCGTGATAAAACAAGTACAGGTGCAGTCTGTGTGGAGAAGGTGCGCTCTGAGCTGTGCCATGCAATGAGAGATTGGTACCATACTCTCTCAAGAACTATCAGCTGTGTCACCAAGATATCTGATTGGGCAGATAGCTGGTCAAAAAATTGCATGCATTTTACTATAGCAGTTAGTTATAATTTAATACTTTTTCCTGTATTCCTTTTTTTTCTTGATCATTTTGAATGAGAAAAAAAAATTAAGTTAAAAAATTCAATATCTTATCATTTCCTGAATATTACTGATGAACTGATCAAAAAGTAGGCTACTGTTCACATACATTTTACTACTATATAGTGTAGTAATATAGTAATTATTTAGTACTTTCTCCTGTTTTATTGAAGGCTTACAAATAAGTTCAAACATCGATTTGATATCTACTATTTCCTGAATTTTATGAAATCCGAGATAGCTGATGACGTCATATGCAAATTTGATGAGTATATTTAAACCCCACATAAACGTTCGGTCATCCCCAATATTTTTCTAATTCTCTAGATCTATGATGTCAATATACAGCATTTTTTTCACACACACACAAAAAAAACCCCCAGGCGCCTAAAGGGTTAACCTGTTTTCCAGCACACACCATTATGGGACTTGCAACTAAAAGTGCTCTACCTAACTTATAATTGTAACAGTTCCTTTCTTCAGTGTGTTAAACACATAATTTTGGTGTCTTTGGAAAAAAAAGACTCTTTGGGCTGTACTTTTTATCCACCAGAATTGATAATACTCAAAAAAAAAATTAAAGTTACAGACACTGACTGAAGTGCCTCAAAAATATTTTTACCACACTGAATTTTTTTTGTTTGATATAAAAATACAGGAAATCAGTTCTGGAGCAATCTAGAAAAGAAATGGATCGAAAGTCAAATGTCTCATGAGTTTCTATTTCAAATCTAAAGAAGATACCATGAAAAAAGAGACTCCTGCAACCATTTTTCTGATACTATGTCTAGTCCAACCCCCCACCCCCCACCCAATATTAAAAATACTTACTAACTGAATTGAAGGCTTCTACAAACCATTTTAGTCATTAAACATACCACTGCATATTTGTTTCCAATTACTAACAATAGACAGAAACAAGACACCATATAAATGATTTGAGCACTAGAAAAATACACTAAGAATAATTTAGGTAAGAAAAATAAAAAAAGATTTAACTTTGTTTGCCAATTACAGAACATCCTGAGATTGCTAGAAATGCAGCATTTACAATTATTTCTGTTCATATAGTCAATTATCACGTGTTAATGTGCTGATGGCCAGTTATAGAGATTATAAAGTAAATAAATCACACTATTCATACACACACTCTATGAGCTGATTTGCACTCAAACAGATGGTAATCATGCAGATACATTCATATTCAACATAAAACACACTCACATATATAAAAACTGTTGAAAAATGAAACGAACAACAAAAAAGGCGATCGCTATGATTCCACCTCCATCAGCTGACAGGTGCGTCCGAGCGCGTCACTAAATATTGCTGCTGCTTCAAATTAACTGCCACCAATGGTTGGATATACCTTTATTTGATGGTGAATAAAGGCCTCATGTAGGGAATCCATGCATTTTTGTTAGAAAAATATTCATATTTCAAACACAATAGGCACTTTTCTCTCACTTCCTTATCTGTCATACGTGGAAGCTGTTCTGGCGGATGACGCAGCACGTATACGCAGCGCCCGCCGATAAGCGATATGCTAGTCTGGCGAGTTTGCTTCCATAAACAAAGGAAGTAAAGTTTCCTTACCTTAGCAAATAAAAAATCCAGTCTCCTCTTGGTTTATATCGAAATCCTCCAACATGATTCTTTACAAATCCTTGGTTTTAACACTCCGCATTCATCACTGATCACGCAACGTTAACATCTTGCGTCATCCGCCAAAACGGCTTCCACGTATGACAGATAATGGAAGTGAGAAATGTGTTTATTACATTTGAAATATGGATATTTTTCTTTCAAAAATGCATGGATTCACTACAGGACGTCTTTATTCAGCAATTTTTTACATAACTCTATATTTGTGTGAAAGAAGGTAATATATACCTGGAGGGTAAATAAAACACAAGCTAATTTTAATTCTGGGGTGACCCAACCCTTTAAAAGCCAACAGTTGTTTTGATTATCTATCTTTATGTTGACAGTCACATGAAGAGGATGAAAAGGGCATCTGCTGTAAAAGAGTGTTTTTCCCACGAAATTTCAAGTGAACCACCAACAGCAGGTTTTTGGAAGACTACGTCTGCAGTTTCTTCCTTGAAGAAACAAAAAAACTACCAAGTGGTTTCTCAGCTCTCTCCCTTTAGTCACAGTCTGTTCTGAGAGAAAATTATCTTCAATAAAGTCTTCTTGTCCAGTAAACAGTCTCTTTCTGTCTTACTTTACAAATATCTCACAAATGTAGTTAAAGAACACATTTCATTCAAATGAATATTACACATAAAATAAAACAAGTAGGAAAGTAAAATTAGTATATTAGACTAATAGACTAATATGTACTATGTACACTATGTACACTAGCCAATATGTATCTGTGTGAGATTGTATAGTGATGTTTGTTAAAGGGCCACTTTTATGCTAATTTACAGATTCACAATTTTTTAAAGGGGATAAACTAAAAAGGTTTAAAGGTGTAACACAGAGACAATAGCGTTGGGATCCATGTGCAGCTTTATTAGTTCACAAGGCAGGTCAAACAGGCGTAGATCAGTAACTGCCATCAGGTACAACACAGACTGGGCAGATTCATAAACAGAGTTCATAATCAGGGTCGAGACAGGCGGCAGACAAACAATAGCATAAATCCACAAGGCAGGCAGGGTCAGAATAGGAAGGCGGTAAACAGTCCAGGTAATTAAACACAGGGAACCACCCAGAAATGTATGCAGGGCAAAACAAGACTTCACATTGAGGGCAGGGGTTAAGTGTTGTAGAGTTAAGTGTTTATTAAAAGCTAATACAAACTCTTAAAAAGGTGCTCCTTTGTCCTTCTATCGAGGTGTTTTGCACCTCTGGCTACAAAATTAGTTTTAAATCACCTCTGGCTACAAAATTAGTTTTAAATAATGATAATCATGATAATTTGACATCAGCATGTTACACACATTCAAACTATATAGATTATACTTTTTTAGTAGCCATTAATGAATTACTTATTAAAAACAAGTACCTACTTTTGTAAGGATAGTAATCCTGCTAAGGCAGAACACAAAATAAAACATCTGGAGAGAAGATCTCAAAGAAAGAGCATGCAACACCAATTGCCGTCTCTCCTCATTCATCTTCCCCCTATACCCTTTCTCTCTTCTCCTCCACCACCAAGCTCGAGTCATTGACCGTTCATTAAAAATGTCATTATACCACATACCATGATGTATTTTGTGTATCTTGTTTTTTTCTCTAAATGGTCTTGATTTTGTTTTGGGGGTGTACTAGAACAGGTTCTCATACAAGGTTGTTCTAAAAGCACATATCTTATATTATTACAACACCTTTGATACAGTACCTGTATCAAATAAAGGCCCGCTTTCTGAAATACAAAATGTGCTGTGATTGGTTAGCTGGGCCAGTGTGTGTTGAGTCGGGAAATGTCACACCCCTTTACAGCCCACCTGCGAACTTCAGTGTAAATATTGAGTAAAAATCAAATATATTTGAATGTGATTTAACCCTGGATGACTGTAACCACTATAAGTTCATCTGCTTTGGGAACACTAGTGTGTCTGTGACGTAGTGATAAAGTGCTTTGTCTTCTCTAGAAACCGCATTATTTCTGCTGTTGTAAAAGCGCCTCCTGCTGGCAGAGAATGAAAGTGCATTTTCAATACGCCTGGTGAACGGTATTCCTTCAATACTGAAGTCTGCAGTTTCAGGGACATATTTCTTAAACCCTGTAGTTTATTATTATTTCTTTGTATATATTTATGTATTAGCAGTTCATATTATTTTACAGCACTTGCTATTCTGTTTTATTTTATTTTATTTTTAAGGAATTATTTAAATTATGTAGGAATTATTTATAAATTATGTAGTTGTTTAATTGTTTAAGCTGATTATTACAACAAAAGAAATTCATAACTATGACATTGAGCCTGTGACCTGGAAACTGATTAAAGTTAGCCATCTTGGAGGACATCTCAATTCTTTAAATGCACTGAAGGAGTGAAGGAACGAGGAGGAAGCCTTCTGAGTCATGAGTAAATATACACAGGTGTAAATGTTTGTTGAAAAACCTGGCGCACATATATATTCTCTTTCCCCTTCACATCTATCGTAATAGTTTTCATTTGTGTTTTTCTTTTGCACTTTGAATAAACCTTACATCTCTTTTTTTTTTTTTTTTAAAAAGGTCATCTTGCTCTCCTAAAGGGGTGGAGCTGAGATGTGTGGAAAGGAAACGAGGATGCATAAATAAGAAATGAGAAGCACCGATTGAGTATTTGTGCTGACGTCTGACTGTCTTCACATTCTCCCATCTCGACCTGAAAACAGTTGATTGTTGTGTAGAAGTCAAAAACTTCTCAGAGCTGCTGTTCAACAAAACGATTCAGAGGAGCAAAAGAAGGATCTACAAATACTTGAGGTGAGTATTTCAACATGTGTCACTTTGTGCTTCTTCAATGCTGTGCTGAAATCATTTTTGATGATCTTCTTAAAAGCTCTTCATGTTGTGATCAAACTGATGATCGAGTGTGTCTTTGAAAGTGAATCACAGAAAGCAGCACATTCTGATATTTTTGTCACATGGCGTGAAATCACTGTTTTTTTTCCATTTTACTTTGTCATGTTATGGTTGAATTGATAACATGCACGTTGAACAACTCGAACAAACGAAGAACAGTCTTTAATAAACTTAATAAACAGAGTACACAGAAGATCACGTAAAGGCAACACAGAACAATGAACAGAGGAGACTCAGTCCAGTGTAGATTACGCAAGATAACCAGAAGGAAAGGTAGTGGCCACAGTAGAAAAAGGTTGTCGGTGCTCTTTTTTTGTTTTGTCTTGTTTTCTATCCATTCATTTTATTTATTATTGTGTAAGTTAATGTAAAACTCTGAAGTTTACAGTAATTTACAGAACTGCGGAGCTAAAATGCAGGAAATAAAAAATCATATCGTGGCCACAAATGAACAATTCATTCCCATAATTTACTTATTTGTTCCCCCGTTATAAATAGTAAAACTGTGGTTAAGTTTTACTAACTTTTTGCATACAGAGAAAAGACCACTATTTCTACTCTTCTGAATAAAGTATGACAGTACTGTACTGGGACATAGTCTGGTAACAAATTCACAAATCAGAACGGATTAATAAATTGTGCACACTGTTGACTTCAAACGAGGAATTAGTTAGTCGTGAGAACGATTAATTTGTGTCCTCTATATAAACAATCTTTCTTGTTGTGTCTTTGGCTCCATAGTAACTAAAAACCCAAAAATAGGATTGGTGAAACTAAAACTCATTCATAATTCTCAGATTAAGAAAATGGTGCCGCATTTAAAGATAATTTCCAATTACAGAGTTTGCTGGTATTTTGGTGTTGATGTTTAGTAAAAAAAATACTATTAACATACCAAAATTTACTTCATATAAAATAACTTCAGTTGTATGTGCTGCATCTCTTTGCGAACACATATTTTACAGAAGTACTCAGACCATTTTATATAACACTAAAACTTGAGCTCAATATTATCGAATTACTCTTTATCTTCTTTGAGATGTTTCTACAGATTGAATGGAGTAACTTTGTGGCAAATTCAGTTGAATGAACATGATTTGGAAAGGCACACCGGTCTATACATGCATGGTTTAACAGCTGAAAAGCAACAACCACAAGAATTATCTGCAGAGCTAAGGCTATGTTCAGACTGCCAACATAATCAGATTTTATCCTTATTTTTTTTTTATCAAATTCATATCATATTTGGAGATGGCTTGAAAACCATCGTAAGGTTGATCTGAAACATTGTAGAAACATTGGTAACACTTTAGAATAATGGACCATTAGTTAATGTTAGTTAACTACTTTAGATTTAACATGATCTTCAATCCTTCTTCAGCATTTTTTAATCTTAGTTGATGTTCATTTACTAACATTTACTTATGCATTATTCAAATCAAAAGTTTTATTTGTTAACATTAATTAATGCACTGTGATTAAGTGTGAACTAACAACGAATAACTGTTTTTTCATTAACTAACATTTCCAAAGATTTCCAAAGATTAATAAATGCTGTAATACATGTATTGTTCATTGTTTGTTCATGTTGATTAATGAATTGTCTAACATTAACTAATAGACCATTATTCTAAAGTGTTACCGTAACATTGTAACCAGTGACAACTTAGATATATAATTCTGACTGTTCAGAACTGTTTGCATGTTCATTAGCATTGTTTGACACTGTATGCAATAACATTTGCGAATAGTGAATATGCTTTGCTGCAAGATACCAATAGAACTGAAAAGCAAACTGTTTTTTGCAGGGATTAAACATAGGGTAGTTGATAATAAGTTTCCAATACTTTCCCTACACCTACCTTTTAATAAAACTAGGTTTTTAAGATGAATTTTAGAATGATAAAAATTATTTAATTTTGATTTACAAATGTCCAAATATTCTCTGTTCATTGTTGTTTACTGCAGTCATGGAATCAGTCCCCACTGAAATGGCAGCCCTTGGAAGACCTCTTTTTCCTGGAATGCTGTACGACTGCCGCAATGAATCCTTCATTCCAGGTGGTGTAACTACCTTCTACTAAATCATTTAACTTCCACCTATCCCCCACGTCTTCACCAAACTGTGGAACAACAAAATAAAAGTATGGAAACATAATAATAACTTTAGTTAATCAATCATTAACAAATATTATATAGTGTTTGAGAGATCATCAGTTATATTTAAAATATATTCAATTAACTTGAATATAGCTTGAGCCCCAATTCGCCTACTCATACTATGTCCTAAAAGTATTAAACACTCATGTTTCAATAGCCACCTCCCACCTCCGCCACCACGATTTTAATGCAAAAATATTTTTTCATAAATTTCAGTTTTTTTTTTTAAACTTTTCCTATTGGTTTTAAGGCCAATGCATTAAAACCATACAGTTTAATCACTGTTCTATATTAATGCACTGCTTTAATTATTACGCACTTACACAAACACACACACCACTCACAGAAACAGATCTGACATCGCACTATGCAAAAAGTAACATTCAGAAGCTCATAAACTTGCTGTCAAAGCTGCCACTTGACTTTTATTAATTTATACTAAATCATTACATTATATTTCTCAGCCAGGAGGGGGGGTAAAATCGCTGTATTTTAATTAACTAAACTCGGCTTCATTGTTTCTAGAGAGAAACAGATGAAGATCATTTACCCCGCCTACCGTATTTTTCGGACTATAAGTCGCACCTAAGTATAAGTCGTATCAGTCCAAAAATACATCATCACAAGGAAAAAGTTGCACTGTACTATAAGTCGCATTTATTGAGAACCAAAAACCAAGAGAAAACATTACCGTCTACAGCATAGAGCGCCCTCTCGGGGCTGTAGACGGTAATGTTTTCTATTGGTTCATGTCAAATTAATTTGGATAAATAAGTCACACCTCACTATATCTCAGGACCAGCCAAAATGTGAAAAGAAGTGCGACTTATAGTCCGGAAAATACAGTACTTTGTTTTGATTGGCCATCTCGAGTGCTATAAGACTGCTGAGGCTCTGATTTGAATGCACGCATCCATAGACTAGAGCAAGTTAATTCTCACACTTTAATAGTATTTGTAGCTCCTAACAGGCTGTGTGACTATGAGAAGTTATTACCTCAAGATGTACGTCAGTATGCAGTTTTCCCTATGGCTTGCGTACCAGCGATTATCCCTCTGCGTGCCACTGTTGGCACACGTGCCATAGGTTGCCAACCTCTGGACGGTTATATATTTTGGAAAAATCTTTTTGAACAATTAGATGTTTATAAAAGTTCAAATTGATGTTGTAGATGAAATATAATATGGATAACATTAAATAAATATTAAATGTTGATCATAAGTAATGCAGTCCCCTTACCTAAATCTCATTACTTAACCATCAGTCAGTTTGTAGTTCTGAACTCAATCCTGTTCCAAAGTATATTAGTTGTTAAAGTTTGCATGGATCAACACTTTAAAATTTTACTGTAAAAAGTGGTCCATATAGGGAATTTCGACACCCTCTTTTCAGCATACTATACTACACACTTATTCTAATCTACCATGGGTAGTATGCACATTGAAATGCAGGGTTAGACTCTCTAATAAGGAGTTGAGTTGCGTAGACATGCGAAGAGCTGGGCTACTGCAAAAACTGTTTATACTTATTTTTCATTGTTTTTGTGTTTTGAATACCGTTAAATTTCAAACATTTGTTGTAGACTGAGGAGAATTAAACAGATGGTTTATATTTACCAGTATTTTAATATAAATATAAAAGACATAAATTAATGTAACCTAACTGCATGGAATTACAAGGTTAACATGTTTTTTGAGTAAGCTCAATTTCTCTTTCATGAGTTTACTTCCTCTTTTTGGCCGGGTTTCATTTCTCCGTGTCGTACACTCTAGGGGCAAGGCTTATAAACCGGGTGTTTTTAGGACCGTGATATTTAAATGTATTAATGTGCAATCATTCGTATGCGTGATGAGATTGGCGGCATTCAAATGTTTCATGAATCACACGTGAACTCTGTCATAAGTTGATTTCTATGCACGAATCTGCACTAATTTCTATGGTAGATAAACGCGGCCCAAAATGAATAAGCACCCATATTAAATTATTTTAGACAATAAACTTCAGTTGTATATTGTCCTCGTATGTAATTGTTAAAGCCATTTCTCATTTCAGGCGTTACTCTGTGGGATAAGACATCAATGATTAAAGATTTGGACACTCGTCCACAGCTCATGACAGATGTGAAGTTCAGTAGCTCTGACTCTCTCTCTAGTAAGTCCAGTCTCCTGGATGTAAATGCTTCCCTGAAGGCCAGTTTCTTGGGAGGGCTGGTGGAGGTGGGAGGATCTGCCAAATACCTGCATGACACCAAATCCTCAAACCAACAGTCCAGAGTAACAATGTTTTACCGTGAAACCTCAAAATTTGAACAGCTTAATATAACCCAGCTTGGCCAGGTCACCTACCCTCAGGTGTTTGAGCAGAAAACTGCAACTCATGTGATCACAGCTGTGCTGTACGGAGCTCAAGCCTTCATGGTGTTTGATCGGTCGTTTTCAGATGGTGAAAACCACCAGGAGATCGAGGGAGAACTGAATGTCATGGTCAAGTCCTTTCCTGGATTTTCCATTGATGGTCAAGGAGGTGTAAAAATGACAGAAGGTCATATTGAGAAGGCTAAGAATATCACCTGCACTTTTCATGGTGATGTCCATCTTAAGCAGAACCCCACCACATACATGGAGGCCCAAGAGGTGTACAAGAAGCTCCCTACTCTGCTGGGGGAGGATTCACAGAATGCAGTGCCAATTAAAGTCTGGCTCTATCCTCTTTCTCTACTGGATACAGCAGCAGCTCAGTTGGTAAGAGAAATCAGCACGCATCTCATTTCCAATGCAGAACATATGATAGAGGATCTGGAAGAAGTCAAGAGGAAATGCAATGACCTGTCCAGAAAACCAATGGCAAATATTTTCAGCGACATCAAAGAGAGGCTGCGCTTATTTCAGAACTCTGTTAGTATTTACAGGCTGGCCCTCCAGAAAGCATTGGCTAGAGTCTTGCCTGCTATTCGAGGAGGTGGGATGGAGGAAAAGTCACTGGATGACATCCTAAAGATCCACTACCTCTCCCCTTTTAATGCTGATATGCTTAACCAGTGGTTACATGAGACAGAGTCTGAACTTCACCTGATGGATTCTTACACCAAGACTCTGAAGGAGATCAAAATTGAAGATTCAGACGGCCTCATCATCAGCCTCCTTGATCCTGATATTGATGTTGTGGTGTGCTTGACCTTCACATCTCTGAAGTACAAAGACCCATATCTTTCAACCCTGAACGAGTTTCTAAAATCTGTCAACTTTACGGAGTTAGATGGGGAACATAAGTTTTCCCTCACATCCTCTGTCCAAAAACCGTTCAACCCCCATGACGTCACTTCAAAAATGAGGGAAAATTTATCTCACTTCAGAGATTTTTTAGAGGCCAATAAAGACGAGAAGACAATCCACTTCATTATTTCCACCATCTCTGATGCCTCCAATCCAGGCTCCTCCATCTATCTGTATGAAAAAGGGAAACTGACAGATAAAAAGTTCCAGCCCGTATCCAAGCCATCCCCACCAATAGTGAAGAATGTTCTGGACCAAACTGTGTTCCTGAAACTGCGTAGGTCTCCAACTGGAGAAACAGTGAAGTATAGAGTCGAGTACAAGGAGGTGAAAGCAAATGCTGGAGCTGAGGAACCGTGGCTTGTCATAGACACAGCTAGTGAAGACTTTCATCTGACTGGATTGAAGTTTGGAACGCAGTACTTGATCCGCTACAGGATTGTAGGTAAAGTGGGAGTGAGTGAAGCCAGCGATACCGTCAGCTCCAGACTCCCACTGGGTAAGTACACATTTTTATGCAATATCTTTTTATTTGTCCATTTGCTACATTCACAAAGTCAGTGTTTGGATTTTACAACTGTGCCATTCACACAACAACGTGATGGAGTCTATAGAATACAATTATATGCCCCTAAAATTCAAGAGATTTTCCATTGTATGAGTATCTGTCTCATATGTGACCCTGGTCTTAAGTGTCAGTTTTTGAAATGTTGAGATTTATACGTAATCTGAAAGCTGAATAAATAAGATTTCCAAACAAAATATTGAGAAAATCACCTTTAAAGTTGTCCAAATGAATTCTTAGCAATGCATATTACTGATCAAAACTTATGTTTATATGTTTACGGTAGGAAATGTACAAAATATCTCCATGGAACATGATCTTGACTTAATATCCTAGTAATTTTTTGGCGTAAAAGAAAAAATCTATAGTTACGAACCATACAATGTATTTTTGGCTATTGCTACAAATATACCCCAGAGACTTATTATAAATCATATTGATATAATATAGTATTGTTAAACAGTATAACTAAAAGCCTGAGTGCAGATGTGATATTGATTTTATCCAACCCCAGCCAGCATTTCAATGTTTATTCAGCGATGACCAAGGTTGAATCAAGGATGAATTATATTTTAATTTTGCAAATTAAAAATTTATATTGTTTCACCTTCTTTCCTTTCAATGTAGGTGAATTGTGTTTTTTGCGTAGGTTTTGCATGATGTTGACTTGCAAATGCAGTCATGATGACTGGATTGCGTTTACATTACACTGAGATCTGATGATCACAATGCGTCCTCGAATACCTCTGGACCAAGACACACTGATCGACTAACATTCTGATCAGAAGCGTGTTTACACTCTTCTATTCAATGTGAATGTGGACACATGTTAATGCCAAGTGTAAACGCAGCCGTTGTTGTCCTGTTCTGCTCTGTTTTCCATTCCTTTGTTTTCTGTGTTTCTATCATTTGATCGAGGCCACATCCACCTCAAGCCAGAGATTTCCCTATGCTATTTTTTTTTTTCGTTAAACATGAAGTCATCTCATTTGCATGGACACTAAACCGCTGAAACCAACTCAAAACGATGTACTATACATGTCAGTCCAGTATGTGGTGCTGTAATTCTGCCACAGAGATACACAATTAAAATGGAGAAGAAGACTTGGAGCATGTGCATAAATATTGTGTGCTGTATACAAACTTTTTTGATTTTGCTTTAGTAAAACTAATAGGCTCAGTAGCTTCTGCAGCATGAAACCAAGCATGTAGTCTCTGTGTGCACAGGGCCCTAGTTTCCACATTAGCTGTGAAGATTACCTGTTTAAAAAAAAAAAAAAAAAAAAGAGATCCTTAAATGATTTTACACTTGGGAGAAAATGTCAGAGCAGATCAAAACAGACTGAAAATTGACAGTGACTGGTTTTAAATAACAAATTGTTACAGCGCCCCTACATGAAAACATGCAACAGAGAGACCGCATGTGTGCAGTGTGGTTCTCCTGAAGTTTGACTTGAACTGCATTAAACTGGATGGTGGCACTATCGTTTTCAGCTGAACCACATCTTGCAACATCAACACCGGTACTGAACTGAAGTGATGCAACTCTGAATGTAAATGAAGCTGAATAATAATCGACATTGCTGCCTTTTGTAAAACTGCTGTGGTATCTTGTGCAATGGTCACTCAACAACCATTGGATAAAAAAAAAAAAAAATTGTCTGTCAGTCTCCAATACCATACATTCTCCTGAGTTTAACATATTTCTCTCTTGCAGCCAAAGACTCTACTGCTCCTAAACCAGAAACAGGTAAGAACACTGCAGTTTCACAGTGACACCTAGTGGTCACTCCAAGAAGTATTTTCCATTACAATAGTTTATGTCTCAGGATACTGCATATAGCTGCATTTGGTTTTCTATTGATGAACTTCACACTGTTATTGATCTAAACACAACCAACACTTGAGTTGACTTGAGCTAAATACACCAATATCTTTTCCAGTTGCGTTACAGCAGAATCTGAATATCTTAATAGTTGATTTTGCAATTTTTCCTGTTTATCTCTGTGAAGTTTGACATGATCTGTACTGTATAAAGTGCTTTAGAAATAAAGGTGGCCAGACTTGGCAGACAAATTAGTTTTCCAGTACAGTTGTGTGTGAATTTAACTCTATTTAGTGCTCTAAAACAGGACTAACCGTTCTCTTAATTCTATTCTCAGAACATGCTGTGATTGTGGGTGGGACAGGAGGTGATGTTTTCTCTTTTAAGTCTGCCTCCTACACCTCCATTAAGAAGATGAACATTACTTACAGCTCGGTGTGTGTTTTGGTTTCATTCTATAGTAGCATATTTACCTTTTATCACAATAGTTTTGCTTAATTTACGTGAAATGCTTTTGTGCCTTTTAGATGTCTCTAAGCTCAATCCAGGTCACTTTCCACTGTGCCCACGTGATTAAAGTGGGTAACACAACAGGATCTTACAATCAAGAAATTCTACTTGATGAAAATGATAAAATTGTCTCTGCAAAACTGTGGCCAAATGGTCATTATAACCGATTTGGGGGTTTTGAATTTGTGGTTGCCAAAGGAAGAGGCAAAACAACAACATTTTCAGTCAAGTGTCAGCACCTGGGTCAGCCTGTGAGTACTGATGTGAAGTCTGGGAGGATTCATGGCATTACAGGCAGAAGTGGCAATGAGATTGATGGTCTGGGCTTTTACTTCATTTAGTCTACAGCTATGCTGATATTTTTTTTGCAGACCATATCCAAATATCTAAACATTTAAAAATAACCTCTTCACAGCAGTCCTATACAATACATGTGTATCATGACTAATAGTGAAGCATCAGATTTGAATCAATGCCACTTAATATTTTCCACTATTACATTTTAAGATATATGTTAAGCAAATAACACACACACACACACAAAGACAAGATAAAAGTATGAATTGTATTAGTCAGTAAATAAATAGGGATTGTATTTGTCTCCATCTTTTAGCTATTTCTGTTCTTATCTATTATCTTGATGTACTGGTAAAGTTTCAATAAAATGTTTAACTTGACTTTAAAGGCTTGACACAAATATTGCTGTTTCTTGAAGATAACTGTGAACTGCATAAACCTTTTGTCAGGTTTTGTGGGTAAGGGTTGATGCAAGGACTTCAATGAGCAGAGCAGTGTTCAATAGGCTTTTACTTACAAACAAAGACTGCTCCGAAGGAAAAACAGACTAGCAACAGTGTATCACTCCTCTTACTAAACAGTTAAGAGACGCCCAGATGGTACCTTGAGATACCGGGAATGCTCAGTGGTTCCTGAGGCAACAATGAATTCACTGATCTGCAGTCAGTCCTTTACCAGCAAAAGAAGCTTGTAGATTAATCAAATTTTCTCCAGTCAGTTAAAAAAACAACTTGCTAGCTAGCGTTAGTAAAGCAGTCAAGGCAATCTCCACCCCATTAAAAAAACGCCATAATGTATAGTAACTGAAGAAGGGTGCAGTTCAAAACCAGAGGATGTTAAAGGACGAGATTTCCAGCATAGACCTTGAAAACACAAGACGATTTAGAGCGGTATGGTTTGTTTTTTAAATTTTCTTATACATTTTAGATATTATATATTTTGTAATCGTTATGTATGTAGGTGAAACTATGTTAATACAAATAGGGGTGCTCCGATTACGATCGGCCGATCGTTAATGCGCATCTCCTCAGTAAAGCCAGTTCTCTAATCAGCGGTTAATTCCCTCAGGTACGTGATTTTACACAGAGCCGTTGTTAACTGAGAAGATGCGCAAATAAACGCTGAAAATGAAGTGTATTTGCGCATATTCTCAGTTAACAATGGCTCCGTGTAGTAACAGCTGCTCTATGTGAAATCACGCACCTGATGGGGATAAAGACAGAGAAAATCCGTGACTTTGACTGTGAATGCTACACGAGGAGAAAGGTAGCCAGAAGCTTTCTCTAGACATTATGTACAACATACGGCTAGATTCTTTAGCTGCGGAAAAAGTGTGCAGGACATGCAAATTATTGGACATTTAGAGGCAAACAGACGCACAGTGCAAACTTTGGAGATGGTTACTTATTTCATTGAAGGCATCGAGATCTGCAAGAATACTTTTCTGTTTCTTATGGGGTGAGTTTCCATAAACATCAAAGTTTGTCGTTTTGTGTTCATTCTAAGAACACGTACACATTATCTCATGTTTAGTCCATGTTTAGACCTAACGTTAGTTACTTGCATTTACGCGTTACGTTAAGTGTTTCCCGCGTGAGGTAATTTTTTGGTGTACGTTGCCATGGTGTTCACGCGTGCACAAAACTACTACGGTACCTCATCATTTCACAGATGTACTGTGAAATGTCTGGTTACATGAGCCTAAGCTCTTCTCAATAAAATCCATGCAAAAGTTAATATCAGCTCATTTTAGAATACAGTATAGGATGTACCGAATATTCTTCAGTTTTATGCAAAACAGAAATATGACGAATAGAATATCTAAACTCTGTCATATGGCCAAAAATAAATGCAAAATTTATAAAAAAATTAATAAAAAAAAAAAGAAGCTTTTTGCATAGTTGTCTTTGACACATGAAAACTGTAACAATGCATTTTACAATGTAACACGATGTAACCTTGCTCTCACTCGAAATGTGTCCCCACATTAAGTCCTAGAATTTTTGTTTATCATAGTTGATCATAACTAGAGATGAAATGGCTTGAAAATTTCATTTCATGATTATAGTGACCAAAATGATCACGGTTATCACAGAATCCTGTTCAAAAAGTCCTAATGCTACACGATGAAATCAATACACCAAGTTTTATTTAGAAAATAACAAATATAATTAGCATCAATATTTACTTTTTGTTTATGTAAATATCAAAATAATAACATTTAAAATGATGGCCAGATTTTAAAGGAGTGTCTTGAAACGTTATTTACAATGCATAAAGTTCAAATAGAGTTTTGACAAAAAAGGTTTTATAAAAAGATAAAACTCACATATTTCAGCCTCAGCCTTTTTTACAATGCACATTATCCTTTATTATTAATAGTATGCGGTCAAATTTTTCCCATTGTGTCTGTCTTTGCTATGCAAACATGCAGCTTTACAGGGGGTATGGCTTATCTAAATGAGATGTAATGAGATGTAAATGAGCCCTATTGTCACTCCCAGCAGTGAGAACTGCACAATCTTTAGAGGCTATTTTCTGCTTTTTGAACTTTTTTAAGTAACTACCTTCAAATGGCCACAACTTCTCCAAATATTATCAGATTTCCATGTTTTACACATCGTTAGAAAGCTTGGAGACTACACTGTCAGAATCAGTCCCTACTGATTGGTCACAAATGATACACTGAAAACTATCCCCCTTACCTATCCCCACCCCTAAACCTACCATCACTGACGTCAGCTAATCAGGTATCATGGTCTAAAAATACCCTGATCTGTCAACTCCCATTACTTTCCTGCAGAGACCTATACTTGTCTCAACCAGACCTCATTCACTGCAAACCATTCAGCCTATTTTTTTATTAGATTTTTATCATATTTAAAAAATGTATTATATTAAATAGGACGCTATGATACGGCTAAAATTAACGATTCATCCATTTTTTTAATGTCTGTACACGCAGTGACTTATTGATATTTTACTGGTCACATGTCTTCACTTGATGCAAATTTTCAGGTCAGAGTACACCAAACTTGAACTTTGCAATGCATCGAAATGCTAAATATTTCACATGAGCTTTTTATTTTAATACCTCGCCCCCCAACCTCCCTTGATGTCACATTTGGACAGAAGAGAATTTTGCTAAAATATATTTCAAATAAAATGGTTAACAGTTGCAGACAAAGACATCACAAAATAAGTAAAGGAATTCTTTTTTTTTATTTCCAATTTGTTTTATGACCACACGAAAGACTTACTGAGGATTGACACCACAATGTTTGATTAATGTTACACTTTTTATTGGCTTCATCTGCCCAGCATCCATAGGGTACTGTCTTTGAGGTTTCTTCTTACTATTTTACACAATTTTGACTCCTGAATAATAAGGCAATGTTGTAACGATCATCCTTACCATCTGAATTACAATATTTTAAAATGGGGTCAGATTAAACTGTGTGAGATAAGAATTTTAAAAAGATGAGACAACCAAAAACCGTAGAATTCATAAATGGTGTATTTACAGTATTCACAATGAACTTCAAAAACACAATAAAAATAGAAATCCTAGGCTGTTAAAAGCAGAGAGTCTTTCAGTTCCATACCCTTAAAACAGTGTGTTGTAAATTCCAATTTAAAAGTGCTCTATGTGTATATACAATCCAAAGAAGTGATAATTCACTTTGTTCTTTGTTTGGGTTTCTAACTGGGTCATTGTACAGAAAAAAAAGTCCACTTTTGGCTAGGGACAGAAGGGGGGACGTTTCTGTAGAATGACCCAACTGCTGATTGGTTAGAGACAAGCGCTCATGCGTCACATGACTAAGTCTTTGCCGCCCTCTGGTGGACAACATGAGACCCTGACCGTAGGGTGCGCTGATCACAAGACAGGCCAGATCAAAGAGTGGTTGCTCAATTTATGTGTATGCTGCATTATTGTCAGCCAAGTGGATGTGTTGTCTTTGGCCAAAACTGCAGTGAAATGATGTATTTACATACATGCATGGGGGAAGTGTGTGTGGACAAGGAGATGTTGAAAAGAAAGGCTACATGATGCCAGCTCTGCGCCAAGACAGTCATCAAACCAAGACAGATCCCATCCTGCTCCTTGGAGTGATGATCTGCGAACCCCGTAATCCCACAGGAGCTCCTCACTGATTGCGATGTCCCGCAGAGCGAAGAAGAGAATGCATTCAATGGGACCATCCAGAAATTTTAAAGAAACTCTCTGAGGCCACACATTGTTTTTGTTGCGGGAATGGTTCATCCTCCACCCATAAGTCTCCTGGTCTGGGTGGCAGTCACAGGGGAACTTCTGGGCATCAATGCAGAGAGGCTTGTCGCTTTCCCTTAAAGAAAAAAAAGGTATAATGGCTCTCCGGTGAGGGTCTACAGCCTTCACTCTCCTTCCTGCTTGGAGACCACTTCACTGTGGTAGTCACGCACACTACCTGGTTCCTCTTGAACTCCATGGTGGCAATGAACCCTGCACAAAGCTCTTAATGTCCAGCCCTTTCCATTTCTGCTGGACCATGGAGGCAATGATCACCGGATCATTCTCTGCAGCCGATGGCTCCTGGTAGGGCACCCACGCCAGAAGAACACTGTCCACGCAGGACACGTTGGAAGTCCACGCATTCTCCTTGGCAATGGCACGCTGGATGTTAGATGCCAGGGGTTTTTGACTGGTCCTGCCAGTTGACTGCTCTGGGGAACAGGAATTGGGAGTCCAGTCCTCCTCCTGGATGTCCCTGGAAACACCTTCTTTTTCAGCAAGTCCATCATATAGCCTTTCAGTCAGCTTCTCTCGTACATCGGATCTCTATGGCCAGAATGGCTCCAGGATCTCGTCCAGCTCTTCAGACCGTCTCTTTTTCAGTTCAGGAGTCCAGTCAGCCGAGTAAGCTGGTCTCTTCTGGCCTTTGGGGTGGGCAGGAGCACCGCTGCCCTTTCCTTCCAGCTGCATTCTCAGCTCTATCTTTTGGTCTCGGTCTGCTACGCAAGATTTTAAGTGCAGCCATGTCACTGATCATCTGGTCATCCAATGACTCACGGAGGCTTTTGTTGCTTGCTTGAAGTTCGTTACTGGTATCATTGTTAATACCTTGTCACCTCCTGGTACTTCTCTACTTTTTACTATGCTTTCTCCCAGAGGGTCTAAAAATAAAGTCTTCTGTGCTGGTATGATCATCTTTCAGGATTGTGAAATGCATAGAAACATAGTTATGCACACTAGTGTACCATTTTGGTTTAGTTTATTTAAAAAAAAACAAAGCAAGTTGCATCCCATACCATAACGGTCCAGTGACAGTGGTCGTTTATGATTCCAACTACATAGCGGTACACTGACAGGTAAATCTGAAAATACAAAAGGTTGTTGTTTTTGTTTGTTTGTTTTAGAACTCAAAGCTTTTGCAGCCTTATATTAATGACACGGAATAGACTTACCTTCAGCTTTGTTGAATGGCCTTTCCAGACGCTGGCCATTTCGTAACTGTCAATATAAAAGGTGCGCTCTGCTGACCGAGCATTACATTTCTTGATCTCAAGGTGCATGATTGCATTGATGACCTGCTAACAAGGAGGTTTACATGAAAGTGTTGTTATGCACAAACACAACATGTACGCAAAATAAAAAACAAACAAAAAAAACCCAGTTTGGTTGTGTAAAAAAAAAAAAAAAACCTGTTCCTCAAAAATCTATTTTATATACCATAGAGGATATATTCACAAGTTATAGAAACGGAAACTATCATATTCTACAACAAAAACAATCAGAGCGCCTCGCTATCACTAGTTTTATTTTCATCTCCCAGGTCCGCTATCAGCTTATAGCCCGTTAGCATCAGCAGCGTGGTTGCTGCTAACTGCGCTTGCATTGCTACTACTCTTTTCACACACATTACTACTGCTTTAATCACGGTTACTTGCTTTAATGGCCAATGAATGTGTACCTTTGATTGCAGGTGAGGACACGTTCCAGCTACATTCTGTGCAGCTCGAACTGGAGGCCGTGGAGAAGCAGATTCGTGACCTGGGGGTGAGGCAGGACCAGCTGAGAGAGCGGAGAGCCGTGCTGGAATCATCCTGGGCTGACGCTCACAAGTCTGGGGTAAGTATACAGCGTGCTGTTAACAGTCCCACCACGTCTACTCCGTGTGTTTCTCTGCACAGGCCCGGTGCACCCAGGATGCTTCCCAGATGTCCTTCACTCCGGCGCCGGGACACCACGGACCCAGATCACAGATAACAGTTTTGATGTACTCTGCTTGACTGAAATCTGGCTAAAACAAAATTATTATATTGGTCTAAATGAGTCCACTCCACCAAACTACTGTTATAAGCATGAGCCCCGTCAGACTGGTCGTGGCGGGGGTGTTGCAACAATAACAATATATAGTGATGTTCTCAATGTTACCCAGAAAATAGGATACAGGTTTAACTCATTCGAAATACTTCTGCTAAATGTTACACTGTCAGACATGCAAAAGAAATCTAATGTATCTCTTGCTCTGGCTACTGTGTATATACCACCAGGGCCGTATACAGAATTCCTAAAAGAATTTGCAAATTTCCTCTCAGACTTTCTGGTTAAAGTTGTTAAAGAACTAATCATGGGAGATTTTAATACTCATGTTGATATTACAAATGATGCAATAGGACTTGCATTTAATGATCTAATAAACTCTTTTGGAGTCGAGCAAAATGTCACCAGGCCCACTCATCGTTTTAATCATACACTAGATTTAATTATATCGCATGGAATCGATCTTTCCACTATAGGAATTGTACCTCAATGTGATGATATTACAGACCATTTCCTTGTATCGTGCATGCTGCATATGGTTAATATCGCTGATACTGCTATTTGTACCCAAAAATACACATGAATTAGACGAAATGACTGACAACATGGGCACTATTTTCTCTAATACATTAGAAGCTGTTGCCCCCATCAAATTGAAAAAGGTTAGAGAAAAACTTATTGTGCCATGATATAACAGTAATACTCACTCTAACAAGAAAGAAACTCGTAGTCCTGAACAAATGGAGAAAAACTTGGAAGTTAGAATTGCATGGAAAAACAGTATGTCCAGCTATAGACATGCTCTAAAAACTGCTAGGGCAGAGCATATACACAAACTCATAGAAAATAACCAAAACAATCCAAGAAATTTTTTTAATACAGTGGCTAAGTTAACAAATTACCAGACGCTACCGGATTCAAATATTCCATCAAAGTTTAATATTAATGACTTTATGAAATTCTTCACTGATAAAATAGATAACATTAGAAATATAATAGCGAATGTAGATTCTACACCGTCTAACAATTCAGTTTCATCCATCGCATCCAAAGATAAACTGCAGTGCTTTACAAATATAGGACAGGAAGAGCTAAATAAACTTATCACTGTATCTAAACCAACAACGTTTATTAGATCCCGTACCCACTAAATTACTGAAAGAGTTATTAGTTGTAGCCGAAGAACCACTTCTCAATATCATTAACTCGTCGTTATCTTTAGGTCATGTCCCAAAACCATTCAAGCTGGCGGTTATCAAGCCTCTTATTAAGAAACCAAAACTAGATCCTAGTGAACTGGCAAATTATAGGCCTATTTCAAATCTTCCGTTTATGTCTCAATTTTTAGAAAAAGTTGTGTCTGCTCAATTGAGCACCTTCCTGCATAAAAATGATCTGTATGAAGAATTTCAGTCAGGTTTTAGGCCCCATCATAGCACAGAAACTGCACTTGTCAAAATTACAAATGACCTGCTTCTTGCTTCAGATCAAGGCTGCATCTCATTTCTAGTCTTACTTGATTGTAGTGCTGCATTCAACACCATAGATTAAATCATACTCATAGATCGATTACAAACCTATACAGTTATTCAAGGGCAGGCTCTAAGATGGTTTAGATCCTACCTGTCCGATCGCTACCATTTTGTTTACTTAAATGGGGAGTCATCTCATTTATCATCAGTAAAATATGGAGTTCCACAAGGATCCGTCCTAGGTCCCCTTCCATTTTCAATATACATGTTGCCCCTTGGTAATATTATTATAAAAGACGAAATTAGCTCCCACTGTTATGCTGATGATACTCAGCTATATATCTCAACGAGACCAGATAAAACTTCCCAATTATCTAAGCTAACAGAGTGTGTTAAAAATGTAAATGATTGAATGAACAATAATTTTCTCTTATTAAATTCGGATAAGACAGAGATATTAATTATTGGACCAAAAAAAAAAAAAAACAGTACAGAATCTTGTAGATTACCATCTGCAACTAGACTGTTACTTCCTCTACAGTCAAAAATCTGGGTTTTATATTAGACAGCAAGTCTTTTGAAAATCATATTTCTCATGTTACAAAAACTGCATTCTTCCATCTTAGAAACATTGCCAAGCTACGAAACATGTTGTCTGTTTCTGATGCAGAAAAGCTAGTTCATGCATTCATGACCTCTACACTGGACTATTGTAATGCACTTCTAGGTGGTTGTCCTGCATCTTCAATAAACAAGCCAACGGTAGTCCAAAAGAAGAGTCCTTCAGGTCAAGATAATATGATCATATTACCCCAATAGGTAGTCCATGCAGAGACTCTAAAATTAAGTTCTGTATCAGTAACAAATGATCATTTCTTACCTATAATACCCTAAATGGTTTAGCTCCTGTGTATCTAACTGGCCTTATACCACGTTACAATCCATCACGCTCCCTAAGGTCACAAAACACTGGACTTTTGGTAGTTCCTAGGATAGCAAAGTCCACTAAAGGAGTTAGAGCTTTCTCACATTTGGCTCCCAAACTCTGGAATAGCCTTCCTGATAATGTTTGGGGTTCAGACACACTCTCTTTGTTTAAATCTATATTAAAAGGGGGAAGTCGTGGCCTAACGGTTAGTGACTCGGACTTGCAATTGAAAGGTTGTGAGTTCAAGTCACGGGTCGGCAGGAATTGTGGGTGGGGGGAGTGCATGTACAGCTCTCTCTCCACCTTCAATACCACGACTTAGGTGCCCTTGAGCAAGGTATCGAACCCCCAACTGCTCCCCGGGCGCCGCAGAATAAATGGCTGCCCACTGCTCCGGGTGTGTGTTCACAGTGTGTGTGTTCACTGCTCTGTGCTCTGTGTGTGTGCACTTTGGATGGGTTAAATGCAGAGCACAAATTCTGAGTATGGATCACCATACTTGGCTGAATGTCATGTCACGTCACTATATATCAAAAACACATCTCTTTCGCCAAGCATTAGAATAATGTATCTCTTAAATTGTGACTCCAGTTGCATCTGATCAAATGCACATTCTTATTCTTTAGCTTGAGTTAAACTAATTAATTTTACTTTATTGGAACAGCAGCTTTCCTAATGATGTCTCTCTTTGTTTCTATGTTTTGCCACTGGATTTAACTAGGATTTACACAAGCTCCAGTCTGGATCCAGAACCCCTGAGAAGGGATGATGCTAACCCTGAATCAACAAACAGAACTAACAAATATTGCTTCAAGTGGGACTTCATCATATAATAATTATTAATAATATTAATAATGTTCATCGTCTGGCTGACTACGTCTTGTATAAATTTTTCTGAAAAATCCTGTCATACGTGCACAAACTGACAGTCACCACTTATAAGCTATTACTAAATATTGTAGAAATGTAATTTTCTGTAAAGTTGCTTTGTAACGATTTGTATTGTAAAAAGCACTATACAAATAAACTTGAACTGAATTGAATTGAATATCCAATAAAAGTGAGATGCTAGAATGGCAAGTCCTTAAAAGTAACTCCTCAATCCAGCAGCAGTGATCGGTCGAAGACAGGCGGCAAGGAAGTCGACAGGAAGTTGAAGTCGGCCGTGTGCCGCCATCTTGTAGCAGAACTTCACTTGCGTTAGCATTCCCATTGACTCCCATTCATTTTGCCGTCACTTTAACTGCGAATAACTTCACATCTGAGGCGTTTAAAGACTCCGTTTGTCCATTATTTATTTTTAAAGATACACAACAATGGATAAAGGGCTCTATTACCTTCTATGTTACATTATGGCCCCGTGGAAAGTTTTTGTAAAAAATAGGCTAACGATTGCGTCATAACTGCTCAACTCTCTGTCGCATTACCGTACAGAAAGGTGGAGAAGCTCGCAGGCAATTAACTTAATATGGATTACTGGCGTTACATTTTAAAATACTATACAAAATAATTAATCAGAATACTTACTCTTGCTCCCTCACGCCAAAGAACTCCCCGCTCAAGCTCGCCGTCTCTGTGCATGCAAACTGCCATCGTTAATCTTGCAGCTACTAGAAGCTTAGTTTGAGTCTGCGTGTCAGAAACGGAAGTGCTAAAAAAAACGCTAAAAATGGGCTTCACTTGTCTCAATTGAGTTCCAATGGGCTCGCTGTGTCCATTTGTTTTACTGTTTTGGTCGAAGACCTTGTCTGTTTGCCATGCTGCCTCCTTTATACTGTTAATTTCCTATTTCCTGTCATGTGATCAGTCACAGGACAGGCAGACCCAAATTTATTTAAAGACATACACACATTAAAACGTTTAAGAGGAATAAAATGGCTAAGACAACATGAAAACCTATTAAAACTCAAATATACATAAAATCATTAAAATATATTGAGCAGGTTAAAACATGTGTCCTGTGTGACAGTGTCAAAATTACATCCAAATAGTATTACGCTTCAGTGTACAGGTGTTTACCAACCTTAAATACTGATGCCCATTGACCTACAAGTTTCTTCACTACACCTATAAAAGTCTTTATTCCAGCAGATTGCAGGCCCTCACCTCCAGATTGAGATTTTTTTCTCTCCCCTATAGTGTCCCCCACAATCTGGCACAACTGATTTAACAACACAGTGATAGCTGACTAAAAAGCAGGCCAGTAGGATTGCAGGCCACTTTTGAACCTCAAGAGTACATTGATATATTCATTCACTCATACCCTTTTTATTACATTTTGTTCTGTTTGTAGGTTTTAATGCTGTATTCCACATCTGAGCTATTTGCATGATTTTAATAATGACAGATTCTCTTTATAATTGCTACTTTTATTTTGCCTTTTTTTTTTTTTACAATTTAACACATACAATCACAGACAATACAATCAAAAAAAAAAACATCAAAGAAAATACTACCCAGTGTATCGAAAAAAAAGAAAAAAGGAAGAATCTACACTACCACAGTCTGTGGGTTATCCATTATTCCACTTAAGTTTATCGTTTTATAATCGCTATATAATTTAATACTAAAGCCCATATAGATTGAAACTCTTGCAGTCTTGAATGCTGTTTACTTGTAATTTCTTTGATGGGCAAGAAATCTATTATCAGATGAGGAACTAACACGCCAACTGCTGGAGCAGTTCTCATTCTCGAGTCAAGAACCGGTTGCATCGGTTTTCAGATCACCAGTACACTGAACCGAAAATCATTTCTTTCGGACGCATCCGATTCGAGAACCGAGGAGCTGATGATACTGCGTATGTGTGATTCAGCGTGAAGCAGACCGACACACAGAGCATCTGAACTGAACTCTGTCTTTAGGTGATTGATTCTGAACTGATTCTGTGCTAATGTTATGAGCGCTGGTAAACCAAAGGCTTGGATGAAGGACAATCTGGCGAAACGTAAATTCATTTGATAAAAAATACATCGCAATGGATTATGTACAGTAAGTGGATCATGGTTTCTGCACTGATGATACCTAATTTATTTACTTTATATCTTCAAGACTTAAATCCTCATATGCACATTATTGCTGTTACTGTATTTATGTGCGTTGTTGCAAAACTCAAATGTAAACTTTTCATGATTATGAGGTTTTTAACTGACTAAAGTTATGATAACTGACTTATATGACTTGGATATATATATTTGATAGACGTGACGTCATCGCCAATGGCGTCATTACATCGAGCATAAAAGAACCGCTGAACCTTATTTTTCAACCGGTTCATTGAATCGAACCGTCCGAAAGAACCGGTTCGCAGAAAAGAATCAAACTTCCCATCACTAAACTGCAGTTCTAATGGTTGCATGAGTTTTTTTACCTCAAATTAAAGAAAGTGAAATCCTAAAATGTTTATGAATGTAATGTGTGACAGCAAAAATATTGCTAATTAAAATGTTTCATAAGATTACTTTCTTTGATGATGTCATACATTCCACAACTGTACAAGTAAATAATTTAAGGCTTTTGGCTATACTCATCACTGGTCTGATATAAGGCTATAGCCAAACCCTTAAAATAAGACAACATGTAGATTGTCCAATTCAGAGTTAAATTGTGTCTACTGATAGACCATGTCATGAAATGACACTCAACTGTTGTAGATATATTACTGACATTGTGAATATGACGGGATATCAACCATTACCTGTGCAGCCTAGCCAAAACAGTTAATCAGTTTTGACTATCAGTGGGCTACAATTAGCTGGTCTGACTACGAGCTAAATCTTAGCAATGCACAGAACAAAAAATAATAATGATAGGTAATAATGTTTTATCCAAAGCGACTTACATTGCATTCAGGCTAACAGTTTTCTCCTATCATGTGTTCCCCGGGATTGTAGTGACGTAACTATGACGTATACTCTGAATTGGTCTATAGATCAAAAAGTATTAAGAAATATTACAATCTGATAACAGTAAAGCATGACTACAATATGATTCAGATTGTAAGAAAACTTACTAAAAGTAGATTTAATTTACAGAGGTCATGAATTAAGAAAACAAATTCTCCTTGATCTTTTAACATGTAAGAAGTAATAATACTATAAAAATATCCTACTAGTTTCAGAACTCAAAACTCTAAAAACAGCTTATACTGAAGCCAAGCTGCTAAAATGTAATGCATCACATGAAAGCCCACCGCTGCAGAAGAAGATCTTTACAACACCTTCCTTCTGATCCTAACATCAGGAAAGAGTGGATGAACTTTGCTTTAAATAAAGTTCCAGATTTTGTCAGTTCCTTAAGATCCTTAAGGAATGACCTTTCCTCCTCCAGGAAGCTGGATTGATAACAGTTTAAAAAGTCCACTGCAAATAATCCTGCGGTACTTACAATTTGTTGACCTGCAACTGAACCAAACTCTGAGAAGGAGGTGAAACAAACGGTGCAGCTGTTGCTTTTAGCCCATTTTCAATGAACAGCAATACAAGATGTTTCAAAATGGTGAAGACACTACCATTGCAGCTATTTAGATGGTTTAGGAAGGTGCTCATGAGCTGAAAACGTGTCTTGTTTTTGTCTATTTTTAATTTGCTGTAGGCTTTTGTTTTACTGTATTGACACAATGTTGGCTTTTTACAAATGAAGCCAACTAAACAGTGTGTGACAAAGCTCCTGGCTTACTTTAATCTCTTTGGATCTATGTAAACCTGTAGTAGACATCTTGCTTCCGGTATACAGTAGGTGGACAACCAGAATGGGTAATACGGCGAAACTACCGCCAGGTGGAACTAAAGAATGGATTAGAAACTGAATGCAATTGTAAAATTTTGGTTTGTAAATGGAGATGAAAGGAAGAAGTAAAACAACAATAACATTATAATATAACATTTTAACATCCTTAAAAAACATTAGAAAATTTACAGTGAGTTAATTTCAAAACGTAGGATAGTCTTAGGCTACTCAAAAAAAAAATCTGTTTATATATATATATATATATATATATATATATATATATATATATATATATATATATACATACACACACACACACACACACACACACACACACATGGATTAAAAGCTAAATATTTTCATTTCGGTTCATTCTTGGTTACAATTCATATTAACTTTCTCTGCTCTGGTGAAGAACCTGCCTCCCTCGTTGCTCAGCTGTGGACATTTAAAAATGTTTGATATAAAGGTTGCTGTCCCATTTCATACAGAAAATTGCTAATTAAAAAAAAAATCTAATTATATTGTTAGTTTTATGCTGACATGCAATCAAGGTCTTTGGATAATATATATTAAGATACAAGTTCATTTAGGCTATTAACCTGCACTGTGTCATTTTCTCCTGTTTTAACTTATAAACTCCTTGAGATTTTTAAAGTCAGTTTAATAGTTTTGAAATTCAAGTTGAATCTAGTATAAAAAAGGTTTTAATTGCTTAAATTATTTCTATGAATTGATAATATGCTGTGTTTATTCTTGTAGAAAATAAGGGAAAGAATAAAAGATGATCCAGATATTTGTAATGTATGATAATATAGGCCTACATGTGCCTGCAGTTAAACGGTTATCATATTTGTTTTGCTTCATCCATTTATGTACACTATAATTATATATATAAATATTGCATTAACAAATTACCAAAACAAAACAAAAAATGCCATAGACCAGAGTAAATTTTACCATTGTAGAATTGGGGTAGTAATTGAGATGAAAATACTGTGAAATTACAAATGGCATTGGATTTTAAAGCATAACAACTGCAGGTCTATGAAATGTTAGCAATTAAAGCATTTTTTTAAACAATATTTCAACAATAATAAATAATAATAATAATAAATAATAATGAAAATAATATGGGCTGAGAGAATTAGATTTCATTATAAAAAGAGTGCAGACTGTCACGGTTTTGGCAAGGAGGAACTTAAGTGCAGACTGGGATCTCAAAACAAAGGGTTTATTAAATACAAAAGGGGAAAACAAAAACCCACGAGGGGGAAAACACTGACTAGGGAAATACAAAATAACTGAACAGGACTGAGTTAACGGGATAAACAAAGACTCAAAGCACGGGAACACTAACTATAAACAAACACTCACAGAAATACAAAACACTTCTTCAGGAACAGGTACAATCACAAGTGATGAACAAATCTCAATGAACCGACGCAACACAGAGCACACTAGGAAAGCTAAATAGAGGGAACAATCAAGACACGACAGGTGGCACAGATGGGACAATCAAGACACGACTAGGTTAACAAGGGGGGCAGGGCAAGTATGGCAAGCCAAATTAACTTTTATTAATTCGCAGGATATGTATTCTTGATATCAACAATTCAATTTTTACTAGTAACAATGTTAATTCTTGATATCAACAATTACATTTCCACTAGTAACAATTAGAATTTTTGATATCAACAATTACATTTTCACTAGTAACAATGTTAATTTTTGATATCAGGAATTAGATTTCTACTAGTAACAATTGCTATTTTTGATATCAACAATTCAATTTCCACTAGTAACAATGTTAATTCTTGATATCAGGAATTGTATTTTCACTAGTTAAATGTCACCATAGGCTTCCATTCAAATTTAATTGTTGATATCAAGAATTGCTTTCTTACTAGTTGAAATTCCGATTTCACATATCAGAAATACAATTCTTACTAGTAAAGACCTTTATTTTTGATATCAGTAATCACATAGTTACTAGTAAAGACGTCTATTCTTGATATCAACAATTTAATTGTTGATATCAACAATTTAATTCTTGATATCAACAATTTAATTGTCACTAGTGCCAATGTTCATTTCTGATATCATGAATGTAATTGTTACTAGTAAGAATGCCATTTTAGATATCAGAAATTACCCTCCCAATTGTTGATATCAGAAATACATTTTCAGATATCAGAAATGAACAGTGTCACTAGTAACAATTACATTTTTGATATCAAGAATTAACATTTCAACTAGTAACAACTAAATTGTTGATATCAAGAATTCACATTTTTACTAGTAAAAATGTCATTGTTGATATCAAAAATTATATTTTTACTAGTAAGAAATACAAAGCTGATATGTGAATTTAGAATTGTAACTAGTAACAAATGCATTTTGATATCTGTAATAGTTTTGGCGCCGTTTTAACATTTAAACATGTGAATTGTTGATATCAACAATTTAATTATTGATAACAACAATTTAATTGTTGATATCAATAATTGAATTCTTGATATCAACAATTACATTTCCACTAGTAACAACACGTATTCTTGATATCAACAATGACGTCATCACTCGCAGAAATAAGTTCATCATATCAACAATGAAATTACAACTAGTAATACACTTAATTCTTGATATCAGTAACTTAATTCTTACATGTTAAAATTGCATTTTCACTAGTAAAAATTGTAATTTAAGATATCATTAATTCCTTTTTGGATATGTGCATATCAATGAACCCCTTTTTGGATATGTGCATAATTTGATGACGAGTCCAACCCTTTATGAATGTTTATGGAGGATAGACGACAAGGTAAAGAGTCCAACAGAGAATGGGCACATTCGATTGCACTCTCGTGAAAATAAAATGCTCCTGTAGGCTATTTTTAATAATTATTTTTATTTTATTTTGACAGAGAATATTCAACTCCGCCTACCAACGCATGTTAATGTTTGTCAAAAGTGCAAAAATACATCATTATCCTATCAGTTAATGTGGCGTAGATGGTAGAGCACGAAGCAATTGCTTCTGGAGGCGACAGACCCGGGTTTGATCCCGCCTTCTGCCGAGCTTTTTACTTCACCCTTTTCACGTACCCTATCACATCGAAAGGCATATATTTTCAATAAAACTCAGCGAAATTATCGAAAAGTGGAAAATAACGTGGATATTGTGTAAGGCCAGGGCTAATTGTAGGGAAGGTTTCCATTTAATCATTTGTAAATAACAATTATAATTTACTCTCAATATGTTATTATTGTAGCCTATACTGTTTTATAATGTAGCCTAATACAATAATGAGGTGCACATATTGGTAACTACTTGCAATAAGCAACACAAACAGCATCAAACTACTATTACTGTAAGAAAATACTCCTATTATCAAATAAGGTAAATAAATTCTATTTATAAATTTTATTTATTTCTAAATTCTATTGCTAATAAAATATGCTATTTTCACTTAGTGTAAATATAATTCATTGTATTCAAATAGCCCCTGGCAAAATCAAACTCTAAACTATCAGCCAATTCAACTGAAAGATTAAGGCTGTGGTATTAATTTTTCAGATTTCTAAGGATTCTTCTAAGCCTTTTTCAATTTTATTTACATTTAATAATTTTGCAGACGCTTTTATCCAAAGCGACTTACAAATGAGAACAATAGAAGCAGTCAGGTCAACAAGAGAACAACAACAGTATACAAGTGCCATGACAAGTCTCAGTTAGTCTAGTACAGAACGCATATCCAGGTTTTTTTTTTTTGTATATTAAATATGAAAAGAAAGAAAAGTGCTAGTATTAGTTGGTTAAGTGCTTGCGAAAAAGATGAGTCTTAAGATGTTTCATGAAAATGAGTAAAAACTGTACGAATTGAGATTGGGAGGTCATTCCACCTGGGCACAGTCCAGGAAAAGGTCAGTGAGAGTGATTTTGAACTTCTTTGGGATGGCACCACAAGGTGAACGTCGTTCACTTGCAGAGCGCAAACTTCTGGAGGGCACATATGATTTAACCAGTGAGTTTAGGTATGTTGGTGTCGTGCCAGTGGTCGTCTTGTAGGCAAGCATCAGTACCTTGAATCTGATGCGAGCGGCTACTGGTAGCCAGTGTAACTTGAAGAGGAGAGTAGTAACGTCAGCTTTTTTTGACTCATTAAAGACAACCCTTCCTGCTGCATTCCGGATCAGTTGCAAAGGCTTGATAGTACATGCAGGAAGAGCCAGGAGGACATTACCATAGTCCAGTCTGGAGAGTAGACAAGAAGTTCTGTGGCTTGCTCTGACAGGAAGGGTCTAATCTTCCTAATGTTGTATAAGGCAAATCTGCAGGACTGGCTCGTTGTAGCAATGTGGTCTGTGAAGTATAACTGATGATCCATCATAACTCATAGGTTTCTGGCTGAATTGAAAATAAATGCAATAAATGTGTATAACCGTAGTGTAGCGACAGTAGTTTAATATTATTGGTGTGCATAGAAATATGTTTAAAGCTTGTAGATAATTTACCCCAATAAAACAAACTTGATTAAATATACAGTATCTCACAGAAGTGAGTACACTCCTCACATTTTTGTAAACATTTTATTATACCTTTTCATGTGACAACACTGAAGAAATGACACTTTGCTACAATTTAAAGTAGTGAGTGTACAGCTTGTATAACAGTGTAAATTTACTGTCCCTTCAAAATAACTCAACACATACCCATTAATGTCTAAAGCGCCGGCCACAAAAGTGAGTACACTCCTAAGTGAAAATTTTCAAATTGGGTCCATTAGCCATTTTCTCTCCCTGGTGTCATGTGACTCGTTAGTGTTTCAAGATCTCAGGTGTGAATGGGGAGCAGGTGTGTTAATCTAGCTCTCACTCTCTCATACTGGTCACTGGAAGTTCAACACGGCACCTCATGGCAAAGAACTCTCCGAGGATCTGAAAAAAAGAATTGTTGCTCTACATAAAGATGACGTGGGCTATAAGAACATCGCCAAGACACTGAAACTGAGCTGCAGCACGGTGGTTTAACAGGATAGGTTTCACTCAGAACAGGCCTCGCCATGGTCAACCAAAGAAGTTGAGTGCACGTGCTCAGCATCATATCCAGATGTCGTGTTTGGGAAATAGACGTATGAGTGCTGCCAGCATTGCTGCAGAGGTTGAAGGGGTGGGGGGTCAGCCTGTCAGTGCTCAGACTGCATCAGATTGGTCTGCAGGGCTGTCGTCCCAGAAGGAAGCCTCTTCTGAAGATGATGCACAAGAAAGCCTGCAAACAGTTTGCTGAAGACAAGCAGACTAAAGACATTACTGGAACCATGTCCTGTGATCTGATGAGACCAAAATAAACGTATTCCCTTCAGATAGTGTCAAGCGTGTGGCGGCGACCAGGTGAGGAGTACAAAGACAATGTGTCTTGCCTTCAGTCAAGCATGGTGGTGGAAGTGTCATGGTCTGGGGCTGCATGAGTGCTGCCGGTACTGGGGAGATGATACAGTTCACTGAGGGAACCATGAATGCCAACGTGTACTGTGAAATACTGAAGCAGAGCATGATCCCCTCCCTTTAGAGACTGGGCCACAGGGAAGTATTCCAACATGATAACGACCCCAAACACACCTTCAAGACGACCACTGCATTGCTAAAGAAGCTGAGGTGAAAGGTGATGGATTGGTCAAGCATGGGCATCGTCAAATGGAAGGTGGAAGAGCACAAGGTCTCTAAGATCTGGAAGAGGACTCCAGTGGCAACATGTGATGCTCTGGTGAAATCCAAGCCCAAGGTTTCATGGGCTTTCATAACATTGAAATGGCTGAGACAGACATGAGAAAGAGGTTCAATAGACTTTATCATTCCTCTTGTCCACCGCTGCTTCATAATGCATATTAGGACACGACTCAATCAGGTAGCCAGCGATATTATAAAAAAAGAAAAGAAAAAAAAGGTCCAGTAAAACGTTTGTATGATGCATTATCCCCTTTAATGTTTTTCCTTTTGGTTGTTTTTTATTTTTTATTTGATGTATTAGAGGAAAGTGTAATAAAACCAAGAATAAACGCCTGAAAAAACGACATGAAGACACTTTTAAAACTAAACGAATGCCTTGTTCAATTTTCCTTTTAAGTATCCGAAGGACTTAAAAAGAAACAGCATTAACTTACTTTTTCACAATTAACAAACAAAAAAAAAAAAAAAAAAAAATAATAATAATAATAATAATAATAATAATCCAGCCATAATATAATTTTGAAGTTTCAACGAAAAAATAAATTAAATAAAAGAGGAGCCGTTTCTGCACGTGGACGTTCTTCTGCCATCTTTGGCCAATGCTGACGCTTGAACGAGGGGTGTCGGAAAATCTCATTAATATTCATGATCTCCTTTATTTTTGATATCAGTAATCACGTGGTTACTAGTACAGACGTCGATTCTTGATATCAACAATTTAATTCTTGATATCAACAATTTAATTCTTGATATCAACAATTTATTAGTCACTAGTAACAATGTTAATTCTTGATATCAACAATTCGATTTTCACTAGTTAAAATTTTGATTCTTGATATCAGGAATTAGATTTCTACTAGTAACAACTGCTATTTTTGATATCAACAATTTAATTTCCACTAGTAACAATGTTAATTCTTGATATCAACAATTCAATTTTCACTAGTAACAATGTTAATTCTTGATATCAACAATTCAATTTCCACTAGTAACAATGTTAATTCTTGATATCAGGAATTGTATTTTCACTAGTTAAATGCCACCATAGACTTCCATTCAAATTTAATTGTTGATATCAATAATTACTTTCTTACTAGTTGAAATTCCGATCTCACATATCAGAAATACAATTCTTACTAGTAAAGACCTTTATTTTTGATATCAGTAATCACACGTTACTAGTACCAACGTCAATTCTTGATATCAACAATTGAATTGTTGATATCAACAATTACATTTCCACTAGTAACGACACGTATTCTTGATATCACAAATGACGTCATCAGAAATGCAAAAATGCGTTTATCATATCAAAAATGAAATTACAACTAGTAATACACATAATTCTTGATATCTTTAACTTAATTGTTACATGTTAAAATTACATTTTCACTAGTAAAAATTGTTATTTTAGTTATCATGAATTCCTTTTTGGATATGTGCATAGCAATGAACTCCTTTTTGGATATGTGCATAATTTAATGACGAGTGCAACCTTTTATGAATGTTTATGGCGGATAAACTTCAAGATACAGAGCACAAAAGAGAATGGGCACATTCGATTGCCCTCTTATGAAAATAAAACGCTCCTGTAGGCTATTTTTAATAATTATTTTGTTTTTATTTCGACAGGGACAATTTAACTCCACCTACAAACGTAGGGTAGTGTTTGTCAAAGATGTTAAAAGACATTGAGTATTATCGTTTTCTGTGGCGCAGATGGTTAAGCGCCAAGCATGTACGTTTTGACGCGACGGACCTGGGTTCGATTCCGCCTTTTGCCGAGCTCTTTCTTTATCCTTTTCACGTCCCGTATCACATCGGAAAGGCATGTATATTCAATAAAACTCAACGAAATTATCGAAAAGTGAAAAATAACATGGATATTGGGTAAGGTTAGGGCTAGTTGTAGGAGCTCCGGAAAGTTACCGTTTGGATGGCATTTAATTTCAAATTAAATAGCATTAGTGTGCATTGCATACATTAGAAATACATCGATTAAAATTTGCAATCAGACTTATGACGTTACATTACTTAACATTTATTTAAGACACTTTTTCGATTATATATCGAAAGCAATTTAGAGAGAAATGGCTATGTGGAATATGTGGAATCTGTGTACTAGGAATATGTTACTACATTCCAGTTCACCCAGTAGCCTATTGCAGGCGGTGTTATGCTAAATAGAGTGTGGTGCTGATGTGCATGTTTCTAATCTTTTTCCGCTTTTATTTATACAGTTATGTTTGTATTTATTATCGTTTTCAGCTGTTTGTCATGTATGAATTATTCAGAATGATTATTTTAATAAAACATGTTTTTTTTTTTTGTCTCACCGTCATTGTGAATTGTACCCTGTTTAATCGGTTCTGTGCATTACTTTAACTTTAAAGTATTACCGGAGCACCTGTATAGATTGTGGGTGTAACAAAAATAAGTGCTTTTCTTTTTCTAGAGTCTTGCATTACAGATTGTAGGTACTGATGGCCTGACTGGATTTGAATACACCTATCACGTTTCGTATTTTTATTATAGCTTTTAATATGACAGTACCTGAAGAAATGACACTTTGCTACAATGTAAAGTAGTGAGTATACAGCTTGTATAACAGTGGACACATATTTACCATTCCTCTTGTCCACCGATGCTTCAAGAACCGGACAACATGTTATATAAAAAATTATTCCTTTTAGGACACGACTCATTCAATGTAGCCAACGATAGTCAAAAAAAAAAAGTCCAGTAAACCGTTTGTATGATGCATTGTTATCTGTTATATTTTTTCCTTTAGATGTGTTTTTTATTTGATGTATCAGAAGAAAGTGTAATAAAAACAAAAATAAACACCTGAAAAAGCGACATGAAGTTATTATAAAACTAAATTAATGCCTTGTTCACTTTTCCTTTAATTATCCGATGGACTTGGTGGCCAATAAAAGGAAACAGCATAAATGTTTTTTTGTTTTTTTTTACAATTAACAATTTTTTTTACAAATGAATCCGGCCATAATATAATTTTTCAAGTTTCACTGACAAAAATAAATAAAAGAGGAGCCGTTTCTGCACGTGGACGTTCTTCAGCCATCTTTGGCAAATGCTGAAAAAGGAGGAGTGTCGAAAATCTCATTAATATTCATGATCTCATTACCATAGCTATTCTTACATGTAAAAATGGCATTTCTACATATCTGTAAAAGTATTTTTACTAGTTAAAATGTTATTTAAGATATCAGTAATTCTATTTTCACTAGTTGCAAGGACGATTTCAGATATCAACTGCCTTTGTTGATATCAATAATTACTTTGTTACTAGTAACAATGTGAATTCTTGATATCAACAATTTAGTTGTTACTAGTTGAAATGTTAATTCTTGATATCAGTAAATGTATTTCAACATGTTACACTTGTTATTTTTGATATCTGAAAAATAATTTCTGATATCAATATAATTTCTGATATCTAAAATGGCTTTCTTACTAGTAACAATCACATTCATGATATCAGAAATGAACATTGTCACTAGTGACAATTAAATTGTTGATATCAAGAATTAAATTGTTGATATCAACAATTAAATTGTTGATATCAAGAATAGACGTCTTTACTAGTAACCATGTGATTACTGATATCAAAAATAAAGGTCTTTACTAGTAAGAATTGTATTTCTGATATGTGAGATCGGAATTTCAACTAGTAAGAAAGCAATTCTTGATATCAACAATTAAATTTGAATGGAAGCCTATGGTGACATTTAACTAGTGAAAATACAATTCCTGATATCAAGAATTAACATTGTTACTAGTGGAAATTGAATTGTTGATATCAAAAATAGCAATTGTTACTAGTAGAAATCTAATTCCTGATATCAAAAATTAACATTGTTACTAGTGGAAATTGAATTGTTGATATCAAAAATAGCAATTGTTACTAGTAGAAATCTAATTCCTGATATCAAAAATTAACATTGTTACTAGTGGAAATTGAATTGTTGATATCAAAAATACATATCCTGCGAATGAATAAAAGTTAATTTGGCTTGCCTATTGGCATTCCCAGGTTAAAAATAATTGATATCAAGAATTAACATTGTTACTAGTTGAAATATAATTCCTGATATCAAGAATTAGCATTGTTACTAGTGGAAATGTAATTGTTGATATCAAGAATTTACATTGTTACTAGTGGAAATGTAATTGTTGATATCAAAAATTCTAATTGTTACTAGTGGAAATGTAATTGTTGATATCAAGAATTAACATTGTTACTAGTGAAAATTGAATTGTTGATATCAAGAATACATATCCTGCGAATGAATAAAAGTTAATTTGGCTTGCCATACAAAGACAAGGTCATGTGCTTGAACACAAAACACGGGTCTGTCATGATCCTGCCTCAAGACTAGGAAAAATCAAGGACACGAGGGCAGAATCATGACAGCAGACAGCATATTTCAGCCCAGTAACAAGACAAAACACTGTTCCTCACAGCAAAAAACCAGACCAAATTCAGTTCAGCTGAAGGGTTTTTCTTGGGGTAGTTATGTATGGCTTGTGTGGGTTGAAATACAGGTGTGATTGGTATTTCATATGGACATTGTCTAATGAAGGTTTCAAACTTGCAGAGCAGATTTAGACAAAATATCATTTTGGTTTTAGGAGAACTTATAAGAAAGGTTTTGATTCACTTCAAATGTTGACTATAGCACAATATAGTTTATTAGTTATTATAACTTAATTTCAGAGGAAGTTGCCTTACCTGAAAAAATTCATTTTATTTCGTTTTGTCTAAACAGTTTTAAATATAAATGTTTTATAGGCTTTTTTAGATTTAGAGTTCTTTAGAGATATTATATTTTGTAGACTTTTGTGATTTACAATGCACAAACCAGAAGCAACAATATCCTGAAAGAAGAGTTGACCATTCTCAAAACATAAAATATAATTTTTTATTAATTTTTTTGTTTTTGTGTTTCAGAGGAAAAATCTGTGTTAAGCCATCTCTCCATTACAGCCCGTTCTAAAAGAAAAATGTATGCAAATGGGTATAAAACGCTTTAAAAACTTTAACAGAGATGTCTAGGGTATTTAATAGGTCTGTCTTCCACTTTTCTAGTTACTAGTCATTCATTTGTCTTTATTCAACTAATTGCAGGTTTATATTAAATTTACATCTATAATCCAGCCTTAATATATTCCGCACTCAAGCACATACATTAAGTTTGCCACAAAGCACATGCAGAAGTAGCCTAATAACTGTGAAAAAATACATTTTAATTATTTATTAATAAATAAAATGTTTTCTTGTCAGTTACAAGATTAATTTTACAGCGCCTTTAAAGAGAAATGCAACCTTGTCACAGTGTCTTGTCTGTGTTTCCCTGGGTGTCCACTAGTGGTCTCACTTCCCCAAAGTCACCCCACTGCAGACACTACATTTCCCACAAAGCCTTTGTCCCTTTCATCATAGTTAATTGCACACCTGTTAATTGCACTCAGCTGTCTCCACTTTCATCGTTTTCACCTGTCTATATAAACCGGTCTGTTTCTATCTGTTTCATGGAGTCCTTGTTTTCTGTCACACTGCTTTTTCGTGGTTTTTCATGGTTCTTGTTATTGATCTCTAGCCTGTTTATGGATTACCCCATTAAAACACTGCAATTGGATCTCTTGTTTCCTGTGTGCATTCGTTATAAACCTTCACCGATTACATAATGCTTTCGTTTGAATTGATTATTTTAAAAGACATTTTAAGCTTTCTGTAGATATATTTATCATGTATGAGACACTCCAATTTTAAGTTATTTCATTATCAAGAAAAAATTCAAGTGATCGAGAGGGCACCTCCCTGTTCTGCACACGCATTAATAATTTTCGCACAAACTTTTTAACTAAAACAAAGGAAATAATTAAAAAAACACGCAACAATTTCTTAGTTTACAAACAAAAATATTTTCCCCAATGAATTATCTGTCAAAATAAAGGACAGGTAACAAATAACAAAGTAGTGTGTGACAAAAATGCATGTTGTTTTATTAAGGGAATTTAAAAATATAATTTAAAAAATAATTTAAAATTTAGACATAATATAAAGAATACTGACATTTTGCATATAAATCCATGTAGCCTAGCTCACTAAAATATGCTACCACTTTTAATTCTGTAATGCTAAGTTAACCACAATTTATTTAGAATAATAATGGTTAAAGCACTACTCGGTGGTCAAAAGCTGCAAATACTCTTTGCAGACGCGGCGACGGCAGCACACGCGGCGGCAGAACGATCATTTTAGTTGGTCAGCTACTGTATTTACTTGCTCTAGGTGCACAATAACTTATCTTTAAACTAAATTGCAGCCCTCATGTTATTGGAAAATACTTTTAGCGAGAACAATGATCATTAATGCACAATTCGATATCATGGCAGACACACTGGATTCTGTGTTCGAATAGTCCATTGCCCAGTTTCAATGGGTCCAATCAATGTTAATTTTACTGTACAACCGCAACTGTACTTGGTAAATGATGTGCCGAATCAGACATTTATAATAAATATAGGCTTAAAATAGCTAAAAGTAGCTCACATTATCAGCAAATGTGCACACATTTGATTTGATTTGAATTGTTTAAAACTATTAAAAAATACTATTCAGCCAGTGGAAAAGAATGAGATCAACTCCGTTTAAAATAGTTTTTTAGATAAATATTTGTAGACTAGTTATATTCTTATGGATAGTTTGATATATTTTTTCTAAAGGATACTGGATGATTTTTAGCAATTAAAATTGTGTATGACACTATTGGCATTTATAGTCTGTATCTCTTATTTCCGTAATATCGTTTTATCTTTAACAGTTTTAAATATGGTGTCACGTGGATGGGAATGTGCTTAGAAGTATTATGCAGATGAGGTTATGCATAGTAAAACTAGGCTTTGTAAGATCCATATATGGTGAGATCGGGGAGGAGGCGGGCTGGATATAGACACTATATATATATATATATATATATATATATATGTAAAATCTAAATGATTGGATTAATTCATCCATGAATAAGCTATCACCTCAAACTATAATGATTTTAAGCTTAAAATCTTTAATGCCTTAAAATTAATGGATTGTTAATAATCAGTTGGAGGTATTTGGGGTTGTTGGTTTTCCACCAGTTCATGGGGTTGATGTGGATGGATGGGAACATGTCCTGGCAGTACTGATTTAGTTCAGTTGTGTCTGAGATTTGTTTGTTATAGTCCTCATCTAACAGATGTAGATAGCAAATCACTTCACGGTAGTGTTTCATTGGATTCTGTTAAACCTCATTCTCACTCTAGTGAGCTGTTCGAAATGCACCTTGGCCTTCACAGTGCACGTGAACACCTGAAGTTCACAACTGTGGAAGTTGTGTCTAGGATCCAGGAAGGTTGCGATGCAAGTGTTGCTGACATCTGCAGGTTCAAGTCTCCGCTCCTGTGAGGTAGACACTAGCCAGGTTTACATCCAAAGTTGCGAATTTAACTTATGTGCAAAACTGGAATATTGCATAAAACATTTGCAAACAAGCATTGTCACAAAATCGTCACTTCCTGATAAGCTGGCACTATAAATCACTAAGAAAACAACATAATTTTCATATATAATAAATTACTTGCGGCACAGAGTGAGCAGATGAAACACAATGAATGCCGTCATTGCTTTTGGAGGTGGAAGCTGCTGTTTGGGAACGCAGTCGTTTAACAGATCTGGGCGGCAATTTATATAGAAATACTTTGAGGAAAGTGAAACTCGTGACATTTGCTAAGGATGGTAACCCATACTCGGAATTGGTGCTCTGCATTTAACCCATCGAAGTGCACACACACAGCAGTGAGAAGTGAACACACACAGTGAACACACGCCTGGAGCAGTGGCCAGCTATAGATCCAGCGACCGGGGAGCAACTGGGGGTTCAGTGCCTTGCTCAAGGGCACTTCAGTCATGAGTATTGAGGGTGGGAGAGAGCGCTGTTCATTAACTCTTTCACTCACTTACAACTCCTGCCAGCACCGAGACTCAGACCTGGAACCTTCAGGTTTCGAATCTAACCATTAGGCCACAGTTGCCCCCCCAAGAGATTCAGTATTCCTTCCAAATTCTGAACTGGGGACCTTTTTTATGCGAGGCGAACATGATAACCACTACACTACAGATGACAGACTTTGATTGTGCATTTCCATTGTCACATGACTTATTTTATTAGCTTGGAGGAATTTATTTACAATCAAGCAATCGTAAAAACTTTTTTGCGAATTAAGGTATTTTTTATTTATTTTTTTTGGCATTTCAGTTGAGATTACAAATTTATTGTTGATTAAGGTTTACGTCCGAAACTCTTTCCACATAAATCACACGTGAACAGCTTCTATTGAGTGTGAGCGATCATGTGACTCTTAAGAGCTTCTTCTCGTGAGAAGCTCTTTCCACACTGTTGACATGTGTAAGTGTGAATTGTCATGTGGCTTGTAAGGAAACATTTGTTACTGAAACTCTTTCCACACTGAGAGCATGTGTAAAGCTTCTCTCCAGTGTGAACTCTCATGTGAGTCTTGAAGCATGCTTTATTACTAAAACTCTTTCCACACTGATGACATACATAGCTGTCCTCTCCTGAGTGATTTTTCCTGTGAGAATTTAGGGTGTCTTTGTATGTGAAACTCTTTCCACACTGATCACATGTGAATGGCTTTTCTCCAGTGTGAATTCTCATGTGATTTAAGATGCTCCATTTTTGAGTGAAATGTTTTCCACACTGTTGGCAGGTGAAAGGTTTCTCTCCAGTGTGGGTTCTCGTGTGGCTCGTAAGGCTCCCTTTGTGCCTGAAACTCTTTCCACACTGAGGGCATAAGAAAGGCTTTTCTCCAGTGTGGATTCTCATGTGTTCTTCAAGGGCTTTTTTCCCACGGCAATACCTTCCACACTGATGGCAGGTGTTAGATTTGATCTTCTGTGCTCTTTTTCGTGAGGATGTCTTTGTAGTCTTCATGGGTTTATCCTTCTCCTCTATCTCATTCAGTTCTCGTCTCTCCTCTTTCAGTGACAGGTCTACAGTGGGGAAAAAATAAAATGCATGTTAATTTCACACTGTAAAAAGTGTCAGTAACATACTGTTTTCCATTAAAATTGTACATTACTGTAAAAGAAACCATAGCCTTCTGGGAAATATTTGCCATTTTCATGTCTGGTATTAACATTTTTGTAAGGAAACCAGTTAATTTAGCTCAAAATAAATTATTACATTTATAGTGAATTTTGACAAATATTGTCTCATTTACTAATATCTGCAAAGATTGATTTGTATTTGTACACACAGGTTTACTTCTCACGAAAAATCTCCTCCTAATCCACAACACATTCATTGAATTAAATTGAATCACTTAATTTTATTATATCATTTATATTTAGATTATATAATACAATTAATATAACATATTTCAATATAGACTCATTATAGTCATATAAGGATGAAATAGAATTTCTAACCATGACACAGAGTAAGAGATTTTTGCATACCTGTGTTTTCAATTCCTATATATTTTTTGTGCATTTAGAATATATATATATATATATATATATTTCTTAATTAAATTTTATGTATGGGATTTTACTGGACATATAATATCTGTTTGCCTTTTCCACTTATGAAAAAGAAAGTATGATTAGCATATTTTAAATATCCATGAAAAGAAGACACCTTTAAATGACAAGAAATTGTATTGTGCCATCTCAGGTTATGTCATTTATACCATTGTTCTACCTAATGTCAACCCTGTTACCAACAAGCTTCATTGGGTACTATAATATAATTAATACTATGTGAAAGTGCTCACATATATCATTATAATTATAATTTTTTTGGTCCCCATTGGATTTAACCCCAAAATGATTTTTTTGGTCCCCATTGGATTTAACCCCAAAATGGATATACGCCCTGCGAGCTAAAGGCTCTAAATGGGAACTTGCGGCTCGACTCCGTGATGTACGAACACTGTCGTACACTTGATATCATTCGTCACCTTCAGTATTTACATCGCTCGTCTAGAAGGACTTTCAGTATTCATCAGCCATCATCTGCTGTGATCCCGTGCGTCTGGTCTAGCACCAGGGCTCTGTCGAACACTACGAACACTTGTCAACATAACTAGGATTGACTCCATGGATAACGTTACCTCAACTGGAAGCATTGTGGAGAAACACTGCTCTCCTAAATTGTCACTCCATTTCTGAGAGAGGTTCCTACACAATCAAACTAATTCTTGACAATAACCTGGATATGTTATTTCTTACCAAGACTTGGCAATCACAATATGACTATATGCATCTGAATTTGCTTACCCCGTCCGGATATCAGTATCTATCTAAACCTTGTACAACTGGTAAAGCAGGTTTATCGTGACTCCATAGAACTTACCCAACTGGATTTTCGTAATACTACGACATTTGAGTTTATGGATATGAAGGGTGGTTTAAAATGTCCCCTCATAGTTACACTGATTTACAGACCACCCAAGCAGCAAACTGAATTCTTCTCAGAACTCAGTCGATTGCTAACATTAGCCTGTGCTGTGTCGTCCCAGGTTATCCTACTTGGTTATTTTAACATCCATGACACTGTCTGCTCTAATACTGCTCAATTATTGACTGTACTGGACTCTATCGATCTTATTCAATCGAAAAAGGGATATGTGAAATAATGTATACAAAGTATGAGGTTTGTGGATGGGGATGTCTTGTATGACTTAAGAGAATGTATGTTGGTCAGGAAGATATCTTGAAGAATGCCAGTAACCAAACACTCAAAATACTGCTGAACACCAAGGAAGATATCTTGAAGAACTTCAGCAACCAAACTGGAACCATTGACTTCCATAGTAGGGAAAAAATGAAATATGATTGTCATATGAAATAGGATTAAGAACTTTTAAGGTTGAGCACACAAATTCAGAAGTGTATGGTTTTTTTTCTTTCAGAAAATCATTCCTGTTCCACGGTATTAAACAAACATGGCAGACATGAACAATAATAATCAATGCTGGTTTATTTATTAAGTTGTTAGTGTGTTAACAAATGAACAAACTAACAGACAATTCACCCTTTAAGACACGGGAATACAACAGAGGGGGGAAACTCAAAGTCCGTTCATTCATAATGCAAGCTTTCTTTTAACTTTAACAATTTCATTGTATACAAAATACTTCACATCTTTCCACGTCCGTGCACTTAGGACTGGAGTCTCTTTGGCAATGCACATCAGGCAGTCCTGCTTTCCTGGAACCATTTTAAGGGAGATTAACTTGGCAAGGCGTCGTTTGACTGCCGTCCTCTCCTGGTCATTCCAGGGTCTCTTACTTCGGTTCTTGACGACTCTTTCTGGAGCATCTATGAAACAAAAACCAAAAGTTGTAAAGTGAAAAAGGTGAAGTTGTATAACCTTCTGAACCCTGCTTTGATTAACTAATACTAGTAGGCAAGGCATGTTTATTTATACCGCGCATTTCGTACACAAGGCAACTTAATGCACCTTACAAAAGAAGACATGCGAAATTAATCAGGTTAAGGCAAACCAAATACATAACATCAAGACATATAACGTCATCAAGAGAATAACGTCAATTAAAACATTCAGTTTACTTTATCACAAAGTCCTTTTTTTTGCACTTTTTTTGTAAGGTAACATTCTTTTTGACCCATAAAAGTTAGTTGTAAAAGTAATAATCTATTTTGTCACATTTTGACTAAAATAAAAAATTAGGTATAAGCATTTTTTGCTCTTGTTGCTCCAGAGGCGAGCGCTGTCGAGTGTGTTTGACTAGTGACTGACCTCCATCACTGTTGACATTCATGTTTAGATGCTACAGTCGAAGCGGGAACCGCTGCTGGTGTCAGAGCGGACATACGGGGGATTTTACTCAACTCAATTCAGTATACTCTCATTGCAATTACTGTTATCATTGTTTGAATTTAAATGTAATTTAGTCTTTCACAACTACAGAGGTTTAATGAAATGTCAAATATGTAACCAGTAAATATATTCAAGTCCATTCAACAAAACTGACTTCATTTGAGAAAGCTTAAATGTTCACGTTAACGCAGTGGAACGGGACACTGCAATTCACAAAAGTTCATAATTTGCATGTGCTTTAATGCCTTGTCAGTTAAACATTTAATTCGCGTGCTGATGCGCTGTTCTAATGTGTGCGTCTCTCAGCGCGTACATGTGAAGCTCATGCACTAAAAGCCTGTCTACCAGCGCCTGGATACTGGACCAAGTTATCTTTTGAGTCTTATTGTGCTAATACTGCCAAATACACACAAGGTTTACATAAACAAAGTCAGTTATGTCTAAAGTGAAAGCAAACTAGAGAAAATTGAGAGAAAATCTGCTTGTCAAATGCGTGTACATTAGACGCGTTGCGCACAGCTCTTAAAGAGACAGTACCAATGGTAAACACGCTGCCGCTTGTCCTTAAAGGGATAGTTCACACTCTAATGTTGTTCCAAACCTGCAATAATTTCCTTCTAATATTTATATTTTGAAGAATGTGGCCATCCGAACAGTAGCTGGTCCCCATTGACTTCCATAGGAGAAAAAAAAACTTTGGAAGTCACTGGGGTACATCAACTGTTTGGTTACCCACATTCTTACAAATAACTTTAAATTTCAACAGAAGAAAGAAACTTATTCAAGTTTAAATCAACTTGAGAGAGTAAATTATGACAATTTGAATTTTTTGGAGAACTTTAATGTTTTTAACGAACAAGGCACACCGGATTGTAGCCTCGAGCTAATTTCCATCCGCCGTACCCCATGCGCACTCTTAAACAGCCTGGCCTATTCAACATGTTTCTGGTGGTAGGGGAAACTAGAGTACCCAGAGGAAACCTACGCAGACACGGGGAGAACATGCAAACTCAACACAGAAAGGCCCGCACGTCTGGGAACCAAACCCTGGACCATCGCTGTGAGGCCAGAGCCCCAACCACTCAGCCACCGTGCTGCCAAGTCCCATTTACCGTATTTTCCGGACTATAAGTCGCTCTTTTTTTCATAGTTTGGCTGGTCCTGCGACTTAAAGTCACGTGCGACTTATTTGTCAAAATTAATTTGACATGAACCAAGAGAAATGAACTAAAAATGAATCAAGAGAAAACATTACCATCTCCAGCCGCCAGAGGGCGCTCTATGCTGCCAGAGATGATGCTCAGTTCACCTGTAGACTACACTGAAGACATAGAGCGCCCTCTCGTGGCCGGAGACGGTAATGTTTTCTTTTGGTGCTTGGTTCTAAATAAATGCGACTTATAGTCCAGTGCGAATTATATACGTTTTTTTCCTCATCATGACGTATTTTTGGACTGATGCGACTTATACTCAGGTGCGACTTATAGTCTGAAAAATACGGTACATTGTTCACAGGAAACATACAGTACTGTGCAAAAGTCTTAGACATGTTAATATCCTAACCCCCCCAAAAAATATAAGGTTTCTTCAAGCGTCTCGAAGACATTCCTGCCGTTCTTCTGGATTTAGTCTGTTTCAGTTTCTTCATGTAGTCACAGACGGACTCGATGATGCTGAGATCAGATCATACAGCTGTTGTCAGACTCCTTGTTCATACACAAATATCACTGGATTATATCAGTTAATGGCAAAAAGAATGTTTGGAAATGTAAACTGATATTTCCTACTGAAAGACTACAGCAAAAGAAATAACTGACTTAAAACCTTTTTTTTTTTTTATTCTGATCTTATCATGCCTAAGACTTTTGTACAGTACTGTATATTTCACAGAAATGCATGTAATACATCTTACCAACATCACTGCGTTGTCTTATAACTGCAGTCTTCTTCTGGCTCTTCTTAGGGGATTGCTTTAGCCTCTTAGCATGCCCTTTTTGATCCTTTTCATCTGTTAAAGAACACAGTCATGTTAAAAACGTGATAATGTACATGCAATTTAACAAGACCAATGATACATAAGAGCATAATGAGCCAGCACAAGACAGGTTTTTATGGGTCTAACAAACTCTATGTTTTGGCATGTATTCATTTTTAAACTTTACATTGTTTTGACAATTTTACATGCAGGATTTTGACTATTTGCCATTAGCTGTACATTTTCTGCATTTCAATGGTTTTCTTTTGCTTGCAGTGAGTGTTGACATGTCAAAAAATCTGGATGTCCACAAAAAGTTCCTAGATGAAAAAAAAAATAGTCTGATTGATGTATGGGATATAACTAGGTTTGGTTATCCTCCACCTCGCCCGATCATTCATCCAGTGCCACTGAAGTCCCGTGTGATCCGGGTAAAAACATGAGCCCCTGCCCTCAGCTGTGCTTTAGCTTTCACACCCTCAACTCAGTCTTAACTAAATCTTAGAATCATTTTCTACCAACTAACTGATATGAGGCTATTAGACAGCATTTGGGACACTAAACTAAAACTACAACTAGTCTATTATTGTACAGAAAGTAAAGCTCAGTAAAGCATTAGTAGAGATCAGCTGACACTGAAGCCCAAGCTGAGTTACAGTGAAATCAAAGAGTAGCCTGTTGTGCAGTGACATTCACTCTTTATACATGCAATAAACCACCACCGGAAGTGTGCATAGATGGGTGTAGCCTGACAGATTCACACAGTCAATCCAAGAAAAACCATTTAAAAAAATGAAGAGGAGAATCCTGAAACACATTTTCAAGGTTTGTGGTGGCCATATTGGACTCCATCTTTGTTTATAGTCTGCTCTATGAAATATTGAACCCTAATCCTTTCACCTTAGCGTGTTGACTCTACCTTTACATTTACGTTTATTCATTTAGCTGACGCTTTTATCACAATTGCTATATATGTCAGAGGTCGCACGCCTCTGGAGCAACTAGGGGTTAAGTGTCTTGCTCACATTAATGTGTCTCACAGTGGATTCGAACCCGGGTCTTATCCACTGCGCCAACACCACCACCACCTTAAGTCTGTAAAGCCAAAGCAAATGCATAAACTAATAATCAGACACATGCAAAACCAATGATAAAAACTGAGGGGGAAAAATACACTTTTAATTTTGAGTCGACACCCAGTCATTTCAAAAGTTGGCTTACGGAGATAATTTATGCCAAATGTCATGCTTGTTTCACCAACTGAAGTATTTTAGTAGAAACTGAATTCACCTGTAGCTCTTTAGGGAGCTCCAAAAGGTTAATCAGTGTGAGGTTTAACTGTGACTCTGTGTGTGGCTTATAGACAACTGCGGGCCTGTGTGTACTATTTTTGCATTTAGTTGGAGCGGTTTTTATTCAGGTGCGCTCGATAGTCTGGAAATTACGTCAGATATATTGTCATTTATGTTGAAACGAAATGAAAACAAATCAAATCTCCCATTAGAAATGCAAGGTTGAAAGATGACCTTCTTGTATTTCTGTTAACATGGTAATAGATTACTGTTCTACAAAGTATTAAAATTAAATTCATGCAGTAGAACTAGGAGATATTCAGACACTTTTATATGCTTTGAGGATAGACCTTCGTATTTGATTACTGATATTTTGGAATGTAAAAAAACTAAATGGACCCCTCCATGAAGTAAAAATACTTAAGACTGATTTAAGAACACTTAATTAGAGCCAAAGCCACAGACTTACCATCATCATGTTTTTCTGCAGTTCTCTCCATTTGTCCCTCACCGATCTCCTGGTGCACCAGTCCATCTATAAAAGATCATGTTTGGATAGGAGTCAAAGTCCTTGCATCTGCATCTCAGAAATACACCAGTACTACAGCAAAACACTATAACTGCTAGATGATGTTTTAGTTGAATGAAATTGCCCACAAACACAACAATGGTGCACAGGGCCGGACCTGACCAAGATTTTACCTGGTGCCCCATGCATCACAGCACATTTCACCCCGGCATTGTGATCATGATTATTTAGCATATATATATATATACATATACACAAATAGCAAGAGCATTACATCTAGCATTCAAGTCAAGTCACCTTTATTTATATAGCATTTTTTTATAATACAGAATATTTCAAGGCAGTTTTACAGTGATAACAGGAAAATAGCACAAAAAAGTTTGCTTCTCCTGTACAGCAGATCTAGAAGAAAATAGTGTCATAGTCCAGAGATGGTTTAATTTTGTTGTAAATAAGTTATTAATTAAAAAAGTTAAACTGTTCATTAGGGGTGTAACGATACACCAATGGCACGGTTCGGTCCAGTTTACGGTTTTGGTAAAGGTTGGGTTCGGTTCGCTGTGGGGGCAGGGTTCATGTCATTTCACCAGCAATGCTAAGGAACAATAGATTCACTTAACTTAATTATAACAGCAAAAATAACTTGTCTTTTTCTTTATTAACTTTGGCTTCAAATTTTTAGTGCAGTCAGCTTATCTGAGTAAACTAAAGTTAAATATATTATAAGTAAAATATATATAAGAATCTTTCACCATTTAATATGACAAATATTACAGGGTGCAGGACTGCCCGTTGATAACTTTCCAAACAGTTCAGAAATTGGTGCCTTTTTTGGTGCCTACCGCCCGTTTTATACTTCTTCTAACTTTTATATTTTAGACATCCATTAATAAGTGATGAAACAAAATTGCAGCAATGGTGGAAACAACGCGAGACTGTTGAGCAGCACTTCAAGTACACGCAATAGGCTCAATCATGCCGCAAAGCACCAGCAAAAGTAATTACCATAAATGTGTAAGTGGTAAACAGTAAGGAGATTTTTGAATTATTTACTAATAAACTAGTGTTTTCTGAGTCTGTGTCGCAAGTATGAAGTTGCCCGTCTCGTGATTTCCTCATTAGACGCGCCGAGAAGATCTTCACAGATTATGATTAACGGAAAACGGCTGCATATCTAGTGCCATGAAAACACCTATTGTCTATTGTGAAGAATAAAAATTGAAAAAAAGTTTACAAATATCGCTTGTTCACTCATTTTGGTGCCCCTAGCATTTGCCTTTCCGCGGGCTGGCGGACGTTTACTCAGTTTCAATTTAAATACAAGAGCATAGCGTTCCTAATATAACTATATGTGATTTTTACACCATACCTTCATGAGCTTCCTGTTGAATTCCTGCATCTGACGTCCTTCTCTTTTTGACACCTTTCTGATCTTTAGTTGGGGTGACTGCGTGTCTCTTGCCTACGGAAATATTCACAGTAGGAAATTGCTCAATGTACTTTTACAGTGATATTAAAAAAGTCAAAAATATGCAGATAAATAAAGAGACATAGTCAGAAGGAGAGATGAAGACAGACAGACCAAAAGACGTATAGAAGACAGTGTAATTGGAAGAGGGAGAACTTTAAAATTTTAATAATAACAATAATAATATGTTTCATTTAACATTTAATTTCAATGTTTTGTTTCTTGTGATGATTGGGTTTGTTTTTAGAATATGTAAAAGATTAACCAATGTACACACCATCGGTTGTCTATGTGTAACAATGCCTTGTGTACTGTGTCCCTGTTAAATAAAAAAATAAATAAAAATAATTTAATTACCACTGATAACGGAGTCCGGTGTTTGCAGACTCTTCCCTTTCAGTGACTCTGCTCCATGCTCCATCGCAAACAGAAGTTTGCTGATTTTGGCCACTTGGACTGTTTTATCGGTCTGTCGATAATACTCGCAGTGGACTCCGATATCATGTCCCATAAAACGAGCAACTTGCTCAAGTTCCTGATTGCTGAGGTTGAGAAGCTGACATATGGCAGTAACGCGTTTCCTCAGCCTTGTTGATCTCAGCAGTTCTGGGTTTTTGGCCTTGCTCTCTTCTGCAGATCTTCTGAGGCAGTCCCACCCACGGAGATTGGTTGTTGTGCTGAGCCTGGCAAACAGAAAGGGGTTCTCCTCAAGTATGCCAACTTCCCTCCGTTTTTCAACCAGGAAGTCAAGCGAAGCTTTTGTGCGCTCAAGAAGAAGGATGGGCACCTTTCTGCTTCTCCTTTCGTGAGTCACCAAACGTGTCAGTCTGTGGCTCATTTGTTTTTCCACAGGCGACAGAGTCTCATAAATGTCCTTATTAACAGGACCGGTGTCTGCTTTTAGATAGGTCTCAAGGGTTAAACGTGATGCTTCTCCTTCACGCTTATTATTGAACACAATTATTTGTGCAAGAAGGCTCTCACTTAACTTCCTGTATGCTGTAGTACTCACACGCTCTGTTAACTCGGCCTTTGCCTCATCCTCAACGGTCCTCAGGTAGTTCTGGAGAGTGATAACATCCTCCGTCAGAGGTAAAGTGTCTTCTTTGCCCCACCGCCGTTGCTCCAATGAGCTATGAGCATTAGTCGACACATGAATGGACCATGAGCTCTCCAGCAACTCCTTGAACTTTTTGGCCTTCTCAGTTATGACATCAGAGTCCATCAAGCAGTGGCCTATCCAGGCTTCAGTGGCCCCTTTGAGTGAAAACCCAATTTTAACAGCTTTCGATGGCCTTCCATATTCGTTTTTGTTTACATCATAGTTTGACACGTGTCTGGCTGCTTCAATTGCCAGTTTAAAATTTGCTGGATCACAAATGTCTTTAAGAGTTTGGGCACGCTCATCAATCTCCTTGGCAGCCAACATAAAGCGTCCTAGTTCTCTCAGCTTTTGTCCAATGTATCTGTGCTGAGATTCTACACGGCCCTTTTTTGCAAGTAATGCATCTCCATACACACAAATCATCTCATCACTTCTGATGTGAGAGCTTACATGATCTTGTTTCATAGAGTGGATGATCTTTTGTACTTGGCCTGATTTGCGTGGAAGTAGATGCGAGGAAGATTTTTGTACTCTTTTGCCATTTTTTCTTTCCTCGTTCTGTTCTCTACATGACTTCAGATGTCTCCAGAGTTTAGTCCTCTTGAACATTGCATAACAGTGTTGACATGGTAGGTAGCTCTCTATGTCTGCCTTCTCGGAGGGCCGTTTCCATACTACGATCTCACCATTTCCTTCCTCGAAGACCATGCGATTGTGTTTCCAGTCACCCTTATTACGAAGGCCTTCTATCAGAATCTTCCTTTGTTTTGAGCCAACTGGGAAACTAAAAGCATAGGCGACATCGCGTTCCATAATATGTTTTCTTTCTAGATGTCTAGCTATCTTCAGTTGAGCCGTTTCACAGACGACACAGTAATGGACTTTGTCCCAGACTCTGGCACCATCCTTTGTTCCGCTTCTTTTAACGGTTATCTTTTTATCATCTTTAAACATCCCTCCTTTTCCTTTTGACTTTGTACCTTTTTGAACGGCTTCACCTTTGGCCTTCTGGTTCTCAGCTTCTCTGGTGTCAGTTTCACTGGATGATGCATGACTATGGTGCTTCTCTGGAGTATTGTGGCAGGATGACTGGGACTCTAGTGCAAGCAACTCATCTTCAATGGATGATGGCGATGGAGATGGTTTGAAGTCCTCGTCCAGTGGATCTGCATCAGACCCACTGGATGACAGAAGCTCGTCTCGGAGCACCTCGTCTTCTCTGGATGGTGGTGCTGTTGATGGGGGGCTCCAAGGTTCATCACCATGACTCTCTTTGCAGTGGTCCTTTTTGGCCTTCACAACAGGCCAAAAGAGGGAAAACAAGTAAAATTATCAATTAGATACAAATACATTAGAGCAGGGGTCCTGAATTAAATTTCACCAAGGTCCAAATAAAAAAGAAAATATTATACACTACAGGTCAAAAGTTTGAACACATTACTATTTGTAATGTTTTTGAAAGAAGTTTCTTCTGCTCATCAAGCCTGCATTTATTTGATAAAAATACAGAAGAAAATGTAATATTGTGATATATTATTACAATTTAAAATAATTGGCCTTCAATTTATTATACTTTAAATTATGTATTTCTGTGATGCAAAGCTGAATTTTCAGGATCATTACTATCACATGATCCTTTAGAAATCATTCTAATATGATGATTTATTATGAGTGTTGGAAACAGTTCTGCTGCTTAATGTATTTGATGAATAAAAAGGTTAAGAAGAGCTGCATATATTCAAAATAAAAATAAAAATATTTTCAAATATTATAAATCAGCTATACAATCACTTTTTATAAATTTAACACAATCCTTGCTGAATAAGAGTATTGATTTATTTCAAAAAAAGAAAAAATTACTGACCCCAAATTACTGAACAGTAGTGTATATTGTTGTTACAATATATTTCTGTTTTTAAAACATTTGCTTTTTTTCAGCTTTAAAAATGAATCAGAATATTAGAATGATATGATGCTTTGCATCACAGAAATAGATAATTTAAGAAGTATAAAATCGTTCTAATATTCTGATTCATTTTTAAAGCTGGAAACAGTTCTGCTGCTTAATATATTTTCATAACCTGTGATACTTTTTAGGATACTTTGATGAAAAAACAAAGCAAATGTTTTAAAAATAGAAACATTTTGTAACAACAATATACACTACTGGCCCCCCTTTAAATGAAAATGTATATAAAATATGTTGTTTGTGCTGTTTTCTTTTTCGAAATATTGATGATTCTTTTTTGCATGCAGTGTGTGTTGCCGTGCGACAGACACGTGCATGCCTCAGAGGAAAAGCGTGGACACACAAATGTACATCAGGCGATTGACATATTTTTGAGCATATATGACATATTTGAGCATAATGAGGGGCCAAGTTCACAGAGGTCTAAAAGAGGACCCAGTCACTGTTTCATTTAACTGTACAAAGCAACCTTAAATCATATTATGCGCAAAGAAGAAGAAGAAGAAAAAACCACTTACCCGAGTATTCTCAAATTTCTCTTCACACTTTCGGTGGTGATTCCTTAAAGGTCTTCTGTCCATGTGTCCTTTCAAATCTGTCAATGTTAAATGGTGGATGTCGCAGTCAGAGAGTGAGGGTCAGAGGGGTGCGCGCAGTGCAGGTGCCTGAACACTAATTGGTTAACAAGCCATCAGCGGGAGGGAGAGAGCGCACAGGAGCAGCCCATCATGTCTTTTTACATTTCTCCTGATACAGCATCAGAATTCCACAGCTAACTCACAGCTTGCTCTAGTAGTGACATGATTATGACAGCGAGCGGTGGGAAAATACGAAACAACAATGGAGGACAAAGTCATTGTCGCTGTATGTGGTTACACGGAGCTGTATGATACTACACACTTTTACAGAAACAGTAAAAAAAAGAATCTTGCTTGGAAGAAATGGATAAATGTTAGATTATCCCAAAATGAATTATATTTTATGTTGAACCATTAAAGAGACAGAGCCATTTGCAAATTTTAGAAGGACTAGCCGAGTTGAGAGTGCTCTCATTGGTAACATGAGCACTGAGCTCTCACTGATCACGTGGAGCTGATCGTCTCAGAAATCAGTGAAAGCGTTTTCAAATAGGAGCGAATTCACGTCTGTTGAAGAATGAAGCGATTAAACTCAAAATGTTCAAGTGTCTAACTATGCACGAGTAGTACGATTTATTTGTACAAGTCGCATCTGGTGTGAACCGGCGGACAATCAAATAAGATTTAACAATAAAATAAAGACAAAACACTGCGGCAGCCCCTCACGGACGACTGCCGCACACAAACAAAAACCAAACACAACTAAAATCCAGGCCTGGTCCTGTTTCGTCCTTCACTGTTGTCACTCCTGTTTTATATCCTTTCATCTCCTCTGTGGGACTCGAGACCTTATCTCGCTCATTTCTCAATCACTCCACCCATCTTGCCCCGTTCCCGCGGCTCTCGGCCCCGCCCCACTCGTCACAAGGTGCTTCCAGAAGTCATAGATCCTCTTCTGACTATTGTTAATTCATTATTGTCATTAGGATATGTCCTCAAAATCGTCAAACTGGCTGTTATTAAGCCTCTCATTAAAAACACACAACTTTTTCCCCAAAGAACTAGTTAATTACAGACCGATCTTGAATCTCACTTTTCTGTCAAAGATACTAGAAAAGGTGGTACCCTCACAATTATATTCCTTCTTAGAGAAAAAATGGTATCTATGAGGATTTCCTATTGGATCTTAGTGCTGCGTTTGACACAATTGACCACAACATTCTTTTGCATAGACCTGAACACTTTGTTACCTCAAGGCTCAGTACTAGGGCCGTTACTCTTCACGCTTTACATGTTACCCTTGGGAGATATCATCAGGAAACACGGTGTTAGCTTTTACTGTTATGCTGATGATACTGAGTTTTATATAACTTTGTGTCCCGGCAAAACATACCAATTTTAAAAATGGAATGCATAGTACAAAAATTTGCTAAATTTTGCGAAAACTGGTGTTAATTATAGGACCTAAAAACGCACTCTCTTCGTCATCAGTTAGGAACCTAGGTGTGCTATTTAATAGTAATCTTTCATTAGAAAGCCACATTTCTAGCATTTTTACATCCACATTTTTCCATCTCAAAAATATATCTAAATTATGGCCTATGCTCTCAATGTCAAATGCAGAAATATTAATCCATGCAATTATGACCTCAAGGATAGATTATTGTAATGTTTTATTGTGTGGTTGTTCTGCACGCTTAGTATACAAACTACAGCTAGTCCAAAATGCAGCAGCTAGAGTTCTTATTAGAACCCGGAAATTCAACCATATTAGCCAGGTTTGGTCAACACTGCACTGGTTACCTGAGCGGTGTTCAGTTTTTCCACAAACTGGTGTTCGGAGCTCCCTTGCCCAAAATTATCAATTCTCAAGCCTCCCTTCTGAATAAGGGAAATCCAGTAATACCTGCTCACCCATCCCGACTCCAGGCAACCCATAATGCTAGAAATTCTCACAAAATGTATCCACACTCTCCGCACAGGTTACCAGCCTCTCAGTACAGCCCGCAATCTTGATGCCAAGTTTATACTAACTTTTTCCGGTTTCCTGGTTCCAAATACATCTCAATTCCATTCTGCAATTATCAGGTATTTATTTTAATTTTTTCATTAATTAACTTGACGCTTTTATCCAAAGCAACTTACAATTGCTATATATGTCAGAAATCGCACGCATCTGGAGCAACTAGGGGTTAAGTGTCTTGCTCAGGGACACATTCGTGTCTCACAGTGGATTCGAACCTGGGTCTCTCACACCAAAGGCATGTGTCTTATCCACCGTGCCATGAACACCCTATCCCAGCAGAACATTTCTCTATCAACTCTTTTCGCATTGTGGAAGCAACATCATCAGCCCAAAAAGGCCTCTCCAAACAGCAGATCCAAACTTGAGGAAGATGGTCAATCAGAGCTCAATCAGAACCAATTAGTTACACATTAAAAGAAGCCCACTAAACCCTCATCGGTCACCACCATAGACTGTATAAAAACATTGATGTAGTGTCGGTGACGTCAGCCGTGGACTTCTGAAGAGGGTTTTTGAAGATCAAAGTGTGCAGAGCGGGTCGTCGCCATGTTGGCAGTGCGCCACCATGTGACTCTCCTGGACAATCTAAAATGGGAAAAAAGGCGGGAGCTGGTTGCTGAAGCCACGCCTACCTAGCTCGATGACACTGACAGCAGCGGCAATCCACCTGTCATTCAAGTTACCACGTATGACAACTTTTTTGGGGGGTACTCTAGGTTCGAGCCATTCCCGAGTTCAGAGCCTTTCCACAGACAGCATGCCAAATATGCATTATTATACTTCAGCTAATTATATTTAAGTGTGAACTCGTGAAATTATGTTTTATTAACAAGGTTCGGTAGGAGCACATCAGATACTTAGCCTAATTAGCACTGGTGGAGCACACTTAAGATAATTAACACTAGGGTATAAATACAGCTTATTTACCTCTATCCATTGGCAGTTTGTCAGCACCCCAGCACCCCAACACCCCATCTCCTCCACTTACAGTTAATTTTACACACATATATGGGGGGATATTCTAGGGTCGGGCAATTCCCGAGCTCGGAGCGGACAGCATGCCAAATATGCATTATAATTAGTGCTGTCAATCGATTAAAAAAAATTAACTAATTAATCGCACAATTTTTTAAAATTAATCGCGATTAATCGCAATTAAAAGACTGAAACTTTTTGGATATGTAAATATAAAATGTAAATAATTAATGTAAACTCAAGACAAAGAAAATATTTAAATTCAAAATATGATTGTTTATTGGAATTTTTGTTTAACTTGTAACACAGATTTTCTCATGTAAACAAAATACCTGCAATAAACCATCAATATCCTCCAAATTAACTGTTGGCTTGAAAGCCATATTTATTACAGAAATAAAAACACAGGCATGTAAGTACCATTTGAATTTCAAAACAATCAATGCATATAAAAAACAAAAATGATTTCCATGTTGAATTCTAAGCGGACTGCAAAAAAATGCCAAATTATAGTCATTGCCAGTGCTTTAAGTGGGCCAGTATGCACCGGTACTCAGTACCGCCACTTCCAAATATAGCTCTTGAGCGTACCGCCACCTCTCCGTGCGCCCAGAACGTGCTTGTAGCGTACCGGTACGCTCATTTGGACATCTGTTTTAATAGAGGTTTTAATCTTTTACCTGCACTGCCGATTTTCAGAGCGCCCTTCACAATGCAAGCTTCCTAATTCATCCCACCCAGAGCAGAAACTACATTACCCATTCAGCCTTAAGTTATACAAGTGAATAGCGCATGTGTCGCTTTTCCCACTGTTAAGTGTCAACAACTCAACGTGGCCGGATAAGGTGTGTGAAACTCGTTGTGAGTTATACTAAAGCAAATTCTTGAGTATTTATTGTCTGATAAACATTAAAAACTGTCTGCGGAGGTTGAGTCGTCCTGCGGCCCCCGCTGGCTGCTCATTGGCTGCAGCATCTTTTTTCTAAGTTCTAAACAAATACCGTAGACGGCAAGGCACACATTTAGATATTCATTTATCTAATTAATCTATAGCCTATGCACAAAGACAATATGATCTTTTTGTCCCCTTTTTGTTTTAAAGCTTGATGAAGAGAGAGAGCGCAAGTTGCTGCAGCTGAGGACAGTGATGCACGCGTACAGGAGTGATTGACAGTTCGCGGCACTGTGTACAAAAAATACTCTGCTACACAATTATTTCGTTATTTTCGTTTAAGCTTATTAATGTTAGCGTTACAGAAAGGTCTAATTTGCGCACTGTTACAGTTATTGTTTTTTTTTTTAAACAATGACATTTGAGTTCATGATTTTAATGTTGCTGTTTCTTGTGGCAGACTAAATGAAGAGTAATGTTTCTTGTGGCAGACTGAAGAGTAATCCGGGTTTTATACTGAAACTTTCCATCTAAAAGTCCTTCCTTGGTCTTATCCATATTTCTTTGCACGTTGAACACACATAGGCCACAACTGGAAATAAAAAAAACTGCAACCGCGTTAATTGCGTTATTTTTTTTTAACGCGTTAAATATTTCAAATTAATCGAATGCGTTAACGCGCTAATTTTGACAGCACTAATTATAATACCTCAGCTAATTATATGTAAGTGTGAACTCGTTAAGTGTAGCACACATGAGAGAACGGTTTCTGTGCTGAATGCAACTGAACTTCCTAACTTTAAAAAATTATTTTATATGATTTTTAAGCCCCTGTTCACACAGAGACATGTTTCTGTGAATACGCACACATTTTTTTGAATCTGAAAACACAATCTTTGCGTTTTCGTGTGGACGGGGTCATCCGTATAGTTTCTGAAACGATGATGTCATCCCCTACTGTTTTTAGTGTATCTCTGTGGAAAAATTACAGTGCCACATACTGATCTGGCATGTGTACTACATCATTTTCTGTCGGTTACACTGGTTTTGTGTAGACGCAGATATTTCTTGATACGACGCTGAGTGGATGGGATTTTGTTAGAATGAGGGGGAAAACAATATCAAATTGGGGTAAGCTACGGCTTCGTGTGAACATAATGCTGTGTTCACACCAAACGCGAATAGAGCGTCTGGTGCGAATGATTTCAATGTTTAGTCAATGCAAAGGCGCATTTACATGCGTCTGGAGGTCTCGCGGCACGGATGAGGCGTTTAGCGCGGCGTGGAAGATGCGAATTCGTCTCATTCCCACGTCTATTTCGCGCGAATTGATGAGTAAATTATGCGAATTGAGCATTTCGCGCCAAAAATTTTGGTGCTTTTTGTGCATTTAAGCGTTTGACACGAATTCGCGCCTGCCGCCCGAGTGAACAATTTTTTACTTTGGCGTCAATTTGCGCCACATTAACCAATCAGGAGCCTGTTAGGAGTCACTCATTCAACATGGAAGAATGACTGATGTTGTCAGTGAGCAGTCAACCAGAGCTATATGACAAAAGTTCATATTTCTATAGATACAGGAATTAAAAGGACCTGTATATATATATATATATATATATATATATATATATATATATATAAAACATATTAATATATTAATTGTATAAAGGCCAAAGATAAGAAATGTTTCGTTTTACCGCAAACAAATTATATTTTATCTTGAACCACTAAAGAGACATCAGAGCCAGCGGCAGATGTCAGAAGGTCTAGCCGAGGTGAGGCTGCTCTCGGCGGATACATGAACTCGCATGTATCCGAAAAGTAATATTTTGAAAATGATCCGAATAAAACTGGCGGTTGAAAATGCTGCATGAACCCCATGATACGAATTTGCGTCTGTTGTGAAGTTAATTTCACTCGCGAATGATCTCAAAATGTTCAAGCGGAAAACTAGACGCGGTAGACGCAAATTTGACACTCTATTCGCGTTTGGTGTGAACAGCATAAGAAGATTCTTTTAAAAGAATTTGCATTAAGTTTCTTCTTAAGAACATTCTTAAGAAAAAAAAGAATTTTTAAGAGTACAAAATATTAAACATAAATTAAAGAAAAAAGCTAATGGCAGTTAAGAATAAATCTTTGCTTCCTGAATCCAGCCCCAGGTTAACGTATTGCTTACATAAATTGAAAGAAAAAAAATTCTATCTCGAACAACCCTTTAATCTTGTAAGTCACATATTTCCCCACTCTTGCGGAGTATAATTAAGACATGATTTCTATAATTTAGTAATTGATATTAGGTTTTCATATTACACAAATTATTTTGTTCAGATTTCTGTATTATTTTCCCCAATTTAATGTGTCATGTTGTAACAACAAATATCTAACTTCTACATTTTGTAGAGCTGAACATTTTAAGAAGGATCAAATTTGTTCAGCTTTGAGAATGAAAACCAACCTGTTTGTTCCTCAGTATCTTCATGTTTGACTCTGAATGTTTCTTCAATCTTCATGTCTTCAGTCTCCTCTTTAATAAGCGCCATCTTTATTTGTTCCTCAGTCTCTTCATGCTTCAGACTGAATACTTCTTCAATCTTCATGTCTTCACTCTCCTCTTTAATAAACGCCATCTTTATTTGTTCCTCAGTCTCTTCATGCTTCAGACTGAATACTTCTTCAATCTTCATGTTTTCAATCTTTATAAGTTTGTGACATGGATCTAAGATGATTCAACAGTTTTTCTGTGAGTTTGGACACAGAGGTTTATATTAAAGTAATTAACAAAAAGAAAATTTAACCTCAACTACGGTAAATCTGTGTGCATCTCAATCAGCTCCCTAGTTCAGTAATCAGCACACTGTTAAGGGAGTCAGTCAAGAGTGACAAATAATGGCCATTCAAACTAGAGCTACAAATTAATAACAAATTATTTTTTTTACATTTATAATTTACAATTAGTATTGATTTATAGATTATATTTAATATATTCCACTTTCATGCAATGATTTGCATTTGGTTAGTAAATTTTGTCATCACACGTTTGTTGTTTTCACTGCATTTTTTCGAGCAGCAGTTCTCGTGAGCGCGCGCTGATTCGAATCAGGAATAATTTGGTTCAATTGAGAAAGTTTGGAAAACCTCCGTTTTCTCTTCTAGCCAGTGACTAATGCATCTTTATGATTAACTAATTCAAGATAAAATGGAGCGAAGTGAGACGCAGATTTGCCGTTCAAGTGGATCCAAAACATCTAATTCATTTTACAGTTATTGTGAAAACAACAAGATAGACAAACTTTAAATGCTTGAAAACACAAACCTGTCTTCATCCGAATCACAACAGACGCAGGAGCGCAGGCGAATGACGTCACACCACAAAAACAAAACAAAAGTCCCTTTTAAAAGCTGCTCCCTAAAATCACCAACATGCATTAAAAATTAACACACAAATAATAAAGTAGAAGACAACAGAATTTATTTCTTGGCAAAACTGTTTCTTGGCCAAACATGTTTTGAAAATAATTGATACTACTAAGACAAAACTGCAATGTTTGGTTGCAGAATGCATTTATAACCAGTTTGGTCAGAGTTCACTTCAGCACTGTCTTTGCTAGAGTACAAAAGACATGTTAGCAGAGGTATTTAAATATTGTATTATATTGAACATTGTTTTGTGAAAACAAAGTTTGTTAAATGAATACACTTGAAATGTGCCTCCTAGATATGATGATAATAATGCTTATTAATGAATAAAGGTAAATAATTATTTTTTTAATAAATAAAAAGGTATCCTTTCAATGCATTCCAGATTTCTACAAATATATGACATTTTAGTTACTAATATCAGTATAATGTATGCCCTATCATGCATTTTTTTTTTTAAATAAACAAAATCTTAAATTGCAGTCACCAGCAAAGGGTTGTAAACTGTAACTAGAACTGTGAAAGCCAGGCACTGACATCACTGCCACTCTATGATTGGCTGAGGTGCCTCATGTGATCCATTAAGTTAGCCATTACGCTTGTTTCAATGGTTAGTAAAAAATAAGACCCTCTCATCTCCCAATAATAAGACACACCTGGAGCTGGATTCATGAAAATATTTATTAAAAAGTTGTATAAAAATAACTATTTACAAAAAGTAACATCTGGCTGCATTGTGAACATGCACCTAAATCAACACATTCATCCTCTACATCAGAAATTAAAGTCGCTTCATAGGTTACACAGGGCTGAACAAATTCTCAAAATTTTATCAATTGTAGGGGTGAGGTTAATTGAAACTGTTTAAGAAAGGACTTTGAAGTTTTTCAGTCATAATATGACCCGTTCAACATGGACACGTGCATTGGCAATGCCCCTAGTGTTAGTGGTGAACACTATCACTGAATTTATCACTGCACCTTCTTCCATTCGTTGGTGAGATGAACATGATCAGCCCACAGGGTGCAATGTAGTCCAGGTATTTGATGGTGTTCTGGCTGTAGTAATGACTGTAGGTCGCACCCCTGGAGCAAATGAATGGAATGCATCCAAGATTGCCTTTCACTTTGGAGTGTTTCAAAATGTTTGTGAATAGATAAGATCCCTAAAGTTGCAAAGACAAAAGTCACAAACCAAAAGAGATATTCTTTATAAAAAAGTCAAGACTTGTCCATGCCCCTCTGAAACGGCTCGTTTAAACATGCCCCACTTCACGAGTTCACCCTTACATCTAATCTGAAAGCGAATAGTAAGCATATTTTGGCGCGCTGTCCTGGGGGAGGGGTCCAGGTCCGGAGCATAGCCCGAACCCAAAGAAATTCCTCTATCCCTAATTTGGGATAAAAATAGACTAGAAGTGAGGAGTTGGGGTGGAGGAGGGATGCCGAAAAACTGTCGTAGGACAAGAGGTAGGAAGGCTGCATATATATATATATATATATATATATATATATATATACACACCTGTGCCATATTGGATGATTATCTGATCGTGTTCCTCCCAAACTTCGTTAATAAAACCTAATTTCACGAGTTCACCCTTACATCTAATCTGAAAGCGAATAGTAAAATTAAATGCCCCGCAGAATGCTTGTATGGAAGCATCCCCTGTTATGTGTGAAAAGTTTCTTTGCTTTTTTATTGATAAGGTCACTTCTATTAGGTCTCAAATTGTACCTTCAGCTTCAGACCCTTCAATCTCTGTTCCCTGCTCGGCTGTCTTTGATCATTTTGAGCCGGTAACTTTTTCCTCTTTAGAGGAGGTTGTTGGTCATTTGAAGCCCCTCGGGTTCTCCAAATGATGCTGTCCCCCCTTGACTATTTAAGGAGGTTTTCCCCACTGTAGGACCATCTGTTTTAGCAGTTATAAATAGTAGTCTGACCTCGGGTGTGGTGCCTGAAATTTTAAAACATGCAGTAGTTTAACCTCTGATTAAAAAACCTCAGTTCTTGCTAATTTCAGGCCTATTTCCAAATTGCCTTTCCTTTCAAAAATCTTGGAGAAGATTGTGTACAGTCAACTATTGGCCTTTTTGGAAGAACATAATATTCTAGAGGTTTTCCAGTCCGGTTTTAAGACCTTGCACAGCACCGAAACTGCTCTTTTAAGAGTTATTAATGATATCTTTTTAGCTACTGACTCTGGTGACTGTGTTATCCTTGTGCTTTTAGATCTAACTGCTGCATTTGACACAGTGGATCATGAAATATTGATTTCACGTTTAAGGCAGTGGGTGGGCATTAGTGGCATAGCACTGGAGTGGTTTAGGTCATACTTAGCGGATCGGACTTTTTGTGTTAGCTTAGGTGACTCTGTATCCTCCTCTAGTCCTCTCTTGTGTGGGGTCCCACAGGGCTCAGTCCTCGGCCCTCTACTTTTCTCTCTGTATTTGCTTCCACTTGGTTCCATACTTAGAAAGTATGGCATTTCATTCCACTGTTATGCAGATGACAGTCAGATTTATGTACCTATAAAAAAGAAAAATTATAACTCTGTTGGACAACTACTCAATTGTCTCGACGACATAAAGGCCTGGATGGCTCTGAACTTTTTACATTTTAATGATAAAAAAACAGAAGTGATGGTTTTCGGAGGCACCACTGGGACCCCGCCTGTAGATCTGGGCTCCTTAGCACCCTATATTAAACCTATTATCACAAACCTAGGAGTTAAAGTGGACCCTGAGCTTAAATTTGACAGTCAGATCAAAGCTGTTGTCAAATCAAGCTTCTTTCATTTAAGGCAGCTGGCCAAAATAAAACCAATGCTGTCAAGACAACATTTCGAAACCGTTATCCACGCCTTTGTAACTACACGGCTGGACTACTGTAACTCACTTTATGTGGGGGTTAGTGGGTCCTCCATCAACCGTCTCCAGTTGATACAAAATGCAGCAGCACGTCTTTTAACGGGCACACGTAAACATGAGCACATTTCCCCTATTTTAGCTTCATTACACTGGCTGCCTATTCAATTTAGGATCCATTTTAAAATTCTGTTATTTGCTTTTAAATCACTAAATGGTCTTGCTCCGCCATACCTCTCTGAGCTTCTACACTCTTATAAACCCGTCTTCTCTCTCAGATCAGATGATCAGCTGCTCCTGACTGTGCCTAAAACTAAGCGTAAGCTCAGAGGGGACCGTGCCTTTGCTGTGTCTGCCCCTAAACTGTGGAATGATCTGCCTTTGCATGTTAAGCAGGCCTCTTCTTTATCTGTTTTTAAAACCCTTCTTAAAACCCATCTTTTCTCTTTGGCTTTTGACACCTAGTAAGAGGTCGACTTTATTTACTTGTTTCAATTTGTTACTTTGAATGCTTTTATTCTGTGGTTATAAATGGTACATATGTTTATTTTATCTATTTTATTTTTATTTATTTTTCTGTACAGCACTTTGGTCTACTGTGGTTGTTGTAAAGTGCTTAACAAATAAAGTTGGTATGGTATGGTAGTAAGCATTCGCTTACTAGCACTTGGAAGGGGAGTCCCCCTTGCGACTAAATGCGAGGCATGGTGTGATGCCTCTGATGGAGGGCTCTCACTGGGACCGAAGGGAGCCAGTGGCTCTACTCCACTAGGAGGGAGATCCCTGACCGCCATCAAGCATGCAACATTACTCAGACGGGTGATTCACCCTGCGACCGAAGGGAGCCGTGGGTCTGTTGCACCGGAAGGGAGAGCCCTGTCAGATGGTGAGTAAGCAAGAAAATGTAAACCATATTACAGATGCTTTGTCCTTCAGCGAACTGTCCCTAATATTTATTGAACTTGCCACTGATGATTCAAACGCAAGTTTTGAGCAGTGTACAGTAGCACTTGTCGTTTGTTGTTTCTCCGATCACAAATGCAGACATGGTTTTATGTTTACATGGTGTGATGCAATGCATAAAAACATTTATTTAAAAACATAAAACATTTAAACATTATAAGTAATTATGTCCCCACTGGATGCAACAAATGCCTTGTTCATATTGGGTTTTATTGGTATTGGCTCGTCGAGTCAGGACACAACATCACAATATGGTAAGGTGCCTGGTATTTCCCTTACAGGCGTCTTATTTGCCGCACGTACCCAAGCAAACTTGCGGACGTGTCAAATATAAATGAGCCTTTACAGATGAGCTGTACCTGGTCATCCTTCTTTGGTTTATTATCCGCCATTGAACAAATGTAAAATGAACAGACTACCACTCAAGTACTTTCCACCATGACTTTATTTTTTTCATTTTCCAGTCTCTTGAAAATCACTCTAAATTCTCTCACAGTGTTCATGAAGCAAGTCCATATAAAAGCAATTTTACTTGATCATTCATCATTACCTCCTTGTAAGGGAAAACTTTTTTTTTTAAACATGTAATGAGTTACATGGAGGAGTTACAGTCATTTACAACAGTTTGGGTTATTTTAAAAAATAACATTTTAACAGTAATTTAACACTCTTGCCAATATTTAGATAACACCAGCAGTGCTATTTTACACCGTCTTTGGAAATGCGACAGTGAAGACTTTGTATTGTGGGCGGTGTAGACATGAATTAATTTGATCAGTACACAGCAATCAAAATTTGTCTTTACATGACGGTTTTGTAAATTACAAATTTAATCATTATGGTAAATATAGACAGTGATGGCAAACTTCTTTCTGGTTCTAACATGATGCATAAGGTTTTTACTGTTAGTGAAAATTATTCTACACACACAATATCTAAAACTCTAAAACTAAATCTCTCCATAAGTGCATCTTCACGTGTTTATTAAGGTTTACTTTACGTCCGAAACTCTTTCCACACCGATCACATGTGAAAGCCTTCTCTCGAGTGTGAACGACCAAGTGAAGCTTAAGGTCTCCTTTTCGTGAAAAGCTCTTTCCACACTGTTGACATGTGTAAGGTTTTTCTCCGGTGTGAACTCTCATGTGGGCATCAAGGGATTGTTTATATCCGAAACTCTTTCCACACTGAGAGCATGTGTAAGGCTTCTCTCCAGTGTGAACTCTCATGTGAGTCTTGAAGCTTACTTTATAACTCAAGCTCTTTCCACACTGATGACATACATAGCTGTTCTCTCCTGAGTGATTTTTCATGTGAGCACTCAGAGTGTCTTTATGTGCGAAACTCTTTCCACACTGATCACATATGAATGGCTTTTCTCCAGTGTGAATTCTCATGTGTTTTATATAGTTCCATTTTTGTCTGAAGCTCTTTCCACACTGTTGACAGGCGAAAGGTTTCTCTCCAGTGTGAATTCTCATATGGTTCATAAGGTTCCCTTTTTGTCTGAAACTCTTTCCACACTGTTGGCAGGCAAAAGGTTTCTCTCCAGTGTGAATTCTCATATGATTCATAAGGTTCCCTTTGTGACTGAAATTCTTTCCACAATGAGGGCAGGCGAAAGGCTTTTCTCCAGTGTGTATTCGCATGTGGGCCTGAAGAGATTGTTTATGTATAAAACTCTTGTCACACTGAAGGCAGGTGTTAGATTTGGTCTTCTGGACTCTTTTTCGTGAGGTCTTTGCAGTCTTAATGGGTTTTGTTCCAGATATGAAACTACTATGTTCCACACACTGATCCTTCTCTTCCATTTCATTCAGTTCTTGTATCTCCTCTTTCAGTGGGACCAGATCTACAGTGGGAAAAAAATTAAATGTTAACTTCGCAATGTAAAAACTGACAGTAACTTATGGTTATACCAATTGTCTTTGATCTTTCAAGTTATTCAATGCCACCAGTAGGTGTTGCATGCATCAGTCCAAAAGTTGTTAAATAAAAAGCATCCATTCATAAAAAAAAGTGTTGCGTTTCCACCGTAATTACCCGGAACAATTGTACAAGCAACTTTTCCCCTAGGAACTATTTTCACCCCAGACATGTTGCTTTCTGGGTTTCCGTGACTAATGGTTGTAGATGGAAATCAACAAAAGCCAAATTTTTCTTTAAGTGACCTGATGGCTGCCACTATGGGTCTCCCAGAAGGGATATCCCTATAAGGTTTATCAATTTTAGGCAGTGTATGCTCAACGCACATATACTCATATTCATTTTTGTCAACACACCTGAATTAACGAAGAGTTTTAAAATATTGTGTACAGAAGTGAGCCAAAGGATCCGTACTAAATTTTTTTTGTAAAAAACTTAATTAGAAAGTTATCTGTGAATTTTAAATTAATACTTTATTCTATCTAAAATAACCACTCACTATAGACAAATCCTTTTTTTAAATAATTCCAATTTAGATAATTGTGCACCGTCAAATTATTTGCAAGTTTATACTGTCTTTTAGATTTTAATAAAGATAAAACATTACTTTCTACAAGTCTACAATAAGTACCCAAAGAAGCGTTTCTGTTTTTAAAGGGAACAAAGGTGGATTTACCGCTTAAACTAGACCGATGTTGTTCACTAGAATTATAGTCCTCTTTAGATATACCACCATCCCGTGACTCCAAGGTTGTATAAGACATAGAAACTCCGGAGTCCAATGAGTGAGTCTGCTTTGAGATGGTCTGTCTCACATGAAAAAATTATTTTAGTCTCAAATTCCGAAAATAAAATTTGCAAATCAATGTAAGTGTCAAATGCCTCACTGTATATTTACAATAAAATGAAATAGGATATCAAATACCACTGCCTCCTTTTTTCAATTAAAAGTAGTAATAGCAGCAGATTTACAACCATTACAATGAAATGAAATATATCAATTTTCAGGGTTTGGGTAGAGGGATGAGGCGAGGACTCAATGATGCAGAGAGAAGGGCTCTTTAATAGTAGTAATAATAAAATAAACAAACAAAAACTACCCCGTAGGGGAAAACAGACAAAACTTGACTGGCAAGGCAAGGCAAGGCACGATGTGCACAGACAAATATTCAACGATGAACTAGCAACCAGACTGAAAACACAAGGACAATAAATAGGGAGCTAATGAAGAGGGTAACGAGGGAACACATGTGAGGAAAATTACATCAATAACCAGGTAAAAAGATGGGTGGGGTCAAGAAAATTGACGAGAGCACATGGCACATAGGAACTAAGACAAAAGCCATGTGCTCACACAAAACAAATACAAGCACATGGCCAGCAAACCAAATCACAAACCATGCGCTTGAATTAGACACAAACACGCAGCCAATGAGCAAAATAGAACAAGAAAGCACACAGCCGATAACTCGAGCTGTGTGCAACAATACAAGTAGGGGTCGACCGATCGGCCATTTTCAAAACCGATTTGCCGATAAAACCATTTTATTTTGAAATGCGCGATCTGGCACTGATCCAGCCACCTCAGTCACCTGGCCTAGACTAAGCCCAGCCCATCGTCCGTCTGATTTGTTGGGAGTCACGAGCCTGGCCAATCAATACGGCTGGCGCGGCTGGAAAATGTTCCGCTCTCACACCGAGAGCACAGGAGCTGCTTCAGTGATCATCATCACACATCAATAAGTTATCTCTCGAAGGTAAGAATGCAGTAAACGTTCCTGAAGTTGCAATAAATCACTACACTGAAGTTGCAAAACACCTAAATATAATCGATTTATGATGACAAGCCCCGTTCAGTTATTATACTGTAACAGATCTAGTAAGCTGTTACTGTACTTTATTTATTTTGAGTGGTAATTTTACTCCCAGTCATAAGGGGGCATTAGGGAGTCATTATCAGTACAGTTTCTCTAGATCAGAGAATAAGAGGAGTAGGAAGTTTGAGAAGGGACACTTGTGAGCTGGGAGTGATTGCTCTCCCCATGCTTAACCAAACCCTTATTGAGGAACATTAGTGTTCTACATCTCAATGTAAGTTACTTTTTGTTTCTTTAGTATTGTCAGAGGTTTTATAGTTGGTAATATACTTTGCTTCCAGAACCTCATGTTGTATTGTTTTTGTTGATCTAGAGGGTTTTTGTTTCTACTTAATTTTGAACTCAACTGTCAATTGAAACAGAGCTGGGGGGTGAAAACTTTTGTAATTTGAAGATCAAGGTAAATTGTACTTAATTTGTGTACCGGGAAACATACATCTGTTGTATCTTCTGTTGCTTACGAAGGGCAGAACTAAATGGAAAAAAATTATATTTCAACAAATTTGGCCATCTTCATCGTGTTCAAAAGTTTTCACCCCCCAGCTCTTAATGCATCTTGTTTCCTTCTGGAGCATCAGTGAATGTTTGAACCTTTTTAAATAGTTGTGTTTGAGTCCCTCAAATGTCCTCAGTGTGATAAGATGTATCTCAAAATCATAAAGTCACTGCTGGAAAGGGTTCAAATATGCATAGATGCTGAAAAAGTGAAGAATCTGCAGGAGCTTAAAGATTTTTCTGAAGAACGCTGCTCAGTTTAACTGTTCAGAACAAACAAGGGACTCATGCACAACCATCACAAAACAGAAAGACAGTCGAGGATCATCAGGTAACAGAACACAGTACTAAGAACCAAGGGTTCCCAAACTTTTGAGTGGGGTTATTTTAATAATTTCAGCATTTTTTTTGTCTTGTGGACTAAATGTTAATATCTTTTATGTACAATATCTTACTCAGGACAGTACTAAATAAAATATAACATGCATTTAGTATGATCTCTCTTATTTTTTTTAAATTACTCATAATTTCACAGATTCTGCAAGGGGTGCCCAAACTTTCGATCCCCACTGTATATAAATCATAAAATGACTCAGTTATTATCATTAAAGCCGGACTTCCAATTTTTTTTTTTTTAGCATTAGTGACCTTTAATTTGGAGCAAGATAAACTGGAGTGACTTTGTGTCAGACATGTGTCACTTCTCTCAAATCTGATTGGTTCACCTTCAGTCTGAGATCTTGAATCCAGAACATAACCTGCCCTGGAGCAGGTTAGCCGTGCAGCGTAAGATACCATGGCAACGAACACCGATTAAAGCCGAGCTACTTTCATACTACCTAAAACCCAGGGTTGGCAGAAACTAAGCTGAAACATAGCTGGCTAGCCATCTAATCCAGCTTCATGGTACAGGCCCCTGGTGCTGCTGATTTGGGACTACTAATTGTTACCCATTTTAATTTACTTTATAAAACTTCAGAGAGATTACATTTATTTTCCATTATTTGTTCATTTGTTGCTGTTTAAATTTGCTTTAAGTTTTACTTTGTTTATAGAATGCTGCTGATGGATGCTTCCAGCACTTTTTAGGGCCCGAGCACCGAGGTGCGAGGACCCTCTTGTATCTGCTTTGTTTATTAGGGCCCGAGCACCGATGGTGTGAGGACCCTCTTGGAATTGCTCCGTTTATTAGGGCCCGAGCACCGATGGTGTGAGGACCCTCTTGGAATTGCTCCGTTTATTATTATTATTATTATTATTATTATTATTATTAGGGCCCGAGCACCGATGGTGTGAGGACCCTATTGGAATTGCTTCGTTTATTATTAGGGCCCGAGCACCGATGGTGTGAGGACCCTCTTGGAATTGCTCCGTTTATTATTATTATTATTATTATTATTATTATTATTATTATTATTAGGGCTCAAGCCCAAAGGGCGAGAGGCCTATTGTTTTCCTTAGGATTATTTTTTATTATTATTATTATTATTATTATTATTATTATTATTATTATTATTTTCCAACGTCTCGGGGGCTTTTGGGGCCCTTAACGTGCTTAAAAAGTCTTGAAAATTGGCACACAGATTGGAACCTGCGGCCATTAGGGCCGGGCAGAGACTGATACACGGGCGTGGCACAGGGGCTCTACAGCGCCCCCTGGAATATGGAGGGCCATATATCATACATTCTTGCTCGTAGACGTATGAAACTCGGTACACATATAAATCTCATCAATCCAAACAACTTTTGTATTGCATATCATAGGCTCCGCCCAACAGGAAGTTGGCTATTTAGGGTTTAGTATTCAAATTTTTCGTCAAAGTTGTGGGGGCTTTTGGGGTCCTTAACATACTCAAAAACTCTTGAAAATTTGCGCACACTTTGGAATCTGTGGCCTTTAGGAGCCTGCAGAGGCTGGGACCCGGGCGTGGCACAGGGGCTCTACGGCGCCCCCTGGAACACAGTCAGAAATGTTGATGTATAGCTCACACATACTTGCACATATTCATATGAAACTCAGTACACATATAGATCTCATCGTGCCGAACAACTTTCGTATTGCATGTCATAGGCTCCGCCCATCAGGAAGTCAGCTATTTAGAGTTATGTAAAAAGCGCATGCTCTGGAATTTGAAATACTTGTCATAGGTTTTTTTCTCGATTGCCGCCAAACTCGGTCAACGTGATCTCAAGACACTGGGGATGAAAAATTGCCAGGGGATTTTTGATATCTCGAACGGTTTGCTCGTGGCGAGGCGTTGAAATTATGGCGAGAAATGAGAAACAGGAAGTGTCTAATACCGTCCACATACATTTCCTGATTTTAATCAAACTTCATCAGATTATTCGTTGTATGATGTCGATCGCATATATGTGACTATTAGGAGTCAAAGTTATAGCGCCACCAACTGGCAGAAGGAAGTGTGTCATTTTCAAAATGATTTGAATTCAGCATCTTATTATTACTCGATTTGCTTCAAACTTCATCAGAATAATGTTAAAACACAGCCGATATAAATCTGCAAGGGGGATATTGATATCTAAAAAATTGTTGGCGTGGCAACATGTCAAACTGGAATACTTCTCAGGTGATTTTGAGGCAAATAACATACTTAGAATTTCACAAAACTCTGAACACACATCAGTATTTCTGATAGGAACTTAAATTGTGAATGGATTTTGGATAGCTTGAATGGTTTTGCCGTGGTGATTTTTTTAAATGACCTTACAAAGGGAATCATTATTGTATTTTTAAATTGCAGCTTCCAAACACGTCAAATAATTTTTTCATACAGATGAAAAAGTCATTCTGAGGAAATATGCATAGTTTAACGACTTTACAACACTGTATGGATAACAGAAAATTAAAAAACTGTCAGACATCTCATCTCACTCTGTCCCTCTGTTTGAGTATATGTGCTTCAGACTTCCATTGTCTGAGAGAAATAGCGCCCCTACAGGTTCAATTCCCGGACTTTTACTTTCACTTTTAAATCGGTTAAAAATACAAACAAATACTTAGATTTAATTCACACTGACAAGCTAAACCAACATATCTGATTATTACCGGTTCAGGGCTCATGGATAAATTATTTCTGGCCAGAGATACGTGAGAAATAGGAGAGATGAATCACCGCTGTGATCACGAGCGTCTGGAGTAAAGAGCTCAGAGAAAACGAATTTATTCCTGTTTTAAAGCTTTTAAAAATAAATTATTACAGCGATATCACACAATCAACCAATTAGAACACACCAAGAGCTAAATTCAGATGTTTTTGAACTGTTTGTGTGAAAATGAAATATTTGTGGCTGCCTATCTAAAATCACCGCTCCGATCAGCGCGTACAGTGTCGAGCTCAAAACAAACGAATTTATTCTTGTTTAAGAGCTTTTTTAAATAAAATATTACCACAAATGCACACAATAAACCCATTGTAACACTACAAAAGCTAAATGCAGGTGTTTGTGACCCGTTTAAGTGTGCAAGACTATTTGAAAGCGCGACTGGCAGAATAACATATCTCTTGAGCTGCAGGTTTCTGTCTTTCGTCGTACGAACGAACACATCACGGACAAGATTATTTCAAAATACATAATAGCTTGGCGAATATAAACGAAAACAGCCACGTGAACATAAACTGGATCTACTGGATTTGAATATTAAAGTGACCACATTTACCACTTGCTTCTGTCTTCAATTTTAATCTATATAAAAAAGGAAACTCATTCGACTTGGCTGCTTTTTTAATGTGTGCGTATTTATTTATTTACCTTTTTATACATTTTGTATAATTTCATAGTTTGTGTATTACAATTATAAAAACAAAAATAAATTTAGCCACTCACATAGAAATAGCTTAGGCCTTAACCTTTTTCTGACAGTTTTAGGGATTTTTAAAAATCCTAAAAAAAACTTATTTGTGCTGCAAATAATAATTTCAAACTCATTTGATACTGACCTATGACATCCTGTGACATTATATTTATTTGAATTTACATAATCTCATAGATGTAACAGTAAATCTGTTCAGCTCACAGATCAATACTAAGCTGTAATGCAAGCAGAACTTTCACAAATGCTTATGAGTCATTTAAGGATTTGATAACACTGTAAAATAATGTCTAATTTGTTAACATTAGCAAATGCATTGATAACACTTTATAATAACTGCACTCATTAGTAAATAGTCAGTTCATGCTTTATAAAGCCTTGTCCCAATATTAATAGTCAGTAGTAAGCAGTTTATAAATACAGCTATAAATAGCTTGTCCTTGGTTTATAAGCACATTTATTAAAAAGGAGAGTAAAGGGTCAGTTATCTTCCTATGAAAAATAAAAGATAAAAATAAACAAACAACAACACAGATTGATACAGAACTCAGAAATTTTATTGTGGATTTATGATAAAATCAGCCTGTAAATGAATTCATACTCCTCCTCATACTACTCCATACTCCTATTTCAACATGATGCCAATATACTGAGATATTAAATTGTGAATGGGTTTAGGATAGCTTAAATGGTGTTGCCATAGAGATTTATTAAAGTAACATAAAAAATACAATAGTTATTTTACTATATCTTTAAAATTTTTCATTCTAACTCTTCATAATTTTTTATATAAGTAGAAGTCCTTATTTGAAGGAAGCACAGTAAGTTTCATAGCTTTATCATTTTCAAGAGCCAGCATAAAATTAAAACTATCATAACTTATAAATCAAGCTTGCAATTCTTAGTACCAATAATGGCCAGCAGAGGGAGCTATAGGATTACTTTTAAATAATTATTGTAGAAACGAGTATGATTTAAATAATTTATAGAAATCTTTCAAATAAAATAATATGTATTTTAGGAATTTTACTGATAAAATGACCCTCACTTAATTAGAATAACAAGCTGAAGTATTGTGAACCGTATATTAAGAATAATTCTTTACAGGCTTTATGGACAGATACGTTTTAAGTGACTCTTGAAGGTTCAGCACCACATCCTCTTTTACCACTGTTTAAAGAATTAATCTTACAGAACAGGTGTGAATGAATTTTGGATAGCTTGAATGGTTTTGTCGTGGTGATTTTTTGAAATAATAGTAAAAAAGGAACCAGTAAAAAAAAGTGCAGCTTCTAAACACTTCAAAAAAATGTACACATAGAAGACAAGTCATTCTGAGGAAATATGCATAGTTTCATGACTATACAACATTATATGGATGACAGAAAATTAAAAAACATACATCTGATGTCACTCTGTCCCTCTGTCACTGTGTGTGTGTGTTTGTGTGTGTTTTAAGTGAATTAGGTGTGAAACTATCAGTGAGCATTTAGTCTCCAGCGCCAACATTTTACAGAACTGACACTTTCCTGGAGTCTCAGAATTACAATGTGTCAGGTTCTGAGAGATCTAAGATTCCAAAAAAATATTTAATTAGAATACCATGAAGTATTGTGAAATACTATATATTAAGACTTTATATATAGGCTTAATGAACAGATTAGAGTGACTCGTGAAGGACCAGCACCACCTCCTCTTGTCCGATGGTTTGAGGAATATATCTTCCAGAATCCGGGATTAAGATTTAGGAGCTCATTTTTATTCCACCTCCTTTCCTGAAAGTCTGTCTTGCAGAATTGACTAAAAATTAATCTTCACATTAATTCCTAATTCTTTGCATTTTTGTCAGTTCTTCTTGACCTGTTTTTCTCTTCCAGCTTTCCTGGACTATTGTATAGCACTCATAAATGATTAAATAAATAAAAAATGGTAGTTATTAAGATTGATATGGTTTGGAATTGGTAAAATGTGCTTGGAAAAAAATCACAATAAAACAATGTTTTAATGTTTAAGTTTGGAATATTAACTGACATGAATGAATGCTATATAAATATTGTTCATGTTAACATAATGTTTATAAATGAAATCTTATTGTAAAGTGTTACTAAAGTTATATATATATATATATATATATATTGTTCTGTGAATGTGATTTTAAAGTCTAGATGATTCGGATTAACCCTTTAACTGCCATATCAAGTTCAAGTTCAAGTTCAAGTTCAATTTATTTGTATAGCGCATTTACAACAGCCTCCTGGCTGACCAAAGTGCTTTAACATAAGAGCAAGAATATTACACATACATAAAAATAGACCAGACAAAAAATTTAAAACCACCCATTTCAAAATGTAGCATAACACAGTAGTCAGTACACTAAGGAAAATAAAAAAGTTTTTAGCAAAGATTTAAAAATAGACAAGGAAGGGGCCAGTCTGATCTCTAAAGGCAGGGTATTCCAGAGTCGTGGCCCAGCCACTGCAAATGCACGCTCCCCTCTACGCTCCCCTCTATCCTTTAAAACCTCACTGCCAGAGGGATATTGTGAATGCATGTGCCCGCTGGGCACAGTTTACCTGATGCCACCGGGGTGGTGATGGCATTGGTGGCTTGAGCCCGCCATCGCTGCTTGCAGCTATATTTATTATTATTATTCTTCTTCTCCAAAATGAATCGCATTTTTGAGGGCCTAAACATGCTCGAAAAGTCATGAAACTTTGCACACACCTCAGAACTGGCGAAAATTTACGTCTGATATGGGTTTCAGAAGTGGGTGTGGCAAAATGGCTCAACAGCGCCACCTATACACGTTCAACGGTGTGCGCCTCGAGCTACGTTTCATGTACATGTATGAAAATCGGTATACACATGTAACTCTCCAATACCTACAAAAAAGTCTCTTGGAGCAAAATCCGAAACCCAACAGGAAGTCGGTTATTACTAATATTATGAGCAAATTTTGTGTCATTTTTGTCATTTCCATGCGTTGTATTTTAACGAACTCCTCCTAGAGATTCATTCAGATCAACACCAAATTTGGTATGCCTAATCTGAAGGCCTTTGCGATGTTAAATTGCGAAGCTTTTGAGTTTTCGTTAATGGGCGTGTCCGTGGCGGCCTGGCGAATTTCGATGATTCGCCATGAAACAGGAAGTTGCTATAACTCAGACATACAATGACCAATCTGCCCCAAACTTCACATGTTTGATGAGACTCCTGACCTGAACAGATTGACATGCCCATATTCAGTTATAGTCATAGCGCCACCTATTGGCAACAGGAAGTGACATATTTTACACTGCGATGAACTACTCCTAGAAATTTTATGACATCAATGTATTTTTTGTGGTCAGTCTAATCTAAAGGCCCTGTGCGATGTTAAGTTGTGAAGATCTTGAGTTTTCGTTAAAAGGCGTGTCCATGGCGCCGTCACGAAGTTCGATGTCTCGCCATGGGAATAAAAGATGTTATAACTCAGGCATAAAATGTCCGATCTTCCCCAAACTTCACATGTGTGATAAGAGTCCTGGCCTGAACACATCTGAAGGCCAAAATTCCATCAGGTGTGGCAAAATGGCTCGATAGCGCCACCTATACACTTTCAACAGAGTGCGCCTCGAGCTATGTTTCACGTACATGTACAAAAATCGGTATACACATGTAACACACCAATACCTACAAAAAAGTCTCTTGGTACGAAATCCGAATCCCAACAGGAAGTCGGTTATTTAGAATTTTCTCTGCAAAATTGGCGTTGTTTTTGCCATTTTCAGGGGTTGTACTTTAACGAACTCCTCCTAGAGATTTATTCAGATCAACACCAAACCTGGTCAGTGTAATCTTAAGCCCTTTGCGATGTTAAATTGCGAAGATCTTTAGATTTCGTTAAAGGGCGTGTCCATGGTGGCCTGACAAATTTCGATGTTTCGCCATGAAAAAGGAAGTTGCTGTAACTCAGACATACAATGTCCAATCTGCCCCAAACTTCACATGTTAGATAAAACTTCTGCCCTTAACAGATCTACATGCCCACATTCAGTTATAGTCATAGCGCCACCTATTGGCAACAGGAAGTGACATGTTTTACGCTGCGACAAACTACTCCTATAATTTTTTTGAGATTAACATATATTTTGTGGTCAGTCTAATCTAAAGGCCTGTGCAATGTTAACTTTTGGAGATCTTGAGTTTTTGTTAAAGGGCGTTTCCATGGCGCCATGACAAAATTTGATGTCTTGCCACAGCAAGAGAAGTTGTTGTAACTCAAGCATAAAATGTTCAATCTTCCCCAAACTTCACATGTTCGATAAGAGTCCTGGCCTGAACACATCTGAAGGCCAATATTCCATTATAATGATAGCGCCACCTGCTGGCAACGGTAAGATTGGCACATATATGGGATATACTTTGATATATTCCACTTATATTTAGGACATTAAATGCATATTTCTCAACGTTCACCTTTTTACTAAAGCCAACACGATGGCGGTGAGCCCGGGTGCGAGGGCCCGTTCATCGCTGCTTGCAGCTTTAATTAGGGCCCGAGCACCGATGGTGTGAGGACCCTCTTGGAATTGCTCCGTTTATTATTATTATTATTATTATTATTCTTCTTCTCTAAGATGAATCGCATTTTTGAGGGCCTAAACATGCTCGAAAAGTCATGAAACTTTGCACACACCTCAGAACTGGCGAAAATTTACGTCTGATATGGGTTTCAGAAGTGGGTGTGGCAAAATGGCTCAACAGCGCCACCTATACACGTTCAACGGTGTGCGCCTCGAGCTACGTTTCATGTACATGTATGAAAATCGGTATACACATGTAACTCTCCAATACCTACAAAAAAGTCTCTTGGAGCAAAATCCGAAACCCAACAGGAAGTCGGTTATTTCTAATATTATGAGCAAATTTTGTGTCATTTTTGTCATTTCCATGCGTTGTATTTTAACGAACTCCTCCTAGAGATTAATTCAGATCAACACCAAATTTGGTATGCCTAATCTAAAGGCCTTTGCGATGTTAAATTGCGAAGCTTTTGAGTTTTCGTTGAAGGGCCTGTGTGTGGCGGCCTGGCGAATTTCGATGATTCGCCATGAAACAGGAAGTTGCTATAACTCAGACATACAATGACCAATCTGCCCCAAACTTCACATGTTTGCTGAGACTCCTGTCCTGAACAGTTTGACACGACCATATTCAGTTATAGTCATAGCGCCACCTATTGGCAACAGGAAGTGACATATTTTACGCTGCGACAAACTACTCCTAGAAATTTTTGACATCAATGTCTTTTTTGTCGTCAGTCTAATCTAAAGGCCTGTACGATGTTAAATTGAGAAGATCTTGAGTTTTCGTTAAAGGGCGTGTCCATGGCGCCATGTCAAAGTTCGATGTCTCGCCATGGGAGTAGAAGTTGTTGTAACTCAGTCATAAAATATCAGATCTTGCCCAAACTTCAAATGTTTGATAAGAGTACTGACCTGAACACATCTGGAGGCTAATATTCCATTGGGTGTGGCAAAATGGCTCGATAGCGCCACCTATACATTTTCAATGGAGTGCGCCTCGAGCTACATGTCATATACATGTACGAAAATCGGTAAACATATGTAACACACCAATAGCTACAAAAAAGTCTCTTGGTACGAAATCCGAATCCCAACAGGAAGTCGGTTATTTTTAATTTTCCCTGCAAAATTGGTGTTGTTTTTGTCATTTTCAGGGGTTGTATTTTAACGAACTCCTCCTAGAGATTTATTCAGATCAACACCAAACTTGGTCAGTGTAATCTAAAGCCCTTTGCCATGTTAAATTGCGAAGGAATTGAGGTTTCGTTAAAGGGCGTGTCCATGGCGGCCTGACAAATTTCGATGATTCGCCATGAAAAATGATGGTGCTATAACTCACACATACAATGTCCAATCCGCCCCAAACTTCACATTTTTGATAAGACTCTTCACCTGAACAGATCTACATGCCAATATTCAGTTATAGTCATAGCGCCACCTATTGGCAACTGGAAGTGACATATTTTACACTGTGACAAACTACTCCTAGAAATTTTATGACATCAATGTCTTTTTTGTGGTCAGTCTAATCTAAAGACCTGTGTGATGTTTAGTTGTGAAGATCTTGAGTTTTTGTTAAAAGGCATGTCCATGTCGCCATGACGAAGTTCGATGTCTCGCCAATGGGAATAAAAGATGTTATAACTCAGGCATAAAATGTCCGATCTTGCCCAAACTTCACATGTGTGATAAGGGTCCTGGCTTGAACACATCTGAAGGCCAATATTCCATTATAACGATAGCGCCACCTGCTGGCAACAGGAAGATTGGCACACATATGGAATAAACTTTGATATATTGCACTTATATTTATGAGTTTAAATGCATATTTCTCAACGTTCACCTTTTTACTAAAGCCACACGATGGCGGTGAGCCCGGGTGCGAGGGCCCGTTCATCGCTGCTTGCAGCTTTAATTAGGGCCCGAGCACCGAAGGTGTGAGGACCCTATTGTATCTGCTCCGTTTATTATTATTATTATTATTATTTTTTCTTCTCCCCAATGAATCGCATTTTTGAAGGCCTAAACATACTCAAAAAGTCAGGAAAATTTGCACACACCTCCGAACTGGCGAAAATTTACGTCTGATATGGGTTTCAGAAGTGGGCGTGGCAAAATGGCTCAATAGCGCCACCTATACACGTTCAGCGGTGTGCGCCTCGAGCTATGTTTCACGCACATGTCTGAAAATCGGTAAACACATGTAAGACACCAAGACCTACAAAAAAGACTCTTGGAGCAAAATTCTAAACCCAACAGGAAGTTGGTTATTTTTAATATTATGAGCAAATTTTTTGTAATTTTTGCCATTTCCATGCATTGTATTTTAACGAACTCCTCCTAGAGATTAATTCAGATCAACACCAAATTTGGTATGCCTAATCTAAAGGCCATTGAGATGTAAAATTGCGAAGATCTTGAGTTTTCGTTGAAGGGCGTGTCCGTGGCGGCCTGGCGAATTTCGATGATTCGCCATGAAAAATGAAGTAGCTATAACTCAGACATACAATGTCCAATCAGCCCCAAACTTCACATGTTTGATGTGACTCCAAACCTGAACAGATTGACATGCCCATATTCAGTTATAGTCATAGCGCCACCTATTGGCAACAGGAAGTGACATATTTTAAGCTGTGATGAACTACTCCTAGAAATTTTTTGACATCAATGTCTTTTTTGTGGTCAGTCTAATCTAAAGGCCTGTGCGATGTTCAGTTGTGAAGATCTTGAGTTTTCATTAAAAGACGTGTCCACGGCGCCATGGCAAAGTTCGATGTCTCGCCATGGGAATAAAAGATGTTATAACTCAGGCATAAAATGTCCGATCTTCCCCAAACTTCACATGTGTGATAAGAGTCCTGGCCTGAACACATCTGAAGGCCAATAGTCCATTATAATGAGAGCACCACCTACTGGCAACACAAAGATTGGCACAAATATGGAGTAAACTTTGATATATTCCACTTATATTTATGAGTTTAAATGCAGGTTTCTCACCGTTCACCTATTTACTAAAGCCACTCGCTGCCGGTGAGCCCGGGTGCGAGGGCCCGTTCATCGCTGCTTGCAGCTTTAATTAGGGCCCGAGCACCGATGGTGTGAGGACCCTCTTGGAATTGCTCCGTTTATTATTATTATTATTATTATTCTTCTTCTCTAAGATGAATCGCATTTTTGAGGGCCTAAACATGCTCGAAAAGTCATGAAACTTTGCACACACCTCAGAACTGGCGAAAATTTACGTCTGATATGGGTTTCAGAAGTGGGTGTGGCAAAATGGCTCAACAGCGCCACCTATACACGTTCAACGGTGTGCGCCTCAAGCTACGTTTCATGTACATGTATGAAAATCGGTATACACATGTAACTCTCCAATACCTACAAAAAAGTCTCTTGGAGCAAAATCCGAAACCCAACAGGAAGTCGGTTATTTCTAATATTATGAGCAAATTTTGTGTCATTTTTGTCAATTCCATGCGTTGTATTTTAACGAACTCCTCCTAGAGATTAATTCAGATCAACACCAAATTTGGTATGCCTAATATAAAGGCCTTTGCGATGTTAAATTGCGAAGCTTTTGAGTTTTCGTTGAAGGGCCTGTGTGTGGCGGCCTGGCGAATTTCGATGATTCGCCATGAAACAGGAAGTTGCTATAACTCAGACATACAATGACCAATCTGCCCCAAACTTCAAATGTTTGATGAGGACTCCTGTCCTGAACGGTTTGACATGACCATATTCAGTTATAGTCATAGCGCCACCTATTGGCAACAGGAAGTGACATATTTTACGCTGCGACAAACTACTCCTAGAAATTTTTGACATCAATGTCTTTTTTGTCGTCAGTCTAATCTAAAGGCCTGTACGATGTTAAATTGAGAAGATCTTGAGTTTTCGTTAAAGGGCGTGTCCATGGCGCCATGTCAAAGTTCGATGTCTCGCCATGGGAGTAGAAGTTGTTGTAACTCAGTCATAAAATATCAGATCTTGCCCAAACTTCAAATGTTTGATAAGAGTACTGACCTGAACACATCTGGAGGCTAATATTCCATTGGGTGTGGCAAAATGGCTCGATAGCGCCACCTATACATTTTCAATGGAGTGCGCCTCGAGCTACATGTCATATACATGTACGAAAATCGGTAAACATATGTAACACACCAATAGCTACAAAAAAGTCTCTTGGTACGAAACCCGAATCCCAACAGGAAGTCGGTTATTTTTAATTTTCCCTGCAAAATTGGTGTTGTTTTTGTCATTTTCAGGGGTTGTATTTTAACGAACTCCTCCTAGAGATTTATTCAGATCAACACCAAACTTGGTCAGTGTAATCTAAAGCCCTTTGCCATGTTAAATTGCGAAGGAATTGAGGTTTCGTTAAAGGGCGTGTCCATGGCGGCCTGACAAATTTCGATGATTCGCCATGAAAAATGATGGTGCTATAACTCACACATACAATGTCCAATCCGCCCCAAACTTCACATTTTTGATAAGACTCTACACCTGAACAGATCTACATGCCAATATTCAGTTATAGTCATAGCGCCACCTATTGGCAACTGGAAGTGACATATTTTACACTGTGACAAACTACTCCTAGAAATTTTATGACATCAATGTCTTTTATGTGGTCAGTCTAATCTAAAGACCTGTGTGATGTTTAGTTGTGAAGATCTTGAGTTTTTGTTAAAAGGCATGTCCATGTCGCCATGACGGAAGTTCGATGTCTCGCCCATGGGAATAAAAGATGTTATAACTCAGGCATAAAATGTCCGATCTTGCCCAAACTTCACATGTGTGATAAGGGTCCTGGCTTGAACACATCTGAAGGCCAATATTCCATTATAACGATAGCGCCACCTGCTGGCAAAAGGAAGATTGGCACACATATGGAATAAACTTTGATATATTGCACTTATATTTATGAGTTTAAATGCATATTTCTCAACGTTCACCTTTTTACTAAAGCCCACACGATGGCGGTT